>NC_091287.1:193827810-194167810 GCF_032444005.1 Ranitomeya imitator
AATCCCCAAAGGATAGATTAGCCCCCTACAAATAATGACTGTGAGTGGAGAGGGAAAAGACATACACAGAATGAAACCAGGATGAGCACAGGAGGCCAGTCTAGCTAAATAGATAGGACAGGATGGAATACTGTGCGGTCAGTATAAAACACTACAAAAAATCCATGCAGAGTTTCCAAAAAATCTCCACACCTGACTAAAGGTGTAGAGGGTAAATCTGCTTCCCAGAGCTTCCAGCAAGACAGAATTAATTCATACTGATAAGCTGGACAAACCTAGAAAGCACAGAACGGATAAGTCCACAATCTATGGACAGAAAAGAGCAAGCAAAAACTTAGCTTTGCTGAACTGGTCAGGATAACAGGGAAATCCAAAGAGATGTAAATCCAACCAGGAACCATTTACAAGTGGCACTGGCTGAAGAAAGAGCCAGGCATAAATAGCTGAGCAGAAAAGACGATAAGTGGAAGCAGCTGAAGACAGCTAAATCCAAGGAGCAGCCATACCACTAGAAACCACAAGAGGGAGCCCAAGAGCAGAACTCACAAAAGTGCCACTTACAACCACCGAAGGGAGCCCAAGAGCGGAATTCACAACAGTACCCCCCCTCTTGAGGAGGGGTCACCAAACCCTCACCAGAGCCCCCAGGCCGATCAGGACGAGCCAAGAGAAAAGCACAAACCAAATCGGTGGCATGGACATCGGAGGCAACAACCCAAGAATTATCCTCCTGGCCATAACCCTTCCACTTGACAAGATACTGAAGCCTCCGCCTCGAAAAGCGAGAATCCAAAATCTTCTCAACCTCATATTCCAACTCTCCCTCAACCAACACCGGGGCAGGAGGGTCAACCGAGGGAACAACGGGCACCACATATCTCCGCAACAAAGATCTATGGAAAACATTATGAATGGCAAAAGAGGCTGGAAGAGCCAAACGAAAAGACACCGGATTAATAATTTCAGAAATTTTATAAGGACCAATAAACCGAGGCTTAAACTTAGGAGAAGAAACCTTCATAGGAACATGACGAGAAGACAACCAAACCAAATCCCCCACACGAAGCCGGGGACCAACACACCGACGGCGGTTAGCAAAACGTTGAGCCCTTTCCTGAGACAGCATCAAATTGTCCACCACATGAGTCCAAATCTGCTGCAGCCTGTCCACCACAGAATCAACACCAGGACAATCAGAAGGCTCAACCTGCCCAGAAGAAAAACGAGGATGAAAACCAAAATTACAAAAGAAAGGTGAAACCAAAGTAGCCGAACTACCCCGATTATTAAGGGCAAACTCGGCCAACGGCAAGAAAGACACCCAATCATCCTGATCAGCAGACACAAAGCATCTCAAATAGGTCTCCAAGGTCTGATTAGTTCGCTCAGTTTGGCCATTAGTCTGAGGATGAAACGCCGAAGAAAAAGACAAATCAATGCCCATCCTAGCACAAAAGGCCTGCCAAAATCTAGAGACAAACTGAGAACCTCTGTCAGACACAATATTCTCCGGAATGCCATGCAAACGAACCACATGCTGAAAAAACAATGGAACCAGATCTGAGGAGGAAGGCAACTTAGGCAAAGGTACCAGATGGACCATTGTAGAGAACCGGTCACAAACAACCCAGATAACAGACATCTTCTGGGAAACAGGAAGATCCAAAATAAAATCCATGGAAATATGCGTCCAGGGCCTCTCAGGGACCGGCAAAGGCAAAAGCAATCCACTAGCGCGGGAACAGCAAGGCTTGGCTCGGGCGCAAGTCCCACAGGACTGCACAAAAGCACGGACATCGCGCGGCAAGGAATGCCACCAAAAGGACCTAGCAACCAAATCTCTGGTACCAAAAATCCCAGGATGACCAGCCAACACTGAACAATGAACCTCAGAAATCACCTTACTTGTCCATCCATCAGGAACAAACAGCTTCCCCACAGGACAGCGGTCAGGCCTATCAGCCTGAAACTCCTGAAGCACCAGCCGCAAATCAGGGGAGATGGCAGAAAGAATCACCCCTTCTTTAAGAATGCCAACTGGCTCAAGGACTCCAGGAGAATCAGGCGAAAAACTCCTAGAGAGGGCATCAGCCTTAACATTCTTAGATCCCGGAAGATACGAGACCACAAAATCAAAACGGGAGAAAAACGGGGACCATCGAGCCTGTCTAGGATTCAGCCGCTTGGCCGACTCGAGGTAAATCAGATTCTTATGATCGGTCAGGACCACAACGCGGTGCTTAGCTCCCTCAAGCCAATGTCGCCACTCCTCAAACGCCCACTTCATAGCCAACAACTCCCGATTGCCGACATCATAATTGCGTTCCGCAGGCGAAAACTTTCTGGAAAAAAACACACGGTTTCATCAAAGAACCATCAGACTCCCTCTGACACAGAACGGCCCCTGCCCCAATCTCAGAAGCGTCGACCTCAACCTGAAAAGGAAGAGAAACATGCGGTTGACGCAACACAGGGGCAGAAGTAAATCGGCGTTTAAGCTCCTGAAAGGCCTCAACAGCCTCAGAGGACCAATTCGTCACATCAGCGCCTTTCTTCGTCAAATCAGTAAGGGGCTTAACCACACTGGAAAAGTTGGCAATGAAACGGCGATAAAAATTAGCAAAGCCCAAACATTTTTGAAGGCCCTTCACAGATGTGGGTTGGATCCAGTCATGAATAGCTTGGACCTTAACAGGATCCATTTCTATAGACGAGGGAGAAAAAATAAAACCCAAAAAAGAGACCTTCTGAACTCCGAATAGGCACTTAGACCCCTTCACAAACAAAGCATTATCACGAAGGATCTGGAACACCATCCTGACCTGCTTCACATGAGACTCCCAATCATCGGAAAAAATCTAAATATCATCCAAATAAACGACCATGAATTTATCAAGATAATTGCAGAAAATATCATGCATGAAAGACTGGAACACAGATGGAGCATTAGAGAGCCCAAATGGCATCACAAGGTATTCAAAATGGCCTTCGGGCGTATTAAATGCAGTTTTTCATTCGTCACCCTGTTTAATACGAACAAGATTATATGCCCCTCGGAGGTCAATCTTAGTAAACCAACTAGCCCCCTTAATCTGAGCAAACAAATCAGTAAGCAAAGGCAAGGGGTATTGGAATTTGACCGTGATCTTATTAAGAAGACGATAATCAATACAGGGTCTCAAGGAGCCATCCTTCTTAGCAACAAAAAAGAAACCCGCTCCCAATGGTGACGAAGAGGGCCGAATATGCCCCTTCTCCAAAGACTCCTTAACATAACTCCTCATGGCGGCATGCTCTGGCACAGACAGATTGAAAAGTCGGCCCTTAGGGAACTTGCAACCAGGAATCAAGTTAATAGCACAATCACAGTCCCTGTGCGGTGGAAGGGAACTGGACTTGGGCTCATCAAATACATCCTGGAAATCCGACAAAAACTCAGGGACCTCAGAAGAGGGGGAAGAGGAAATTGACATCAAAGGAACGTCACTATGTACCCCCTGACAACCCCAACTAGTCACCAACATAGTCTTCCAATCCAGCACCGGATTATGTTCCTGTTACCATGGAAAACCCAGTACAACAACATCATGCAGGTTATGCAACACCAGAAAACGGCAATCTTCCTGATGTGCTGGAGCCATGTACATAGTCATCTGCGTCCAGTACTGAGGTTTATCCTTGGCCAAGGGTGTAGCATCAATACCCCTCAAAGGAATAGGGCTCTGCAAAGGCTGCAAGGAAAAACCACAGCGCCTGGCGAATTCTAAGTCCATTAAGTTCAGGGCAGCGCCTGAATCCACAAATGCCATGACAGAAAAGGATGACAATGAGCAAATCAGGGTCACAGATAAGAGAAATTTAGGCTGTATAGTACTAATGGTAACAGACCTAGCGACTCTCTTAGTACGCTTAGGGCAATCAGAGATAACATGAGCAGAATCACCACAGTAAAAACACAGCCTATTCTGACGTCTGAATTCCTGCCGTTCTGTTCTAGTCAAAATCCTATCACACTGCATAGGTTCAGGACTCTGCTCAGAGGACACTGCCATATGGTGCACAGCTCTGCGCTTGCGCAGACGCCGATCAATCTGAATGGCTAGAGACATATATTCGTTCAAACCGGCAGGCGTAGGAAAGCCAACCATAACATCTTTAAGGGCTTCAGAAAGACCTTTTCTGAAAATAGCAGCCAGAGCCTCCTCATTCCATTTAGTGAGCACAGACCATTTTCTAAATTTCTGGCAGTATAATTCTGCCGCTTCCTGACCTTGACACAAGGCCAACAGGGTTTTTTCTGCATGATCCACAGAATTAGGTTCATCATACAATAATCCAAGCGCTTGAAAAAATGTGTCTACATTCAATAATGCCGGATCCCCTGTTTCAAGAAAAAAAGCCCAGTCTTGAGGGTCACCACGCAGCAAGGATATGATGATTTTTACTTGCTGAATGGGATCACCAGAAGAACGGGGTTTCAAAGCAAAAATAATTTGCAGTTATTTTTAAAGTTCAAAAACTTGGATCTGTCCCCAAAAAAACAAATCAGGAGTAGGAATTCTAGGCTCTAAAGCCGGAGTCTGGACAACATAGTCCTGGATACTCTGTACACTTGCAGCAAGTTGATCCACACGAGAAAACAAACCCTGAACATCCATGCCAAAGCATATATCCTGAACCACCCAGATATCAAGAGGAAAAAAAAGACAAACCAGAGCACAGAAAAAAAAAATGGTTCAGAACTTTCTTTTCCTTCTTTTGAGATGCATTTAATTCATTTTGGCCACTTGTACTGTTATGATACGGTGGTCTAGGAGCAACATGGAATGAGCTCTGAAGGAAGTGGTAACTGTACTGACCGCAGTCCCTAAGCTCAACACAACACTAGAAGTAGCCGTGGAATGCTCCTAACTCTCCCTAGGCATCTCGTCACAGCCTAAGAGCTAACTACCCCTAAAGATAGAGGCAGGAAAACTATCTTGCCTCAGAGAAAATCCCCAAAGGATAGATTAGCCCCCCACAAATAATGACTGTGAGTGGAGAGGGAAAAGACATACACAGAATGAAACCAGGATGAGCACAGGAGGCCAGTCTAGCTAAATAGATAGGACAGGATGGAATACTGTGCGGTCAGTATAAAACACTACAAAAAATCCACGCAAAGTTTACAAAAAATCTCCACACCTGACTAAAGGTGTGGAGGGTAAATCTGCTTCCCAGAGCTTCCAGCAAGACAGAATTAATTCATACTGATAAGCTGGACAAACATAGAAAGCACAGAACGGATAAGTCCACAATCTATGGACAGAAAAGAGCAAGCAAAAACTTAGCTTTGCTGAACTGGTCAGGATAACAGGGAAATCCAAAGAGATGTAAATCCAACCAGGAACCATTTACAAGTGGCACTGGCTGAAGAAAGAGCCAGGCATAAATAGCCGAGCAGAAAAGACGATAAGTGGAAGCAGCTGAAGACAGCTAAATCCAAGGAGCAGCCATACCACTAGAAACCACAAGAGGGAGCCCAAGAGCAGAACTCACAAAAGTGCCACTTACAACCACCGAAGGGAGCCCAACAGCGGAATTCACAACAGTCTCCTACCATACAGTCCCTTTTCATTCAGACGCCGACGGACAGTACGGGTTGACACTGATATACCCTCGGACTGCAGGGCAGCTTGAACTTGTTTAGATGTTAGTCGAGGTTATTTATCCAAAATCCGCACAATCTTGCGTTGAAATCTCTTGTCAATTTTTCTTTTCCGTCCACATCTAGGGAAGTTAGCCACAGTGCCATGGGCTTTAAACTTCTTGATGACACTGTGCACGGAAGACACAGGAACATTCCAGTCTTTGGAGATGGACTTGTAGCCTTGAGATTGCTCATGCTTCCTCACAATTTGGTTTCTCAAGTCCTCAGACAGTTCTTTGGTCTTCTTTCTTTTCTCCATGCTCAATGTGGTACACACAAGGACACAGGACAGAGGTTGAGTCAACTTTAATCCATGTCAACTGGCTGCAAGTGTGATTTAGTTATTGCCAACACCTGTTAGGTACCACAGGTAAGTTACAGGTGCTGTTAATTACACAAATTAGAGAAGCATCACATGATTTTTCGAACAGTGCCAATACTTTTGTCCACCCCCTTTTTTATGTTTGGTGTGGAATTATATCCAATTTGGCTTAAAGGGAACCTTTCACCCCGTTTTTTCAGATTGAGCTATACATACTGTTAAATAGGGCCTGCGCTGTGTGTTCCTATAGTGTATGTAGTGTACCCCGATTCCCCACCTATGCTGAGAAATAACTTACCAAAGTCGCTGTTTTCGCCTGTCAATCAGGCTGGTCAGGTCGGGAGGGCGTGGTGACATCGCTGGTTCTTCCTCAGCTTTACGTTGGTGGCGTAGTGGTGAACAAGCAGCGCGCGATCTGCGCTGTCATCCCTTTCGTCGGTGGGGGCGGCCATCTTCCTGGGGCCGCGCGTGCGCAGATCGAGTGCTCTGCTGCACGGGGCTTCAGGAAAATGGCCGCGGGATGCCGCGCGTGCGCATTAGAGATCGCGGCGGCCATTTTCCCAAAGCCGAGATGCAAACTCGGCTTTGGGAAAATGGCCGCCGCGATCTCTAATGCGCACGCGCGGCATCCCGCGGCCATTTTCCTGAAGCCCCGTGCAGCAGAGCACTCGATCTGCGCACGCGCGGCCCCAGGAAGATGGCCGCCCCCACCGACGAAAGGGATGACAGCGCAGATCGCGCGCTGCTTGTTCACCACTACGCCACTACGCCACCAACGTAAAGCTGAGGAAGAACCAGCGATGTCACCACGCCCTCCCGACCTGACCAGCCTGATTGACAGGCGAAAACAGCGACTTTGGTAAGTTATTTCTCAGCATAGGTGGGGAATCGGGGTACACTACATACACTATAGGAACACACAGCGCAGGCCCTATTTAACAGTATGTATAGCTCAATCTGAAAAAACGGGGTGACAGGTTCCCTTTAAGGACAATTCTTTTTGTGTTTTTTCATTTAAGACAAATTAAATGAAGATAATAATACCGAACAATTTGTGTTTGCAATCATTTTCAGGAAGAAAATGAGTATTATCTGACAGAATTGCAGGGGTGTCAATACTTTTGGCCATGACTGTATAAACACTTTTTTTTAACTATTTAATTTTTAATGCTTGAAAATGGATACTTTTTGGATAGATTTAAGTCTTTTTCTGCAGGACTGTTGTCATTAATGCATATTTGTATTTCTGTATTACCTTACAGATTTTCCAGCAATTCCCAGTTTAATGTGAAATGAGAACATGGCAGAAGTAGAGCCTTCTTTGAAATATAACATTGGAACTGAAAAAAAGAAAAGATGGGGACTGGTTGCAACAGGTGTTGTGGGAGGCACACTGGTGGCTTTATATGCTGTTGCTACTCCATTTGTGTCTCCAGCTCTAAGAAAAATTTGTCTTCCTTTTGTACCTGCAACAGAACTTCAGATGGAAAATGTATTCAAAATGCTTATGTTTAGAAGTGGAACTTTCGTTGACATTGGTAGTGGTGATGGACGTATTGTAAGTATTAAAGGGTTATTCTCTTGAGCGAGTCAGAGCTATGCAAACTGCTTACTTCCTGGTTGCTTGGAGGGCAGGTACTCCTCCTTGAATTACTTTTTTGGTGAGAAGCTTAATTCTGCTTTTACAGATTTATGGTCTGTCAGTGCTTGACCTTAGTGTTTGTTTACATATTTAACCCCTTAGCGACTGCCGATATGCTTTTTAATGGCGGTAGTTAAGAGTACTTAAACCACAACTGTGGAAAAAGTCGGATTTTCTCTGAGACCCCAGAGAACATGATTCGGGTCGTTTTTTACGGTGATGATTCGGGTCATTTTTTACCGACCCCCGTGGTGCGATCGTCGTTATTAACCGTATAACGGTGACCGCAAAAAAAAGCGCGATTTGCCATTTAATTTCTCTATCGTCCGATGTGATCGCACATCAGAGGACAGAGATATAGAGACTCCGATCGCCCCCTGATACTTGCCAGTGTCTCCCGGTGTCCCTGGATCCTCCTGCTTCCCCGCATGGCCGCTGGCATCTTCTTCCGGTAAGAAAATGGAGGACGCATGCGCAGTGTGCCCGCCGAGATCTGCTGGCCAGGACCCAGCAACAATAGGAAGATTTTTCCTTTTGGTTCATTTTGGTCACTGTGATTAGGGGGGTATCGCAGTGATCAAAATAAAAAAAAGTAAATAACCCCCCTCTTTATCACCCCCTCAGTTAGGGAACAATAATACAATAAAGAAAATGTATTTCCATTTTCCCATTAGGGTTACAGTTGGGCTAAAGTGAGTTGAGCTAAATTTAGGGTTAGGGTTGGGGCTAATATTAGGGTTAGGGTATGTTTCCACGTTAAGGATTCATTCAGGATTTGCTATGCATTGGACGCTGCGTACAGCTGCAGTGTCCAATCCGCTGTGGTCAGATGTTATAGCATAGTGGAGGGGATTTTATGAAATCCCATCTCCACTATGCATGCAGGGCCGCATCCGGCAGCCCTGCATAAACGGACATGGGGCGCATCTTTCCAGACCGCAGCATATCTATTTATCTTGCGGAGACGCTCCGTCTCCACAAGATAAATAACACAGTCTATGAATATGATGCAGTGATTCTGCATGTGTTCAATGAACACATCTGGAATCACCGCATGTACAACAGGGGGCAGCGCATTGGGGTATCCGCTGTGTCCAAAGCGCAGAGATTACACCCCGTGGAAATATACCCTTAGGGTTGGGGCTAAAGTTAGGGTTAGAGTTGGGATTAGGGTTAGGGTTGGGATTAAGGTTGGGATTAGGGTTTGGATTAGGGTTAGGGTTGAGGTTAGGGTTGGGATTAGTGGGATTAGAGTTAGGGTTGGGATTAGGGTAAGGTTTGTGGTTAGGGTTATGGCTAGGGTTGGTATTCGGGTTAGGGGTGCGTTGCTATTAGGGTTGGGATTAGGGTTAGGGGTGTGTTGGCGTTAGGGTTTTGATTAGGATTATGTTTAGGGTTAGGGGTGTGTTGGGGTTAGGGTTATGGTTAGTTTTGGGACTAGGGTTAGGGATATGTTGGGATTAGGGTTGTGGTTAGGGTTGGGATTGGGGTTAGGGGTGTGTTGGGGTTAGGGTTGGAGTTAAATTGGGGGTTTCCACTGTTTGGGTACATCAGGGGGTCTCCAAATGCATTATGGCGCCACCATTGATTCCAGCCAATTTTGCATTCAAAAAGTCAAATGGTTCTTCCTCCCTTACGAGCTCTGCTGTGTGCCCAAACAGTGGTTTCCCCCACGTATGGAGCATCAGCGTACTCAGGACAAATTGAACAACAACTTTTGGGGTCGAACTTCTCCTGTTACCCTTGGGAAAATAAAAAATTCCGGGCTAAAAAATCATTTTTGTGGAAAAAATAAATTATTTTTTTATTTTCACAGCTTTGCATTATAAATTTTAGTGAAACACTTGGACATTCAAAGTTCACACAACACATCTAAATAAGTTCCTTAAGGGGTTTAGTTTCCAAAATGGGGTCACTTGTAGGGGTTTTCTACTGTTTAGGCACATCAGGGGCTCTGCAAATGCAACATGACCCCCTCAGACCATTCTACCAAAGTCTGCATTCCAAAGCGGCGCTCCTTTCCTTACGAGCTCTGCCGTGCGCCCAAACAGTAGCTTACCCCCACACACGGGGTATCGACGTACTCGGGACAAAATGCACAACTTTGGGGGTCTAATTTCTCCTGTTACCCTTGGGGGTTCAAAGTGCTCACCACACATCTAGATAAGTTCCTTGGGGGGTCTAGTTTCCAAAATGGTGTCACTTGTGGGGAGTTTCCACTGTTTAGGCACATCAGGGGCTCTCCAAATGCAACATGGCATCCGATATCAATTCAAGCAAATTCTGCATTGAAAAAGTCAAACTGCACTGCTTCTCTTCCAAGCTCTGCCGTGCACCCAAACAGTGGTTTACCCCCACATATGGGGTATCTGCGTATTCAGCAGAAATTGCACAACAAATTTTGTAGTTCATTTTCTCTTTTTACACTTGTGAAAATAAAAAAAATTGGTTCTGAAGTAAATGTTTGTAAAGAAAAGTTAAATGTTAATTTTTTCCTTCCATATTGCTTCAGTTCCTTTGAAGCCCATACAGGGTTAATAAACTTCTTGAATGTGGTTTTGAGCACCTTGAGGGGTGTAGTTTTTAGACTGCTGTCACTTTTGGGTATTTTCTGTCATGTACAGCCCTCAAAGTGACTTTAAATGTGAGATGGTCCCTAAAAAAAGGGTTTTGTGAATTTTGTTGTAAAAATGAGAAATCGCTGGTCAACTTTTAACCCTTATAACTTCCTAATGAAAAAAAAAATTGTTCCGAAATTGTGCTGATTTAAAGTAGACATGTGGGCAATGTTGTTTATTAACTATTTTGTGAGACATATATCTCTGATTTAAGGGCATAAAAATTCAAAGTTTGAAAATTGCTAAATTGTAAAAATTTTCGCCATATTTCTGTTTTCTTTCATAAATAAACGCATGTAATATTGAAGAAATTTTACCTCTGACATGAAGTACAATATGTCACAAAAAAAATTCTCTGAATCAGCGGGATCCGTTAAAGCGTTCCAGAGTAAAATTTGGTCTGGTCATTAAGCTGCAAATTGGCTCTGTCACTAAGGGGTTAAAAGTAAGAGTGCAATATAATAGGGAATTCTGTTGCTGCTAATAATTGTCATCAATAAGTATTTTTCGGACTATAAGACACACCGGACTATAAGACGTACACAGGTTTTAGAGGTGGAAAATAAGGAAAAAATATTTGAAGCAAAAAAAAAGTGCTAAAATTTTATAACATACTATTATATGTGGTGTTATATATAATAGTATGTTATTATGTTGGAAGCTGCGGGTAGAAGATGGTGCTGCAGGGCCAGTGTGGTGTCTATAAAGTACTATATGAAGACGCTGGAGGGTGAGTATATGAATGGGGGCACAGGACTTATATTTAAAGCACCACTCCAGAACTGAAAAATAACACTAGAGTGCTGCTTTAACCTCTTATGCCCCAAGGGTGGTTTGCACGTTAATGACCGGGCCAATTTTTACAATGCTGACCACTGTCCCTTTATGAGGTTATAACTCTGGAACGCTTCAACGGATCTTGGCGATTGTTTTCTCGTGACATATTGTACTTCATGATAGTGGTAAAATTTCTTCGATATAACTTGCGTTTATTTGTGAAAAAAGCAGAAATTTGGCGAAAATTTTGCAATTTTCCAATTTTTTATTTTTATGCCCTCAAATCACAGAGATATGTCATGTAAAATAATTAATAAGTAACATGTCTGCTTTACATCAGCACAATTTTGGAACCAAAAATTTTTTTTGTTAGGGAGTTATAAGGGTAAAAAGTTGACCAGCAATTTCTCATTTTTACAACACCAATATTTTTTAGGGACCACATCACATTTGAAGTCACAAAAAATTTAATTCAGCTCCAATTTGTTTTACCGTATATACTCGAGTATAAACCGACCCGAGTATAAGCCGACCCCCCTAATTTTGCCACAAAAAACTGGGAAAACTTATTGACTCAAGTATAAGCCTAGCATGGAAAATGCAGCAGCTACCGGTGAATTTCAAAAATAAAAATAGATGCTCCATACCATTCATTATTGCCCCATAGATGCTCCATATAAAGCTGTACCATATTTAATGCTCCATACTATTGATTATTGCCCCATAGATTATCCATATATAGCTGTGCAATATAGAATGCTTTGCACCGTTCATTATGGCCCCATAGATGCTCCATATAAAGCTGTGCCCCATATACAATGCTCGGCACCGTTCATTATGGCCCTATAGATGCTCCTTATAAAGCTGTACCATATATGCTCTGCACCGTTCATTATGGCCCCATAGATGCTCCTTATAAAGCCGTGCCATATATGCTCTGCACTGTTCAGTTTGGCCCCATAGATGCTCCACATAAATGTGTGCTCTATATGCTCTGCACCGTTCAGTTTGGCCCCATAGATGCTCCTTATAAAGCTGTGCTATATATGCTCTGCACCGTTCATTATGGCCCCATAGATGCTCCTTATAAAGCTGTGCCATATATGCACTGCACCGTTCAGTTTAGCCCCATAGATGCTCATTATAAAGCTGTGCCCTATATGCTCTGCACCGTTCAGTTTGGCCCCATAGATGCTCATTATAAAGCTGCCCCATATAGAATGCTCTGCACCGTTCAGTTTGGCCCCATAGATGCTCCACCTAAATCTGTGCCATATATAACGCTGCTGCTGCTGCAATAAAAAAAAAAACACATACTCGCCTCTCTTGCTTGCAGCACCCCAGCGTCCGGTCCCGGCGTCTCTCCGCACTGACTGATCAGGCAGAGGGCGCCGCGCACACTATATGCGTCATCGCGCCCTCTGACCTGCACAGTCAGAGCGGAGAGACGCCAGGAAGATGGAGCGGCGCCCGGCGTGTGGATCGTGGACAGGTAAATATGCGATACTTACCTGTTCCCGGCGCGGTCCCTGGCTCCTTCTCCTGGACAGCTGGTCTTCGGGTGCCGCAGCTTCTTCCTCTATCAGCGGTCACCGTTACCGCTGATTAGAGAAATGAATATGCGGCTCCACCCCTATGGGAGTGGAGTCCATATTCATAAGTTTAATGAGCGGTCCCACGTGACCGCTGTACAGGGGAAGAGCTGCGGCACCCGAAGACAGTGTGACGGGCAGGGGGAGCATCAGGATCGCTTGGACTAGGTAAGTATGCCTCAGACCTCTCCCCCCCTCACCCGCCGACCTTGCCACAGACCGTGACTCGAGTATAAGCCGAGAGGGGCACTTTCAGCCCAAAAATTTGGGCTGAAAATCTCGGCTTATACTCGAGTATATACGGTATGTTCCCAAGGGTAAGAGAAGAAATTGGACCCCAAAAATTGTTGTGCCATTTGTTCTGAGTACGCCGATACCCCACATGTGGGGGTAAACCACTGTTTGGGCGCATGGCAGAGCTCGGAAGGGAAGGAGCGCCGTTTGACTTTTCAATGCAAAATTGACTGGAATTGAGATGGGACGCCATGTTGCGTTTGGAGAGCCCCTTATGTGCCTACACATTGAAACCCCCCACAAGTGACACCATTTTGGAAAGTAGACCCCCTAAGGAACTTATCTAGATGTGTGGTGAGCACTTTAACCCACCAAGTGCTTCACAGAAGTTTATAATGCAGAGCCGTAAAAATAAAAAATCATATCAATGAAATGGTTAGGAACCAACTCCATGAGGATGGTCTGATGGCCCGATGTCCACAGATGGAGGTTGTGCTCACAGCCCAACACCGTGCAGGATGCTTGACATTTGCCGTAGAACACCAGGATTGGCAAATTCGCCACTGGCACCTTGTGCTCTTCACAGATGAAAGCAGGTTCAAACTGAGCACATGTGACAGAGTCTGGAGATGCTGTGGAGAGAGATCTACTGCCTGCAACATCCTTCAGCATGACTGGTTTGGCAGTGGATCAGTAATGGTGTGGGGTGGAATTTCTTTGGAGGGCCGCACAGCCCTCTGTGTGCTCGCCAGAGGTAGCCTGACTGCCATTAGGTATCGAGATGAGATCCTCAGACCCCCTGTGAGACCATATGCTGGTGCAGTTGGCCCTGGGTTCCTCCTAATGCAGGAAATTGCCTGACCTTATGTGTCTGGAGTGTGTCAGCAGTTCCTGCAAGATGAAGACATTGAAGCTATGAACTGTCCCGTCCGTTCCAGGGACCTGAATCTGATTGAGCACATCTGGAACATCATGTCCATCCACCAACATCACGTTGGACCACATACTGTCCAGGAGTTGGGATGCTTTTGTCCAGGTTTGGGAGGAGATCCCTCAGGAGACCATCCGCCACCTCATCCGCAGCATGCCCAGGCGTTGTACAGTAGGGAGATCATACAGGCACATGGAGGCCACACACAATACTGAGCATCTTTTCTTTGTCAAGAGGCATTTCCACTGAAGTTGGATGAACCTGTAATTTGATTTTCCACTTTGATTTTGAGTGTCATTCCAAATCCAGACGTTCATGGGATATTCATTTTGATTTACATTGATAATTGTTATGCTTTATTGTTCTGAACACATTCCACTATGCAATATATAAAGTCATGGCCAAAAGTATTGACACCCCTGCAATTCTGTCAGATAATACTCAGTTTCTTCCTGAAAATGATTGCAAACACAAATTATTTGGTATTATTATATTCATTTAATTTGTCTTAAATGAAAAAACACAAAAGAGAATGAAGTAAAAAGCAAAACATTGATCACTTCACACAAAACTCCAAAAATGGGCCAGACAAAAGTATTGGCACTTTCAGCCTAATACTTGGTTGCACAACCTTTAGCCAAAATAACTGCGACCAACCGCTTCCGGTAACCATCAATGAGTTTCTTACAATGCTCGGCTGGAATTTTAGACCACTCTTCTTTGGCAAACTGCTCCAGGTCCCTGATATTTGAAGGGTGCCTTCTCCAAACTGCCATTTTTAGATCTCTCCACAGGTGTTCTATGAGATTCAGGTCTGGACTCATTGCTGGCCACCTTAGAAGTCTCCAGTGCTTTCTCTCAAACCATTTTCTAGTGCTTTTTGAAGTGTGTTTTGGGTCATTGTCCTGCTGGAACAATATTAGACAGAAAAACCGTATGCACTACTGGTGAAATGGTGCTAAGGTTAGGTTCCCACACCTTCATACAAATAATGAAAAGAACCCAGCACTCAACTTGATGCTTTAGTGCAAATTTTATTGTAGTAGTACCCAATAAACGTTTCGGTCCCTCATATGGACCTTCGTCAGTAACTACATGTGAGAAAACAAATAACCAAACATAAACAAAAAGTAATAAAAAAAGTAATCATACAAAACAAAGTATACACATAGAACTTTTGAAGGAGAAACAGCATCGATATAGGATTCAGGTCTAATGTATAAGCGATATATATACGCTGAGGAGAGCTACACCGAGTATCGAGGCATAATTTGTTCCACGTGGCGGAATAGTAGAAGACAATCAGGAAATGTGGAGAGGGAAAGGTGAGGTACATACCGTACTAATTAGTGGTGAATGAGACCATAGGGTCACAGGGCACTAAAAGAAGCGGCGTCTGGGGATTATGAGAAAGTCCTGTTAAAGACTCCTCTGAGTCGGGAAAATAATGGTATGGGGGATATTAAATAAGGCATACCTTAGGAGTAAACGGGACTGGAATAGTACTGTGGGTAAACAATGAAACAAAGTTACATACCGGTAGCCGAAAGCAGGGCAGAGCCTGCGCTAGTGCTGTGATTACCTAGAGTGATAGCGAGGAAAGGAGCCGCTGTCAGAAGCGGTGTCCACCGCTGGTCTGATCGGGAGTCGGAGGGGCCGCCGCTACACAGGCGGAGGGCAGGGCCGAAACCGGCCCAACAGCCAATCAGCGGCTGAGCTAAGAACCGGAAGTGACGTCGCGTTGTGAGACGTGAGGAGTAACACAATGTGCGGCTATGAGAGGAGATCATGCGGTGTAGCCCCCGGAAGTGACGTCGCGTTGTCTAGGAGCTAGAGCTAGAGCGATACAAAGGGGCGGATAGAGGACAGCGCCGGTGGAGTGGCCTTATTAAATAGTACACTGGCTAGGGGGATAAGAGACCTAGGAGGGAGGGTACCAGATAACTAAGTAAAGAATCAGGTTAGAACAAATAACATAGAGATGACCGTGGGTATGCCTATAGGGAAATTAATGTCTAATTAAGTTCTCAGAGAAAGGAGGCCAAATCATAGTCTCTATTGAGTCCCAAGGGGTGGAGGGTCTCCAACGTATGAATCCAAAAGGCCTCCCTCCGTTTAAGATGGGCCACCCGGTCGCCCCCACGACGGATAGGGGGGATGTGTTCTATGACCTGGAACTGTAATTGTGAGACATTATGGCCATGGTTATTGAAATGAAGTGGGATGGGTAACAATAAGTTCTTGCAGCGGACCGTAGACTTGTGTTTAGAAACACGATCTCGTATAGGTTGCGTGGTTTCCCCTACGTATAAAAGTCCACAGGGACATTTAATTAGGTATATGACCCATGATGAGGCGCAGGTGAAATAGTCTGGAATGCGGTATGTTTTTCCTGAGCGAGGGTGGTGAAAAGAGGGGCCTTTAAGAACGTTATGGCATTGTGCACAATTAAGGCAAGGGAAAGTCCCTGTGCGTGGACTTTGTAGAAATCGTTGGCGGGGGGATGGAATACCTGATCCCAAGTCTGCCCGCACTAAAGAGTCCTTCAGGTTGGGTGGGCGTTTGAAGCAGGGGAGAAAAGGTTGTTGGAATTCGACTACGTTAGGGTATGCTTTAGACAAAAGGTGCCAGTTTTGACGTATGGACCTATGTAAAATGTAGGCAAACGGGTGATATGAATGAACAAACGGGATCCGATTGGAGGCTCTATTTGGTCGTGGGGGTGAAGGAGCGGCAGCTTTTTCCAGTACAGAAGGCGGGTAACCCCGTTGGGCAAATTTAGTAGCCATTTCTTGAAGGCGGACTGGTCTGAGCTCCGTGTCAGAAACGATCTTTGAAACCCGATGGAATTGAGACTTGGGTACCGAATTTTTAGTGGCAGGAGGGTGGAAGCTCGTGAAGTGTAACAAGCTGTTACGGTCGGTACTTTTAGTGTAAAGATCGGTGGTAATAGAGCCATCAGGTTGAAGAATGACCATAGTGTCTAGGAAATTGATCTGTGTGGGGTTATGCGACATGGTGAAAGAAATACCCGGCCAGGCTGTGTTGAGCCAATCAAAAAAGGACGCGAGGGCTTCCAACGAGCCCCCCATATGCAGAAAACATCGTCGATGTAATGTCTCCGTACGATAACGTTGTCACGAAACAGAGGATGGGAGTATATCTGGCTCTCCTCAAAATCGGCCATGTAGCAATTAGCATACGGGGGTGCTACGTTGGAGCCCATCGCGGTGCCACGGATTTGTAAATAGAAGTCATCCTGAAACAAAAAATAATTACGGGTAAGGATGATAGTCAACAGCTCAATGCACAAGTTGATCTGATCAGGTAGAAAGCCAGAATGGGTCAGAAGTTTATGGACAGAGTTAATGCCTTCGATGTGAGGGATAGACGTGTACAAGTCTTTTACGTCCATAGTTACCAATGTGGAGTGTGGAGGAATGGGTCCTATATCCTTAAGAATATTAAGGAAGGATCCTGTGTCCAGGATAAAGGACTTGGATGACCTAATCAATGGGGTGAGGATCTTTTCGAGATAAATTGCCAGAGGGGAGAGGATGGAGTCGGTGGAGGCGACTATGGGCCTCCCTGGAGGTTTCTCCAAGTTCTTATGGATTTTAGGAATAGTATAAAATACTGGAGTGATCGGGTGTGAGTTAGTGAGAAATTCACGTGTTTTAGGGTCTAGGACCCCAAGTTCAGTATATTTCAAGAGTGTATCAGAGATGATTTGCCGGGTAGCGGCTATGGGATCTCGTTGTAATTTGACATAGACCGTGGAGTTGTCCAATTGACGTCAAATTTCGTGGAGGTAATCTGACCTATTCATTATAACGAGGGCGCCCCCTTTATCAGCGGGTTTGAAAATAAGACTACTATCATTTTGTAGGCCTCGTAAGGCCTGACGTTCTATGGGGGAAAGATTGGGTGGAAAAAATAGTCTGCCCCTTCTGATATCCTCACATAGTGATTTGAACGATTCTTTAATGAAACCTATGAAGGATTCCATGGCATGTGAGCCATGTGGAGGTCTAAAATGGCTTTTAGTATAAAGGCCTAAACTCCGGGAGGAAAGAGGATGGTCAAGAGGTACTGATGAGGGCTGTGTGGGGGGCGGTTCTGGGGATGTGGAAAAAAAGGCCTTCAGTCTGAGAGTACGAAAAAATCTTTGAAGATCCATTTCAAGATCAAATGTATGGCATTGATATGACGGGCAGAATGACAACCCTTTCTGTAGTACTTTGTGTTCCGCTACACCAAGCAGTCTATCAGAAATGTTTATTACCAACGGATTGGTACCTGGCTCAACACAGCCTGGCCGGGTATTTCTTTCACCATGTCGCATAACCCCACACAGATCAATTTCCTAGACACTATGGTCATTCTTCAACCTGATGGCTCTATTACCACCGATCTTTACACTAAAAGTACCGACCGTAACAGCTTGTTACACTTCACGAGCTTCCACCCTCCTGCCACTAAAAATTCGGTACCCAAGTCTCAATTCCATCGGGTTTCAAAGATCGTTTCTGACACGGAGCTCAGACCAGTCCGCCTTCAAGAAATGGCTACTAAATTTGCCCAACGGGGTTACCCGCCTTCTGTACTGGAAAAAGCTGCCGCTCCTTCACCCCCACGACCAAATAGAGCCTCCAATCGGATCCCGTTTGTTCATTCATATCACCCGTTTGCCTACATTATACATAGGTCCATACGTCAAAACTGGCACCTTTTGTCTAAAGCATACCCTAACGTAGTCGAATTCCAACAACCTTTTCTCCCCTGCTTCAAACGCCCACCCAACCTGAAGGACTCTTTAGTGCGGGCAGACTTGGGATCAGGTATTCCATCCCCCCGCCAACGATTTCTACAAAGTCCACGCACAGGGACTTTCCCGTGCCTTAATTGTGCACAATGCCATAACGTTCTTAAAGGCCCCTCTTTTCACCACCCTCGCTCAGGAAAAACATACCGCATTCCAGACTTTTTCACCTGCGCCTCATCATGGGTCATATACCTAATTAAATGTCCCTGTGGACTTTTATACGTAGGGGAAACCACGCAACCTATACGAGATCGTGTTTCTAAACACAAGTCTACGGTCCGCTGCAAGAACTTATTGTTACCCATCCCACTTCATTTCAATAACCATGGCCATAATGTCTCACAATTACAGTTCCAGGTCATAGAACACATCCCCCCTATCCGTCGTGGGGGCGACCGGGTGGCCCATCTTAAACGGAGGGAGGCCTTTTGGATTCATACGTTGGAGACCCTCCACCCCTTGGGACTCAATAGAGACTATGATTTGGCCTCCTTTCTCTGAGAACTTAATTAGACATTAATTTCCCCATAGGCATACCCACGGTTGTTTTCCACCGTGACCATGGTTAGACAGTCCGTATCTTCTCTAAATTTTCTGTCATGTTACTATTGTTTTGGTATTGTGCATTTCTCCTACAGGTGACTACGTACTTCTATAACATAATTGTTATTTACTTGGACAATGTAACTTATGTATGTACATTATACCGATAACTGATCCTCTTTTTCTTTTATCACTAGAGCCGTCTGTACTGAGGCCTCTTTGTACCACCTGTATATTACACTGGATCAAGTCTGTTATCCGCACCTTGCCTATTTAGTCACATGGCAGAACGATACGCCATAGGAGCACCATCACTACGGAGATCGTTCACCAATCACGGAATCTCCGTTAGGCACCTCATCTCTGTTATTTGTTCTAACCTGATTCTTTACTTAGTTATCTGGTACCCTCCCTCCTAGGTCTCTTATCCCCCTAGCCAGTGTACTATTTAATAAGGCCACTCCACCGGCGCTGTCCTCTGTGTTTTCCTCTAGCCACCCCTTTGTATCGCTCTAGCTCCTAGACAACGCGACGTCACTTCCGGGGGCTACACCGCATGATCTCCTCTCATAGCCGCACATTGTGTTACTCCTCACGTCTCACAACGCGACGTCACTTCCGGTTCTTAGCTCAGCCGCTGATTGGCTGTTGGGCCGGTTTCGGCCCCACCCTCCGCCTATGTAGCGGCGGCCCCTCCGACTCCCGATCAGACCAGCGGTGGACACCGCTTCTGACAGCGGCTCCTTTCCTCGCTATCACTCTAGGTAATCACAGCACTAGCGCAGGCTCTGCCCTGCTTTCGGCTACCGGTATGTAACTTTGTTTCATTGTTTACCCACAGTACTATTCCAGTCCCGTTTACTCCTAAGGTATGCCTTATTTAATATCCCCCATACCATTATTTTCCCGGCTCAGAGGAGTCTTTAACAGGACTTTCTCATAATCCCCAGACACCGCTTCTTTTAGTGCCCTGTGACCCTATGGTCTCATTCACCACTAATTAGTACGGTATGTACCTCACCTTTCCCTCTCCACATTTCCTGTTTGTCTTCTACTATTCCGCCACGTGGAACAAATTATGCCTCGATACTCGGTGTAGCTCTCCTCAGCGTATATATATCGCTTACACATTAGACCTGAATCCTATATCGATGCTGTTTCTCCTTCAAAAGTTCTATGTATATACTTTGTTTTGTATGATTACTTTTTTTATTACTTTTTGTTTATGTTTGGTTATTTGTTTTCTCACATGTAGTTACTGACGAAGGTCCGTATGAGGGACCGAAACGTTTATTGGGTACTACTACAATAAAATTTGCACTAAAGCATCAAGTTGAGTGCTGGGTTCTTTTCATTAATTGTCCTGCTGGAAGACCTCTGAGGGAGACCCAGCTTTCTCACACTGGGCCCTACATTATGCTGCAAAATTTGTTGGTAGTCTTCAGACTTCATAATGCCATGCACACGGTCAAGCAGTCCAGTGCCAGAGGCAGCCAAGCAACCCCAAAACATCAGGGAACCTCCGCCATGTTTGATTGTAGGGACCGTGTTCTTTTCTTTGAATGCCTCTTTTTTTTTTTCTCCTGTAAACTCTATGTTGATGCCTTTGCCCAAAAAGCTCTACATTTGTCTCATCTGACCAGAGAACATTCTTCCAAAACGTTTTAGGCTTTTTCAGGTAAGTTTTGTCAAACTCCGGCCTGGCTTTTTTATGTCTCGGGGTAAGAAGTGGGGTCTTCCTGGGTCTCCTACCATACAGTCCCTTTTCATTCAGACGCCGACGGATAGTACAGGTTGACACTGTTGTACCATAGGACTGCAAGGCAGCTTGAACTTGTTTGGATGTTAGTCGAGGTTCTTTATCCAACATCCGCACAATCTTGCGTTGAAATCTCTTGTCAATTTTTCTTTTCCGTCCACATCTAGGGAGATTAGCCACAGTGCCATGGGCTTTAAACTTCTTGATGACACTGCGCACGGTAGACACAGGAACATTCAGGTCTTTGGAGATGGACTTGTAGCCTTGAGATTGCTCATGCTTCCTCACAATTTGGTTTCTCAAGTCCTCAGACAATTCTTTGGTCTTCTTTCTTTTCTCCTTGCTCAATGTGGTACACACAAGGACACAGGACAGCGGTTGAGTCAACTTTAATCGATGTCAACTGGCTGCAAGTGTGATTTAGTTATTGCCAACACCTGTTAGGTGCCACAGGTAATTTACAGGTGCTGTTAATTATACAAATTAGAGAAGCATCACATGATTTTTCGAGCAGTGCCAATACTTTTGTCCACCCCTTTTTTATGTTTGGTGTGGAATTATATCCAATTTGGCTTTAGGACAATTCTTTTTGTGTTTTTACATTTAAGACAAATTAAATGAAGATAATAATACCAAATAATTTATGTTTGCAATCATCTTCAGTAAGAAAATGAGTATTATCTGACAGAATTGCAGGCGTGTCAATACTTTTGGCCATGACTGTGTGTGTATGTATGTATGTATGTATATATATATATATATATATATACAGTACAGACCAAAAGTTTGGACACACCTTCTCATTTAAAGATTTTTCTGTATTTTCATGACTATGAAAATTATACATTCACACTGAAGGCATCAAAACTATGAATTAACACATGTGGAATTATATACTTAACAAAAAAGTGTAAAAGAACTGAAATTATGTCTTATATTCTAGGTTCTTCAAAGTAGCCACCTTTTGCTTTGATGACTGCTTTGCACACTCTTGGCATTCTCTTGATGAGCTTCAAGAGGTAGTCACCGGAAATGGTCTTCCAACAATCTTGAAGAAGTTCCCAGAGATGCTTAGCACTTGTTGGCCCTTTTGCCTTCACTCTGTGGTCCAGCTCACCCCAAACCATCTTGATTGGGTTCAGGTCTGGTGATTGTGGAGGCCAGGTCATCTGGCGTAGCACCCCATCACTCTCCTCCTTGGTCAAATAGCCCTTACACAGCCCGGAGGTGTGTTTGGGGTCATTGTCCTGTTGAAAAATAAATGATGGTCCAACTAAACGCAAACCGGATGCCGCATGCCACTGCAAGATGCTGTGGTGGCCATGCTGGTTCAGTATGCCTTCAACTTTGAATAAATCTCCAACAGTGTCACCAGCAAAGCACCCCCACACCATCACACCACCTCTATGCTTCACGGTGGGAACCAGGCATGTAGAGTCCATCCGTTCACCTTTTCTGCATCGCACAAAGCCACGGTGGTTGGAACCAAAGATCTCAAATTTGGACTCATCAGTAGTGTTGAGCATTCCGATACCGCAAATATCGGGTATCGGCCGATATTTGCGGTATCGGAATTCCGATACCGAATTCCGATACTTCCCGCGTATCGGATACCGGAATCGGAAGTTCCCAGAATTCAAACAACGCAGCAGCCAATGAGGAATGATTGGAAGTGTGGGCACATCCTGTTTAGCATGGTGGGCATGTAAGTACTGGCAAGGCTGTGATTGGCTGCTGAAATGATGTCACTCTGCACTATAAAAAACGCTGCCGCCATTTTGCGCTCACTCTGCTGTGATTTCAGTTAGGGACAGGACGCTGTGTTCTAACTGAGGGCCAGTTGAGATAGCTAATTGCTTTATTTTCCTTTCCAAAGGCTAATTTAGCAAAACGCTGTGTGTTCTTCACTGTTCACCTTGCTCTTGCCTTGCAGCGCTGTTTTAACAGCGTTCTGCAAGGTCTCTGTGTGTGTGTGTGTGCAGCTCACTCTGTAGTCTGTGTGCAGCCATATACCCGGTTGTATTCAGCTCAGGAGGGGTTCACACTGCCTCACACAGTTGTCCTTTTTTGCTCATAGTGCAGCCTGCTGCACATTTTTTCTCAAATTTCCTATTAGTGTTTTTCCACCCGTCTCCAGCTAAATTGTGGAAAAACACTACATAGGATAACCTAGAGGGGGGTTTTTGGGCCTTGCAGCGCCGTTTACGGCTGTCTGCACGGTCTCCGTGTGAGCCCAGCTCGCCCTGTAGTCTGTGTGCAGCCATAGCCGGTTGGATTCAGCTCAGGGTTCGTTACTGCCTCATACCTTGAAAAAATTTTTACTTTTTTTCAAATAGTGCAGCCTGTTTAAACTTTAAAAAAAAAATTTCCTATTAGTGTTTTTCCACCCGTCTCCAGCTAAATTGTGGAAAAACACTACATAAGATAACCTAGAGGGTGTTTATTGGGCCTTGCAGCACCGTTTACAGCTGTCTGCACGGTCTCTGTGTGAGCGCAGCTCGCCCTGTGGTCTGTGTGCAGCCATAGCCGGTTGGATTCAGCTCAGGGTGCGTTACTGCCTCATACCTTGAAAAAAAAATTCCTTTTTTTCAAATAGTGCAGCCTGTTTAAAATTTTAAAAAAAAATTCCCTATTAGTGTCTTTTCACCCCTCTCCAGCTAAATAGTGGAAAAACACTAAATAGAGGAGGTTTTTTGGGCCTTGCAGCGCCGTTTACGGCTGTCTGCACGGTCTCCATGTGATTTAAACTAGCTCTGTAGCCCGATCTGCAAAAAAAAAAAAAGTAAAGTTCACCAAACACAACTTAACACTTGTGTAGGCCACATTTGAAAAATAATAAAGTTTAGTCCACACTTTACAACATTAGTGTTTCTTACACCTGTTAGGAGGAGCATTTCAGGAATAAGCACACTAAGGCCTTAGTACTTTTCTGCTTATCTTTATCTGTCAACCAAGATGAAGAGGGCAGGGAGTAAGGCACGTGGGCGTGGACGCGGAGCAGGGAGAGGAGCAGGGAGAGGATGTGGTGATTCTGTGCCTGCTGCGGGCGCTGGTGACTCGTCGTCACTCAGTTTCAGCAGGGAACAGTCCTTCATGCGCAGCTTTGTCGGAGAGCGCCGTGCACCGCTGCTGCGTGAAGACCAAATTGAAGCCGATGTCGGGTGGATGGCAGCTAACGCCTCGGCGTCAACTTCAGTTAGTGCCACATCCTCTCAGGCACAGACCACTGGAGAGCAGCCATCTGTCTCTTTACCACCTGCCAAATTGGCCAGGCAGTCAGAGAGCCCAGGAAAGGAGCCGTCTCTACTTCTGTTCTCTGAATCTCTTGGCTTGGAAACAGGGGGCCAGCCAAGCAGCATTGGAGAAATGGAAGAAGAGGCAGTGTGCAGTGATGCCCAACAGCTTTGTCTCTCTGACTCTGAAGAGGCGGGTGGGCCAGTGCCTCCGGTGACCACAGCGCAGTACGCATCTGATGATGAAACTCAGGTGCCGCTTTCTGGTGCGTACTGTGCTGCCGAGACTACCCAGGAGGAGCAGTTGGTGGCAGAGGGTAGTGGAGATGATGAGGTCGTTGACCCATCGTGGCGTGAGGAACAGGAAGGTGGTGGGAGCAGCTCTGAGGAAGAGATTCCCCTTACGGGCCAAAGAGGGAGGGGGAAGACTGCGGAGCCTGTAGCCTCCACTTTGGCACCCGTTAGGAGCCTGTCTCTTTCCAAAGCCAAAATGGGCGCTCCCAAGACTTGCAGTGCCTGGTCCTTTTTTGACACAGTTGCAGATGACATTTGTTTTGTCAAATGCAAGCTGTGTCATCAGAAAGTAAAAAGAGGGAAAAATGTCAGCAACCTCAATACCACAAATATGTGGAAACATGTGCGGACCAGGCACGCGGTGGAGTTACAGAAACAGACTGAAGATGTAGGCCAACCAACAGCGGCAGCTACCACCTCTTCAGCTCGTGTTGCCTCTTCCTCCAGCTCACGCACAGCTGGTTTGGCTTCCTCCCAGGATCGCCATGGAAGAACCTCTGGCACTGTTGTCCAGAGACCTTGTGTAATTCCACCCACAGCACCACCTTCCCAGTCATCCTCACACTCCCAGTCTACTCTACAGCCATCGGTAGTACAGGCATGGGAGAAAAGGCGGGCATTCTCGGCCAACCACCCCCGAGCACAGGCTCTGAATGCAGGCATTGCCAAACTGTTGTCCCTGGAAATGCTCTCGTTCAGGCTGGTGGAGTCTGACAGCTTCCGTGACTTGATGGCATTGGCAGTCCCACAGTACAAGGTGCCCAGCCGCTTTGACTTCAGCAGGCAAGCTGTCCCTGCCCTGCACAGGCATGTTGAGGGAAACATAAAACATGCGCTGCTGAACGCCGTCAGTAGCAAGGTCCACCTCACCACCGATGCATGGACCAGTCAGCAGGGACAAGGGCGATACGTTTCCCTCACTGCCCATTGGGTTAATGTTGTTGAGCCAGGTACAGATCGTGCGAGTGGCGCAGGACGTGTCCTGCCCACTCCAAGGATTGCAGGAATCCAGTCTGTACGCATTGACTCCTCCTCTTACACAAGTTCCTCAGAATCAACTCTGCAGGAGCCGTCACAGTCCACCTCCACATGGACCCGTGAGCGTTTACCTATGACCGACATGAGCACAGCCGTGGCCAAACGTCAGCAGGCCATCTTGAAACTTGTTTCATTGGGGAATCGAAGCCACACAGCGCAGGAGCTCTGGAATGCCATCAAGCAGGAGAGCGATGTGTGGTTACTGCCAGCGAATCTCCAGCCAGGCATGGTAGTGTGTGACAATGGCCGAAATCTGGTGGCAGCTTTGGCCCTTGGCAACCTCACTCACATCCCATGTCTGGCACATGTGCTCAATTTGGTTGTGCAGAGTTTTCTGAGGGACTATCCGGATCTTGATGCCCTGCTGCACAAGGTCCGCCTAGAGTGTGCTCACTTGCGGCGTTCCAGCTTGGCCAGATCCCGCATTGCTGCTCTGCAGCGCCGATTCCGCCTTCCGGAACACCGCATCATATGTGACCTACCTACCCAGTGGAATTCCACGTTACATATGTTGGAGCGGTTGTGTGAGCAGCAGCAAGCAGTTATGGAGTACCAGCTGCATCAGGCGCAAAGAAGTCGCAGTCAGCGCCGATCAGACTTCACAACCACAGAGTGGGCCACTATGAAGGACGTCTGCCAGGTTTTGCGTCCGTTTGATTATTCCACGCGGATGGCAAGTGCAGATGATGCACTAGTCAGCATGACTGTCCCCCTTATCTGCCTGCTTCAGCAAACTTTGCAAGGGTTAAGGGATGATGTTGTGGAAGAGGTGGAGGATGAGGAGTCACCTTTTCCATCAGCTTCTGGAGAGTCAGCGCCACGTGGTTCCTCACAAAGGGGTACGCAGGGGCCAATTTGTGAGGAGGAGTCAATGGAGGAGGAAGAGCTCCGTCCAGAGGAGGGAGCGACACAATTGTCCAGTGGTCAGTGTGTACAGTGAGGGTGGGGTGATGACGAGCGGGCAGAGATCATGTCTCAAGCAGGGGACAGCGTTTCTGGGCCAGTTGGCAGTCTGCAGCACATGGTGGATTTCATGCTGCAGACTGAGAAACGACCGCCGCATCGACCACATTCTCAACATGCCTGGTTATTGGGTGTTCACCCTCCTCGATCCTCGCTACCGGGACAACGTCCAAAACCTCATCCCAGCGTTGACCCGGGAGCGTAAATTGCGGGAGTACCACGACACACTGGTGAATTCCATCATCTTCTCCTGTCCAACTGAGAGGAGTGCTGCTAGTGCTTTACAAAGCAGCTCAGTGCGTCGAGGCAGTGGGGGAGGCTCTGCCCAAAGATGGAGCAGAAGCAGTGCCTCTGCCCAAGGCAAGCCCAGTATGGCACAACTCTGGCACACTTTTGTGTGCCCGCCCCAAATGTCTACACCATCACCGGCGGCTCCAGTCAGCAGGAGGCAACGGTTCCGTCAGATGGTGACAGACTACATGGCTTGCCCTCTTACTGTACTCCCAGACGGCTCTTCCCCGTTCAAGTTTTGGGTCTCTAAGCTGGATACATGGCCAGAGCTAAGCCAGTATGCATTGGAGGTGCTGGCTTGCCCTGCGGCTAGTGTCTTATCGGAACGTGTCTTTAGTGCCGCAGGTGGTGTACTAACAGACCGTCGCATGCGACTGTCCTCCGATAACGTTGACCGGCTTACTTTCCTGAAAATGAACCAGGCCTGGATCTCGCAGGAATTTGCCACTCCTCTGCCTGATTAAGTAATTGGGTGTCATCCAGGTCTCCTGCTGTGTTCATCTTTCTACCACCTGAACTGCTATTCCTGGGCTCCAACACCGCCAGTTGCGGCTCAGAAGTGCAGGCTGCACAGTAAAAACATACGACCCAGTGTTATTGGGTTTCAGTAACGTCAGCTGATCCCCAGCTGTGTAGCCGGCAATGTGTCCTGCGACCGCCACGCTGGCACAACAACCTAAATGTAAGGGAACCTGTCCCCCCCCCCCCCCCCGTCGTTTGTTACTGAAAGAGCCATCTTGTGCAGCAGTAAAGGAAAAGGTAGCTCTTTTGGTTTAGCTCCTTGCACACGCAGAACTTAACACTTATAAAATGTGTTCACTGATACCGTTATACCGTCCCGGAGCTGGGACTTTCCTTCGTAATGTTACGCAGCACAGCCATCATTCCTACCCCCTTGGTGCAATGCGCTGCCTCCTCAGCGTTGTTTTAAGCTGTCACGGAGCCTGCGCTGTTCTGTTATCCCTTGGGCATGCCCTATTTGCGCTGCCTGTCTTCTGACATAATTTGGTGTCAGGCCGCGGCCGCGCTGCCCGAGATCCCGCCTCGCAGTGTCTTCTGATTGAGTCACACTGCGGGCCTGGGATCCATGGGCATGTTCAGTGCATATCTTCCCCTCGGGCTCTCGCTCATTTCCCTCCGCCTTCTTTAGACTGTGCGCCGTCAGCTGATCCCTAATAGCATGCCACGGCCGTGACACTGCACAGTCTGAAGAAAAGGGAAGGAGGGGAGTGAGAGTCGAGTATATGCACTGTGCATGCCCATGGATCCAAGGCCCGCAGAGGGATTACGTTAGACCAGACTGCGAGGTGGGATCTGGAGCAGCGTGGACGCACAGGCACTGACAGCCTGACACCAAATTATGTCAGAAGACAGGCAGCGCTAATTGGGCATGGCCAAGGGCTAACAGAACAGCGCAGGCTCCGTGACAGCTTAAAACAACGCTGAGTAGGCAGCGCACGGCACCAAGGGGATAGGAATGACAGCTGTGCTGTGTCCCATTACGAAGGAAATTCGCACCTCCGGGACGGTTGAACGGTATAAGGGGACACATTTTTAGTGTTTACTTCAGTGTTTGCAAGGAGCATAATTAAAAGAGCAACCTTTTCCTTTTGCATCCTTAGTGCTGCACAAGATGGCTCTTTCAGCTACAAACGTCTTGGGGGGGGGGGTTAAAGGTTCCCTTTCAACTTGCTCCAATCAGGCTTCGGCCTACACTCTGTTCCTCTGCTCCTCCTGCTGACCTTGGGCTCTAACACCGCCAGTTGGTGCCTGGAAGTGCTGTGTGCACAGTTAACAGTCGCTCCTCTGTTATTGGGGTTCAGTAACGTCAGCTGATCCCCAGCTGTGTGTGCGGCAATACCTCCAATCTGCTCCTCCTGCTGTCCCTGGGCTCTAACACCGCCAGTTGGTGCCTGGAAGTGCTGTGTGTACAGTTAACAGTCGCTCCTCTGTTATTGGGGTTCAGTAACGTCAGCTGATCCCCAGCTGTGTATCCGGCAACGTGTCATGCGACCGCCACGCTGGCACAACTAAAATGTAAGGGGACCTGTCCCCCCCCCCCCCCCTAGGCGTTTGTTACTGAAAGAGCCACCATGTGCAGCACTAATACTGCACAAGGGAAAGGTCGCTCTTGAAATTATGCTCCTTGCAAACGCTGAACTACACACTCATGTAATGTGTCCCCTCACACCGTCCAACGGTCCCGGAGGTGGGACTTTCCTTTGTAATGTGACGCAGCACAGCCGTCATTGCTACCTCCTTGCCACCGTGCGCTGGCTCCTTAGCGTTGTTTGATTCCGTCATGGACCCTGCGCTGTTATGTTATCCCTTGGCCATGCACAGTTTGCGCTGCCCGTCCTCTGACATCATTTGTTGTCGTCCTGGCTGCGCCTGTGCGTCCACGCTGCCCGAAATCCCACCTCGCAGTGTCGTCTAATGTGATCCCACAGTGGGCCTGGTATCCATGGCCATGCGCAGTGCATATACTAGCCTCTCACTCCCCTTCTTCACGCTTCTTCAGACTAGGCGGCGTCAGCTGATCCCTAATAGCATGCCACGGCCGTGACGCCGCACAGTCTGAAGAAGCAGGAAGGAGGTGAGTGAGAGGCGATGATATGCACTGCGCATGCCCATGGATCCCTGGCCCACAGTGGGACTGCATTAGATGACACTGCAATGTTGGATCTCGGGCAGCTTGGACGCACAGGCACTGCCAGCCTGACACCTACATGTTGTCAGAAGACGGGCACAGCTAACTGTGCATGGCCAAGGGATAACATTACAGCGCGGGCTCCGTGACAGAACCAAACAACGTTGTGGAGGTGGCGCACGGCACCAAGGGGGTTGGAATGACGGCTTTGCTGTGTCACATTACAAAGAAAAGTCCCACTTCCGGGACGGTTTGACAGTGTGAGGGGACACATTATATGAGTGTGTACTTCAGCGTTTGCAAGGAGCATAATTTTCAGAGCCACCATTTGCCATGTGCAGTATTACTGCTGTACAAGATGGCTCTATCAGCAACAAATGCCCGGGGGGGGGGTTAAAGGTTCCCTTTCAACTTGCTCCACTGCAGGCTTCGGCCTACACTCTGCTCCTCTTTGATTCCCTGGGTTTCAACACTGTCAGTTGCCACCTGGAAGTGTTGTCTACACAGAAAAAACACGAGCTGATGTGTCAATGGGGTTCAGCACCGCCAGCTGTTCCCCTGCTGTGTAGTCGGCAACGTGTCCAGCACAAGCCACGCTGGCACAACAGAACAAAAGCTGCCACCAGTGCAGGCTTCGGCCTACACTCTGCTCCTCTCCTCCTCCTGCTGACCCTGGGCTTAAACACCGCTAGTTTTTGCCCGGAAGTGCTAGCTGCACAGAGAAAAACACCAGCCAATGTGTTAGTGGGGTTCAGCAACGCCAGCTGTTCCCCTGCTGTGTAGCCGGCAACGTGACCTGCAAATGCCACGCAGGCACATGAACTGAAATTAAAGGGAACCTGGCCCCACCCCCCCAGGTGTTTCTATGTATAACAGCCATCTAGTACAGCAGTACTGCTGCATTTGTACAAGGTGGCTGATTTTTTATCCTTGCCCATGTAGAATTAAACACGTAAAATATGTGTCTCATTACAGACCATTACAATGTCCCTGAGGTGTGACTTTCCTTTTTAATGACACGCACCACCCGGGTAGCGCTGCCCGTCTTCTGACATCATTGGTTGGCTGCCTGTGCCTGTGCGTCCGCCCTGCCCGACACAACCCCCCTCGTTTCATATATTTTGGCTGCGAGGGTGTGATTGATGGGCATGTGCAGTGCATATGTTCGCCTGTCTTAACTCATCTCCTTCCGCCTTCTTCAGACTGTGCGGCCTCCTGGCCGTGGTAGGCGATAAGGGATCAGCTGAGGCCGCCCAGTCTGAAGCAGGTGTAAGGACATGTGTGAGCGGCAATCATATTTACTGCACAAGGCCACGAATCCCAGCCACGCAGTGTGATTTTTTGAAAACACACTGCGGGCCTGGGATTCATATCCATTGCTAACCGCAACGGCCAACATGAAATGAGGTGAGAAGACAGGCAGCGCTCACAGCGCATGGCCAAGGGATCACAATAGCGCAGACTCCTGTACAGCTAATAACAACGCTCAGGATTCTGCGCCCAGCACCTAGGTGTAAATTTTGACACCTGTGCTGCGTCTCCTTAAAAAGACAAGTCACGCCTCCACTACTGTTAGACATTATAATGGGCTAAATATTGTACGTGTTTTATTCAGCGTGTGCAAGGAGCAAACTAAATAGAGCAACCTTTTACTTGTGCAGCATTAATGCTGCACAAGGTGTGGCTCTTGTACCTTGCAACACCTGAGGGGGGGTTAAAGGTTACCTTTGAAATTGGTTCAACTAGGCTTCGGCCTACACTCTGCTCCTCTCCTCCTCCTGCTGACCCCGGGCTCTAACACCGCTAGTTTTTGCCTGGAAATGCGAGCTTCACAGAGAAAAACAACAGCCAATGTGTTAGTGGGGTTCAGCACCGCCAGCTGTTCCCCTGCTGTGTAGCTGGCATCGTGTCCAGCACAAGGCACGCTGGCACAACCGACCAAAAGCTGCCACCAGTGCAGGCTTCGGCCTACACTCTGCTCCTCTCCTCCTCCTGCTGACCCTGGGCTATAACACCGCCAGTTGTAGCCTGGAAGTGCTAGGTGCACATAGAAAAACACCCGCCAATGTGTTAGTGGGGTTCAGCACCGCCAGCTGTTCCCCTGCTGTGTAGCCGGCATCGTGTCCAGCACAAGCCACGCTGGCACAACCGACCAAAAGCTGCCACCAGTGCAGGCTTTGGCCTACACTTTGCTCCTCTCCTCCTCCTGCTGACCCTGGGCTCTAACACCACCAGTTTTTGCCCAGACATGCGAGCTGCACAGAGAAAAACACCAGTCAATGTGTCAGTGGGGTTCAGCAACGCCAGCTGTTCCCCTGCTGTGTAGCTGGCAACGTGTCCTGCAAACGCCACGCAGGCACATGAACTGAAATTGAAGGAAGCCTGCCCCCCACCCCCAGGTGTTTCTATGTATAACAGCCACCTTGTACAGCAGTACTGCTGCATTTGTACAAGGTGGCTGACTTTTTCTCCTTGCCCACGTTTAATTAAACACATACTAAATGTGTCTCATTGAGACCATTCCACTGTCCCTGAGGTGTGACTTTCCTTTCTAATGATACGCAGCACCACCCTTGTTAGCGCTGCCCGTCTTTTGACATCATTGGTTAGCTGGTTGTGCCTGTGCGTCTGCCCTGCTCGAAACAACGCCCCTCGGTGTCTTATTTTTTTGGACAGCGAGGGTGTGATTGATGGGCATGTGCAGTGCATATGTTTGCCTGTGTTCACTCATCTCCTTCCGCCTTCTTCAGACTGGGTGGCCTCATGGCCGCGGCATGCGATAAGGGATCAGATGAGGCCGCCCAGTCTGAGCAGGTGTAAGGACATGTGTGAGCGGCAAACATATTTACTGCACAAGGCCACGAATCCCAGCCACGCAGTGTGATTTTTTGAAAACACACTGTGGGTCTGGGATTCATGTCCATCGCTAACCGCAACGGCCGACATGAAATGAGGTCAGAAGACAGGAAGCGCTCACAGCGCATGGCCAAGGGATAACAAGAGCGCAGACTCCTGTACAGCAAATAACAACGCTCAGGAATCTGCGCCCATGCACCAAGGTGTTATTTTCGACACCTGTGCTGCTTTTCTTTAAAAAGAAAAGTCACGCCTACACTACTGTTTTACAGTAGAATGGGCTAAATAGTGTACGTGTTTTATTCAGCGTGTGCAAGGAGAAAAATGAAGAGAGCAACCTTTTACTTGTGCAGCATTAATGCTGCACAAGGTGTGGCTCTTGTACCTTGCAACACCTGAGGGGGGGTTAAAGGTTACCTTTGAAATTGGTTCAACTAGGCTTCGGCCTACACTCTGCTCCTCTCCTCCTCCTGCTGACCCTGGGCTATAACACCGCCAGTTGTAGCCTGGAAGTGCTAGGTGCACAGAGAAAAACACCCGTCAATGTGTTAGTGGGGTTCAGCAACGCCAGCTGTTCCCCTGCTGTGTAGCCTGCATCGTGTCCAGCACAAGCCACGCTGGCACAACTGACCAAAAGCTGCCACCAGTGCAGGCTTCGGCCTACACTTTGCTCCTCTCCTCCTCCTGCTGACCCTGGGCTCTAACACCGCCAGTTTTTGCCCGGACATGCGAGCTGCTCAGAGAAAAACACCAGTCAATGTGTCAGTGGGGTTCAGCAACGCCAGCTGTTCCCCTGCTGTGTAGCTGGCAACGTGTCCTGCAAACGCCACGCAGGCACATGAACTGAAATTGAAGTGAGCCTGCCCCCCACCCCCAGGTGTTTCTATGTATAACAGCCACCTTGTACAGCAGTACTGCTGCATTTGTACAAGGTGGCTGACTTTTTCTCCTTGCCCACGTGGAACTCAACACGTACAAAATGTGTCTCATTAGAGACCATTACAATGTCCCTGAGGTGTGACTTTCCTTTTTAATGACACGCAGCACCCCCATTGTTAGCGCTGCCCGTCTTCAGACATAATTGGTTGGCTGGCTGTGCCTGTGCGTCCGCCCTGCCCGACACAACGCCCCTCGTCTCATATATTTTGACTGCGAGGGTGTGATTGATGGGCACGAGCAGTGCATATGTTCGCCTGTCTTCACTCCCCTCCTTCCGCCTTCTTCAGACTGTGCGGCCTCATGGCCGTGGCAGGCAATAAGGGATCAGCTGAGGTCGCCCAGTCTGAAGCAGGTGTAAGGACATGTGTGAGCGGCGAACATATTTACTGCACAAGGCCACGAATCCCAGCACCGCAGTGTGACTTTATGGAAAGGCACTGTGGGTCTGGGATTTATGGCCATCGCTAACCGCACCGGCCAACATGAAATGAGGTCATAAGACGGCCTGCACTAACAGGGTATTGCCAAGGGATAACACAAGAGCGCACTCTCCTGTACTGCAAATAACAACAGTAAGGAGTCTGCGCCCAGCACCTAGGTATAAATTTTGACACCTGTGCTGCGTCTTCTTCAAAAGAAAAGTCATGCCTCCACTACTGTTTGACAGTATAATGGGCTAAATAGTGTACGTGTTTTATTCAGCGTGTGCAAGGAGAAAAATGAAGAGAGCAACCTTTTACTTGTGCAGCATTAATGCTGCACAAGGTGTGGCTCTTGTACCTTGCAACACCTGAGGGGGGGTTAAAGGTTACCTTTGAAATTGGTTCAACTAGGCTTCGGCCTACACTCTGCTCCTCTCCTCCTCCTGCTGACCCTGGGCTATAACACCGCCAGTTGTAGCCTGGAAGTGCTAGGTGCACAGAGAAAAACACCCGCCAATGTGTTAGTGGGGTTCAGCACCGCCAGCTGTTCCCCTGCTGTGTAGCCGGCATCGTGTCCAGCACAAGCCACGCTGGCACAACCAACCAAAAGCTGCCACCAGTGCTGGCTTCGGCCTACACTCTGCTCCTCTCCTCCTCCTGCTGACCCTGGGCTCTAACACCGCTAGTTTTTGCCCGGAATTGCTAGCTGCACAGAGAAAAACACCAGCCAATGTGTTAGTGCGGTTCAGCACCGCCAGCTGTTCCCCTGCTGTGTAGCTTGCAACGTGACCTGCAAACGCCGCGCAGGCACATGAACCGAAATTGAAGGGAGCTTGCCCCCCACCCCCAGGTGTTTCTATGTATAATAGCCACCTTGTACAGCAGTACTGCTGCATTTGTACAAGGTGGCTGACTTTTTCTCCTTGCCCACGTGGAACTCAACACGTACAAAATGTGTCTCATTGAGACCATTCAACTGTCCCTGAGGTGTGACTTTCCTTTCTAATGATACGCAGCACCACCCTTGGTAGCGCTGCCCGTCTTCTGACATCATTGGTTGGCTGCCTGTGCCTGTGCGTCCGCCCTGCCCAACACAACGCCCCTCGTTGTCTTATATATTTTGGCTGCGAGGGTGTTATTGATGGGCATGTGCAGTGCATATGTTCGCCTGTCTTAACTCATCTCCTTCCGCCTTCTTCAGACTGTGCTGCCTCATGGCTGCGGCATGCGATAAGGGATCAGATGAGGCCGCCCAGTCTGAAGCAGGTGTAAGGACATGTGTGAGCGGCAAACATATTAACTGCACAAGGGCACGAATCCCAGCCACGCAGTGTGATTTTTTCCAAACACACTGTGGGTCTGGGATTCATGTCCACCGCTAACCGCATCGGCCAACATGAAATGAGGTCAGAAGACAGGAAGCGCTCACAGCGCATGGCCAAGGGATAACAAGAGCGCAGACTCCTGTACAGCAAATAACAACGCTCAGGAAGCTGCGCCCATGCACCAAGGTGTTATTTTCGACACCTGGGCTGCTTTTCTTTAAAAAGACAAGTCACGCCTCCACTACTGTTTTACAGTAGAATGGGCTAAATAGTGTACGTGTTTTATTCAGCGTGTGCAAGGAGAATAATTAAGAGAGCAACCTTTTACTTGTGCAGCATTAATGCTGCACGAGGTGTGGCTCTTGTACCTTGCAACACCTGAGGAGGGTTAAAGGTTACCTTTGAAATTGGTTCAACTAGGCTTCGGCCTACACTCTGCTCCTCTCCTCCTCCTGCTGACCCTGGGCTCTAACACCGCCAGTTTTTGCCCGGACGTGCTAGCTGCACAGAGAAAAACACCAGCCAATGTGTTAGTGGGGTTCAGCACCGCCAGCTGTTCCCCTGCTGTGTAGCCGGCATCGTGTCCAGCACAAGCCACGCTGGCACAACCAACCAAAAGCTGCCACCAGTGGAGGCTTCGGCCTACACTCTGTTCATCTCCTCCTCCTGCTGACCCTGGGCTCTAACACCGCCAGTTTTTGCCCGGACGTGCTACCTGCACAGAAAAACACCAGCCAATGTGTTAGTGGGGTTCAGCACCGCCAGCTCTTCCCCAGCTGTGTAGCCGGCAATGTGACCTGCAAACGCCACGCAGGCACAGCAGAACAAAAGCTGCCACCAGTGCAGGCTTCGGCCTACACTCTGCTCCTCTCCTCCTGCTGACCCTGGGCTCATAGCACCGCCAGTTTTAGCCTGGAAGTGCTAGCTGCACAGAGAAAAACACCAGCCAATGTGTCAGTGGGGTTCAGCACCGCCAGCTGTTCCCCAGCTGTGTAGCCGGCAACGTGACCTGCAAACGCCATGCAGGCACATGAACTGAAATTGAAGGGAGCCTGCCCCCCACCCCCAGGTGTTTCTATGTATAACAGCCACCTTGTTCAGCAGTACTGCTGCATTTGTACAAGGTGGCTGAGTTTTTCTCCTTGCCCACGTGGAACTCAACACGTACAAAATGTGTCTCATTGAGACCATTCCACTGTCCCTGAGGTGTGACTTTCCTTTCTAATGATACGAAGCACCCCCCTTGGTAGCGCTTCCCGTCTTTTGACATCATGGTTAGCTGGCTGCGCCTGTGCATCCGCCCTGCGTGAAACAACGCCCCTCGTTGTCTTATTTATTTTGTCAGCGAGGGTGTGGTTTATGGGCACGAGCAGTGCATATGTTCGCCTGTCGTCACTCATCTCCTTCCGCCTTCTTCTGACTGTGCAGCCTCATGGCCGCGGCATGCGAAAAGGGATCAGCAGAGGCCGCCCAGTCTGAAGCAGATGTAAGGATGTGTGTGAGCGTCGAAAATATTTACTGCTCAAGGCCACGAATCCCAGCACCGCAGTGTGACTTTATGAAAAGGCACTGTGGGTCTGGGATTTATGGCCATCGTTAACCGCAGCGGCCAACATGAAATGAGGTCATAAGACGGGCAGCGCTAACAGGGCATTGCCAAGGGATAACACAAGAGCGCAGACTCCTGTACAGCAAAAAACAACGCTCAGGAAGCTGCGCCAAGCACAAAGGCGTTACTTGGGACACCTATGCTGCGTCTCCTTAAAAATACAAGTCACGCCTCAACTACAGTTTGACTGTAGAATGGGCTAAATTGTGTACGTGTTGCATTCAGCGTGTGCAAGTAGAAAAATTAATAGAGCAACCTTTTACTTGTGCAGCATTAATGCTGCACAAGGTGTGGCTCTTGTACTTTGTAACACCTGAGGGGGGGTTAAAGTTTACCTTTGAAATTGTTTCAACTAGGCTTCGGCCTACACTCTGCTCCTCTCCTCCTCCTGCTGCCCCTGGGCTATAACACCGCTAGTTTTTGCCCGGAAGTGCTAGCTGCACAGAGAAAAACACCAGCCAATGTGTTAGTGGGGTTCAGCACCGCCTGCTGTTCCCCCACTGTGTAGCCGGCAAAGTGTCCTGCAAACGCAACGCAGACACAAAGCTGACTCCAGTGCAGGCTTCGGCCTACACTCTGCTCCCCCTGCTTACCCTTTGCTCCAACACCGCTAGTTGGGGCTGTAGGAAGACAATCTTTGATAGGCAACGCATCCGGGTTCCAGCCCCGCCAGCTGGGTCTCGGCAGTGTTTTTGTCACAGGTAGTCCCTCGTGCCAAACCTGGTTCCAGCACCGTCGGCTGTTTCCGGGTAGTGTCAAGCTCACTGAGACGCCTATGCTTGCCCCGTCGTGGTGTGGTCGGGTTAGCCAACTCCAGGGTGCCTCCAGTTTAGGAGCTTCCTATGTGGGCTGCGTGAACTGGTAGTCAAGGCTGGTTCTGTAGTGCCAGTAGGCCCAGCTCCCCCTGTAGGACTGTTGGGGTTCGGTAACTGCGGCTGCCTCGCGGCCTAGCTGTTCTCTCTCCTGTGGGCCTTCGGGTCCACCACCTAGTTCCAGCACCGTCAGCTGGTTCCGGGCCGAGCCTTTGGCTTAGGTGCCTCCTCCTGGGTATCCGAGTTCCGCCAACGTCAGGCGGTCCTTGGTAGTGCTTTTAAGCGCGGGCACCTACAGCTTACTAACCGGGTTCCAGCACCGTCAGCTGGTCCTCGGTCGTGCCATTGGCTCTTGCACACTGGGGCAACGCATCTGGGTTCCAGCACCGCCAGCTGGTTCTCGGCAGTGTTTTTGTCACAGGTAGTCCCTCGTGCCAAACCTGGTTCCAGCACCGTCAGCTGTTTCCGGGTAGTGTCAAGCTCACTGAGACGCCTATGCTTGCCCCGTCGTGGTGCGGTCGGGTTAGCCAACTCCAGGGTGCCTCCAGTTTAGGAGCTTCCTATGTGGGCTGCGTGAACTGGTAGTCAAGGCTGGTTCTGTAGTGCCAGTAGGCCCTGCTCCCCCTGTAGGACTGTTGGGGTTCGGTAACTGCGGCTGCCTCGCGGCCTAGCTGTTCTCTCCTCTCCTGTGGGCCTTCGGGTCCACCACCTGGTTCCAGCACCGTCAGCTGGTTCCGGGCCGAGCCTTTGGCTTAGGTGCCTCCTCCTGGGTATCCGAGTTCCGCCAACGTCAGGCGGTCCTTGGTAGTGCTTTTAAGTGCGGGCACCTACAGCTTACTAACCGGGTTCCAGCACCGTCAGCTGGTCCTCGGTCGTGCCATTGGCTCTTGCACACTGGGGCAACGCATCTGGGTTCCAGCACCGCCAGCTGGTTCTCGGCAGTGTTTTTGTCACAGGTACTCCCTCGTGCCAAACCTGGTTCCAGCACCGTCAGCTGTTTCCGGGTAGTGTCAAGCTCACTGAGACGCCTATGCTTGCCCCGTCGTGGTGCGGTCGGGTTAGCCAACTCCAGGGTGCCTCCAGTTTAGGAGCTTCCTATGTGGACTGCGTGAACTGGTAGTCAAGGCTGGTTCTGTAGTGCCAGTAGGCCCTGCTCACCCTGTAGGACTGTTGGGGTTCGGTAACTGCGGCTGCCTCGCGGCCTAGCTGTTCTCTCCTCTCCTGTGGGCCTTCGGGTCCACCACCTGGTTCCAGCACCATCAGCTGGTTCCGGGCCGAGCCTTTGGCTTAGGTGCCTCCTCCTGGGTATCCGAGTTCCGCCAACGTCAGGCGGTCCTTGGTAGTGCTTTTAAGCGCAGGCACCTACAGCTTACTAACCGGGTTCCAGCACCGTCGGCTGGTCCTCGGTCGTGCCATTGGCTCTTGCACACTGGGGCAACGCATCTGGGTTCCAGCACCGCCAGCTGGTTCTCGGCAGTGTTTTTGTCACAGGTACTCCCTCGTGCCAAACCTGGTTTCAGCACCGTCAGCTGTTTCCGGGTAGTGTCAAGCTCACTGAGACGCCTATGCTTGCCCCGTCGTGGTGCGGTCGGGTTAGCCAACTCCAGGGTGCCTCCAGTTTAGGAGCTTCCTATGTGGGCTGCGTGAACTGGTAGTCAAGGCTGGTTCTGTAGTGCCAGTAGGCCCTGCTCCCCCTGTAGGACTGTTGGGGTTCGGTAACTGCGGCTGCCTCGCGGCCTAGCTGTTCTCTCCTCTCCTGTGGGCCTTCGGGTCCACCACCTGGTTCCAGCACCATCAGCTGGTTCCGGGCCGAGCCTTTGGCTTAGGTGCCTCCTCCTGGGTATCCGAGTTCCGCCAACGTCAGGCGGTCCTTGGTAGTGCTTTTAAGCGCGGGCACCTACAGCTTACTAACCGGGTTCCAGCACCGTCAGCTGGTCCTCGGTCGTGCCATTGGCTCTTGCACACTGGGGCAACGCATCTGGGTTCCAGCACCGCCAGCTGGTTCTCGGCAGTGTTTTTGTCACAGGTACTCCCTCGTGCCAAACCTGGTTTCAGCACCGTCAGCTGTTTCCGGGTAGTGTCAAGCTCACTGAGACGCCTATGCTTGCCCCGTCGTGGTGCGGTCGGGTTAGCCAACTCCAGGGTGCCTCCAGTTTAGGAGCTTCCTATGTGGGCTGCGTGAACTGGTAGTCAAGGCTGGTTCTGTAGTGCCAGTAGGCCCAGCTCCCCCTGTAGGACTGTTGGGGTTCGGTAACTGCGGCTGCCTCGCGGCCTAGCTGTTCTCTCCTCTCCTGTGGGCCTTCGGGTCCACCACCTGGTTCCAGCACCGTCAGCTGGTTCTCGGCAGTGTCTTTTGCTCTTGTACCTTCTGCTCCCCATTCTGGTTCCAGTACCGTCAGCTGGTTCCGGGCAGAGCCTTTGGCTTAGGTGCCTCCTTCTGGGTATCTGAGTTCCACCAACGTCAGGTGGTCCTTGGTAGTGCTTTCAGGCACGGGTACCTCCTGCTTAGTAACCGGGTTCCAGTAACGTCAGCTGGTCCTCGGTAGTTCCATTGGTTCTTGGACCTTCGGCTACCCATCCGGGTTCCAGTACCGTCAGCTGGTTCTCGGCAGTGTCTTTTGCTCTTGTACCTTCTGCTCCCCATCCTGGTTCCAGTACCGTCAGCTGGTTCCGGGCAGAGCCTTTGGCTTAGGTGCCTCCTTCTGGGTATCTGAGTTCCGCCAACCTCAGGCGGTCCTTGGTAGTGCTTTTTAGCATGGGTACCTCCTGCTTAGTAACCGGGTTCCAGTAACTTCAGCTGGTCCTCGGTAGTTCCATAGGCTCTTAAACCTTTGGGTAGCCATCCGAGTTCCAGTTCCATCAGCTGGTTCTTGGCATTTTCTCAGCCTTCTTGCACCTTCTGCTACATTTCCAAGTTGAAGACCCTAACGTCGACGACCCGGAAGACCACCCCGATGACGACGACGGCGGAGATGACGACGGCGGAGACGACGACGGCGGAGACGACGACACTGGAGACGACGACCCTGGAGACGACGACCCTGGAGACGACGACATGGAAGACCGAGAAGCAGAAGAACAAGAGGCTGCAGAACAAAGAGCAGAAGAACATTAAGCATAACACTTAATATCAGAGCAAAAGATATTATCTAAATTATATGCAGAAGAAGACTAAGCAGTGTATGGGAGTGAGTCCGTTCCTCCTCGTGGTGCCCCTGGATAAAGCCTGATGCTGCAGGCCAAACTGAACGCGGACAAATGTAACTTTTGTGACTGGCAGAACGGAAGGTGTAATCTTCCAACTTTTATAGATAACAACTACGGGAATGCCTGTCACAAATGAGAATATGATGAAGAAGTAGAATAAGAAGAATAATAACAGTTGACTAAAATGAATATGTAGAATAGGAAGAATAATAATAGTTGAATAAAATGAATATGAAGAATGTATTAAAAAAAAAAAAAAAAAAGGTAAAGGATGAAGAAGAAGATGAATAAGGTGAAGAAGAAGTTGATGTCAAAGATGCTGATGATGATGAAGATGAAAATGTGGGAAAAGTAAAAAAAAAAGAAGGGGAAGGGCGTGGAATAGTGAAACATCAATATCTGACAAAATTAAAAAAAAATTTACATAGTCAATATCTTTGTCACTCCGAACGTCTTTAAAAAAAAAAAAAAAACATGCTATTCTATTTGATTGGGCTAAACCTCTATGACTTTAATGTCTCCGCCACCTCCCCAAATACATCCTGCATTATTCTTAGTTGTTTTCCTTCATGTAGAATGAACCTACAAGGAAAGAAAGGGTTTATTTTAATTCCGATATTTTGGTCCCATTGACTTGCATTGGGATCGGGTATCGGCGATATCCGATATTTTTTGAATATCGGCCGATCCTATCCGATACCGATACTTTCCGATATCGGAAGGTATCGCTCAACACTACTCATCAGACCAAAGCACAGATTTCCACTGGTCTAATGTCCATTCCTTGTGTTCTTTAGCCCAAACAAGTCTCTTCTGCTTGTTGCCTGTCCTTAGCAGTGGTTTCCTAGCAGCTATTTTACCATGTAGGCCTGCTGCACAAAGTCTCCTCTTAACAGTTGTTGTAGAGATGTGTCTGCTGCTAGAACTCTGTGTGGCATTGACCTGGTCTCTAATCTGAGCTGCTGTTAACCTGCGATTTCTGAGGCTGGTGACTCAGATAAACTTATCCTCAGAAGCAGAGGTGACTCTTGGTCTTCCTTTCCTGGGGCGGTCCTCATGTGAGCCAGTTTCTTTGTAGCACTTGATGGTTTTTGCCACTGGACTTGGGGACACTTTCAGAGTTTTCCCAATTTTTCAGACTGACTGACCTTCATTTCTTACAGTAATAATGGCCACTCGTTTTTCTTTACTTAGCTGCTTTTTTCTTTCCATAATACATATTCTAACAGTCTATTCAGTAGGACTATCAGCTGTGTATCCACCAGACTTCTGCACAACACAACTGATGGTCCCAACCCCATTCATAAGGCAAGAAATCCCACTTATTAAACCTGACAGGGCACACCTGTGGAGTGAGAACCATTCCCGGTGACTACGTCTTGAAGCTTATCAAGAGAATGGCAAGAGTGTGCAAAGCAGTCATCAAAGCAAAAGGTGGCTACTTTGAAGAACCTAGAATATAAGACATAATTTCTGCAGTTTCACACTTTTTTGCTAAGTATATAATTCCACATGTGTTAATTCATAGTTTTTATGCCTTCAGTGTGAATGTACAATTTTCATAGTCAAGAAAACGGAGAAAAATCTTTGAATGAGAAGGTGTGCCCAAACTTTTGGTCTGTACTGTGTGTATGTATGTATATGTATATATATATATATATATATATATATATATATATATTAATGCTGTATATATGTTTTCACGAATATTTGAGCCCATGTATCCATTATGTGTCCATTTTGCAAGCCGGCGAGAAAATCTCGCCATACCGATGTCATGCAGATGCTTTGATGAGAAAAAAATTGCATCCTCCATTGCACATGAATGACATATGGATCACTGTTCAGGGAGCATTTCTGCGAATCTCGGCCATGAAAAACGGACCGATTTTTCATACGTTATGTGTGACTCCAGCCTTATTCTGCCATCATTTGTCTCCAGCAGCCAGGGGTGGAGCAGAGCTCTTCCCTCAGCTATTAACTTGTTAAATGGTGCTGACAATCTCTGACAGCTGAATTAATTAAATGCACGCCTGCAGGAGGGCAAGTCATTCAAATTTCCCATAGGAGCGCTCGTGACATGATCATAAGGTGACGATGAGTTGCCATGACGGCCAAGGATTTGCTGAAGACCTCTGTGCCTGTCGTGATGATACTCCTGTGAAAGCCAGCCTGCAGCTGGAGTGCGTAGGAGGCTGTGATTTTCGCTATACTCAGCAGTACTGTAGCACTGCTGTGTATAGTACAACCAATTGAGTGATTACAAACTGAAATCCCCTAAGAGTACTAATAAATATAGTAGAAAGTGATTTTTTTTTTAATTATGAAAAAATTATAAATGTTCAAATCTCCATTAAAAAAATAGAAAACACATATTTGATATCACTGCATTCATATATAGTGGGGAAAATAAGTATTTGATACGCTGCTGATTTTGCAAGTTTTCCCACCTACAAAGAATGGAGAGATCTGTAATTTATATCATAGGGGCAATTGAACTGTGAGAGACAGAATCTAAAAATAAAAAGCACATTATATGATTTTTATATAACTAATTGCATTTTATTGCAAGAAATAAGCTTTTGATCACCTACCGACCAGTAAGAATTGTCTCTCGCAGACCTGTTAGTTTTTCTTTAAGAACCCCTCCTACTCTGTCCTACCCCTACCTGTATTAATTGCATCTGTTTGAATTCGTTACCTGTATATGAAACACCTGTCCACCCACTCAATCACACTCCAACCTCGTCACCATGGCCAAGACCAAAGAGCTGTCTTAAGTGCACCATGGACAAAATTTCAGACCTGCACAAGGCTGGAATGGGCTACAGGGCAATAGACAAATAGCTTGATGAGAAGGCAACATCTGTTGGCACAATTGTTAGAAAATGGAAGAAAAGCAATATGACTGTCAGTCTTCCTCCGTCTGTGGCTCCAAGCAAGATCTTGCCTCGTTGAGTAGGATGATTCTGAGAAAGGTCAGAAATCAGCCCAGAACTACACGGGAGGACCTGGTCAATTACCTGTAGCCAGCTGGGACTACAGTCTCAAACATTATCATTAGCAACACACTACGCCATCATGATTTAAAAATCCTGCAGGGCACACAAGGTTCCCATGCTCGAAGGCACATGTCAAGTTTGCTAATGACCATCTGGATGAACCAATGGAGTTCTGTTTTTGTATTGTATCAAAAACTTCTTTTGTGCAATAAAATGCAAATAAATCATGTAAAAATCATACAATGTGATTGTCTGGATTTTCTTTTAAAATTCTGTCTCTCACAGTTGAGGTATACAAATTACAGACCTCCCCATTCTTTGTAGGTGAGAAAACTTAAAAATCTGCAGTTTATCAAATACTTCAATTCCCCAATGTAAGTCAGATCTTTCAAAATATGAATTAATTAACTTGATCAGTGAAAAGCATAATGAGAGAAAAAAATTGAAACTCTAGAATTATGGTTTTTTTGGCCGTGCAACATTGCAATAATATTCATTAAGAGGCGATCAAAACATTGCATCTACTCAAAATGGTATCAATAAAAATGTCAGTTCAAGGCTCAAAAAATAAGCCCTCACTCAGTCCAGTTGACCAAAAATTGAAAACTTTACGGGTCTTAGAAAAAGATAAACAAATCAAAAATTGTATTTTATTTTTTATAAATTCACAATTTTTTTCACCACTTAAAAAAAACTTTTGATGTTTCTTACCTCCGTAATCGTACTTACCTGGAGAAGCATATTGCAAGGTAAGTTTTACCATATAGAGAGCATCTACTAAATAATTGTCTAAGGGTCACTTCCGTCTTTCTGTCTGTCTGTCCTTCTGTCTGTCACGGATAGTCATTGGTTCACGGCCTCTGTCTGTCATGGAATCCAAGTCGCTGATTGGTCTTGCCAGCTGCCTGTCATGGCTGCCGCGACCAATCAACGACGGCCACAGTCCGATTAGTCCCTCCCTACTCCCCTGCACTCAGCGCCCGCTCCATACTCCCCGCAGTCACCGCTGATACAGGTTAATGCCAGCGGTAACGGACCGCATTATGCCGCGGGTAACTCCGTTACCGCCCCTATTAACCCTGTGTGACCAAGTTTTTACTATTGATGCTGCCTATGCAGCGTAAATAGTAAAAAGATCTAATGTTAAAAATAATTTAAAAAAAATAAAAAAATCATCATATACTCACCCTCCGGCACCTTTCCCACTCCTCGCTCCTCCGGTGCTAAAGATGGTATGCGCAAGGACCTTCCATGACGTCACGGTCATGTGACCGCGACGTCATCACAGGTCCTGCGCGAGAAGGACCTGCCATGATGTCACGGTCATGTGACCGTGACGTCATCACACCCTGGGACCGGAAGCTGGTGAAGGGGCGACAGAACTACAAGGGGCCCTCGGATCGGAAGGTGAGTATGTTTATTTTTTATTTTTTAACCTGTGACATACGTGGCTGGGCAATATACTACGTAGCTGGGCAATATACTACGTGGCTCTGTGCTGTATACTACGTCGCTGTGCAATATACTACATGGCTCTGTGCTGTATACTACGTCACTGGACAATATACTACGTGGCTGGGCAATATACTACGTCACTGGGCAATATACTACGTAACTGGGCAATATACTACGTAACTGGGCAATATACTACGTGGCTGGGCAATGTGCTCTGCTGTATACTACGTCGCTGGGCAATATACTGCGTGGCTGGGCAATATACTACGTGGGCTGTGCAATATACTACGTGACTGGGCAATATACTACGTGGGCTGTGCAATATACTACGTGGCTGGGCAATATACTGCGTGGCTGGGCAATATACTACGTAACTGGGCAATATACTACGTGGCTGGGCAATGTGCTCTGCTGTATACTACGTGGGCTGTGCAATATACTACGTGGCTGGGCAATATACTACGTGACTGGGCAATATACTACGTAACTGGGCAATATACTACGTAACTGGGCAATATACTACGTGGCTGGGCAATATGCTCTGCTGTATACTACGTGGGCTGTGCAATATACTACGTGGCTGGGCAATATACTACGTGACTGGGCAATATACTACGTGACTGGGCAATATACTACGTAACTGGGCAATATACTACGTAACTGGGCAATATACTACGTGGCTGGGCAATGTGCTCTGCTGTATACTACGTCGCTGGGCAATATACTGCGTGGCTGGGCAATATACTACGTGGGCTGTGCAATATACTACGTGACTGGGCAATATACTACGTGGGCTGTGCAATATACTACGTGGCTGGGCAATATACTACGTAACTGGGCAATATACTACGTGGCTGGGCAATATGCTCTGCTGTATACTACGTGGCTGGGCAATATACTACGTGGCTGGGCAATATACTACGTGACTGGGCAATATACTACGTGGGCTGTGCAATATACTACGTGACTGAGCAATATACTACGTGGGCTGTGAAATATACTACGTGGCTGTGCAATATACTACGTGGCTGGGCAATATACTACGTGGGCTGTGCAATATACTACGTGGCTGTGCAATATACTATGTGGCTGGGCAATATACTGCGTGGCCTGTGCAATACACTACGTGACTGGGCAATATACTACATGACTGGGCAATTTACTACGTAGCTGGGCAATATACTACGTGGGCTGTGCAATATACTACGTGGCTGGGCAATATACTACGTGGGCTGTGCAATATACTACGTGGCTGTGCAATATACTACGTGGCTGTGCAATATACTACGTGGGCTGTGCAATATACTACGTGGCTGGGCAATATACCACATGACTGGGCAATTTACTACGTAGCTGGGCAATATAGTATGTGACTGGGCAATATACTACGTGGCTGGGCAATATACTACGTGGACATGCATATTCTAGAATACCCGATGCGTTAGAATCGGGCCACCATCTAGTGATAAATAACCCCCCCTCCCAAAAAAAAAGAATTGCCATTTTTTCACCTTTTCACTGGACTTGGAATTTTTTCCAGATTTCCAGTGCATCATATTATAAATTATGTGGTGTCATTCAAAAGGAAAACTCGTCCCGCAAAAATATGTCCTCATATGGCTATGTAGACAGAAAAAGAAAAATGTGATAGCCCGTGGAAGAAAAGGAAAAAGAGAAGACGCAAAAATAAAAAATTGCCCTATCAGGAAGGAGTTAAATCCTGACTAACCATTCTAGAACACAAACACAGGGCTATTCTATTGTATATACAGTATTAAGCTGCTTATTGATGAGATATTAACAGCAACAAGATTATGTTGCTCATGTATATATTTACACAAATATTTAATCAATATCACCTTAAAATTATTATAGCACTTTTAGTGGGAATTGTGCAATCAAATAATGCAATGTATTAATAAAAAGTATTGATATTAAATATCTAATCATTCTTATGTCTATTTAGAGATACATATATATGCAAATACATAAAAATCAATAATGCATATGATACTCCTTAAAATAATATATAATTTGGAGACCTTCATTGTTAGTGGTAAATTCTGATGTATTAATGTAGGATAATAGATAAATATTTTTATTTACTTGTTACTTTTAATATATGAAATACAAGTAACATTTTAATGTTATCTTACCCTAACAATGTTTGACAGTGAAGTGAGAAATCTGATTGCTACTTACCCTATATACTAGAGTTTAAGCCAACTCGAGTTTAAGCCTGCTATACATAGCCCCCTCATCCTTATCCTGGTATGCATGGCCCCATTATTCCTATTCTGAAATGCATTGCCCCCTCATCACTATCCTGGTATGCCTGGCCCCCTCATCCCTATCCTGCTATGCATGGCCTCCTCATCCCTATCCTGCTATGCATGGCCCCCTCATCCTTATCCTGCTCTGCATGGTCCCTCATCTCTATCCTGTTATCCATGGCCCCCTCATTGCTATCCTTGTATGCATGGCCCCTATCAGAAAAACATTAAAAAAAAAAAACCTTCCTGCTTACCCTTCCCTGCACTCCCTTGCAGCGTCTTGTTCCAATGCCAGCAGCTGATTTATGCTTGTAAGCAGCACATGGCAGTGACCTCATGCGCTGCTTAAAAGCAGAGGACAGCTGCCGGAATTTTCACTGCTTTCCACGCCGGGACTGTGTGCGTGGAAAGTAATGAATATTGATTGCTCTTTAATGTGGGTAAAATCCTGGAGGGCATTCTAAGGGATGCTATGCTGGAGTATCTGAAGAGGAATAACCTCATGACCCAATATCAACATGGGTTTACTAGGGACCGTTCCTGTCAGACTAAACTGATCAATTTCTATGAAGAGGTAAGTTCTGGACTGGACCAAGGGAACCCAGTGGACGTAGTGTATATGGACTTTTCAAAAGCTTTTGATAAGGTACCACACAAAAGGTTGATACATAAAATGAGAATAATGGGGATAGGGGAAAATATGTGTAAGTGGGTAAAGAGCTGGCTCAGAAATAGGAAACAAAGGGTGGATATTAATGCAGCACACTCGGACTGAGTTGCGGTTAGCAGTGGGGTGCCACAGGGGTCAGTATTGCGCCCTCTTCTTTTTAACATTTATTTATGACCTTGTAGGGGGCATACAAAGTAGAAATTCAATATTTGCAGATGACACTATACTCTGCAGGGTAATCAATACAGAGGAGGACAATTTTATATTACAGGATGATTTATGTAAACTAGAAGCTTGGGCTGATAAATGGCAAATGAGCTTTAATGGGGATAAATGTAAGGTCACGCACTTGGGTAGAAGTAATAAGATGTAAAACTACGTGCTTAATTCTAAAACTCTGGGCAAAACAGTCAATGAAAAAGACCTGGGAGTATGGGTGGGTGACACACTCACATTTAGTGGCCAGTGTCAGGCAGCTGCTACAAAGGCAAATAAAATAATTGGATGTATTAAAAGAGGCATAGATGCTCATGAGGAAAACATAATTTTACCTCTATACAAGTCACTAGTTTGACCACACTTAGAATACTGTGCACAGTTCTGGTCTCCGGTGTATAAGAAAGACATAGCTGAACTAGTGCGGATGCAGAGAAGAGCGACCAAGGTTATTAGAGGACTGGGGGGTCTGCAATACCAAGATAGGTTATTACACTTGGGGATATTTAGTTTGGAAAAACGAAGGCTAAGGTGTGATCTTATTTTAATGTATAAATATGAGGGGACAGTACAAAGACCTTTCTGATGATCTTTTTAATCATAGACCTGAGACAGGGACAAGGGGGCATCCTCTACGTCTGCAGGAATGAAGGTTTAAGCATAATGACAGACGCGGATTCTTTACTGTAAGAGCAGTGAGACTATGGAACTCTGCCATATGATGTTGTAATGAGTGATTCATTACTTAAATTTAACAGAGGACTAGATACCTTTCTTGAAAAGTATAATGTTACAGGTTATATATATATATTAGATTCCTTGATAGGGTGTTGATCCAGGGAACTAATCTGATTGCCGTATGTGGAGTCGGGAAGGAATTTTTTTCCCCAATGTGGAGCTTACTATTTGCCACATGGTTTTTTTTGCCTTCCTCTCGATCAACATGTTAGGGCATGTTAGGTTGGGCTATGGGTTGAACTAGATGGACTTATAGTCTTCCTTCAACCTTAATAACTATGTTACTATGTAACAGCCGGCACACTAAACTCAGCCAGTAGGATTATTGCAGCAGCCAGGCGATCACGTGTGCCCGCTATTAAAGGAAATTAATATTCACTGCTCTTCATACAAAAGGGAGTGGAGAGCAGTGAACAATCATTCCCTTAAGAAGCGGGCACACGTAATCACCCAGCCACTACAGGAAGCCAGCTGCTGCGACTATTAAGCCCATTATTAAAGAGCAATGATTATTCACTATGAGCGTAGTGAATATTCATTTCTCTTTAGCAGCGGGCACAGGAGTTAGCTGCTGCAGCCGGCTCCTGCCTTCTGTAACCCGCTGCTCCTCCACTCCCCCTCCATCTTGTGGAACCCTCGCTCGAGTATAAGCCGAGTGGGACTTTTTCAGCATTAAAAAAATGTATATTTTCCGTGAAGTGATTTTTAGGCAGATTTGCATTAGAAATTCAAATCTGAAATGGTCACTGCATGAGCATGCGTTATAGTCATACTTTTTTACTGGGTAAATAGATAAATGTTTATTTGTTTTCCTTTTATCATAACTTAAAGTCTTAAATTATATTTCTTAAGGTAATAGCTGCTGCAAAAAAAGGTTTCCAAGCTGTGGGCTATGAGTTAAATCCTTGGCTCGTGTGGTATTCAAGATATAACGCATGGAAAGAAGGTGTACATCAAAATACCAAATTTCATATTTCTGATTTATGGAAGGTAATTAATTTTTTTATCTCTAATATTGTCAGTATCTTAATTTCTCTTACAAATGAAATCCACAATTAATAGATCCTGCCCTTTCCATTAGCTGAAATATAGTGTAAAATATGCATCTGTGAGCATCTAGGGAACAAGTGTTTGAGACTATATAAATCTGTTCCCAATATATTTTTTCAGTGTGAGAAAACTCTTAGGCTGGAAAACCCCTTTAAAGTTCTAAAATATCAGCTGAATCAATGATCAGTGGTGGATTGGTGTAGGGCCCACCATTGAGACCCCCACAAATCTTACCTGATTCTTCTTTAGCTACAGGATTGTGGCTGGGAAGAATTGGATTGAGTGACAGGCTGCGCATTTGCCCAGCCATTCTATTCAAGTCTATGACACAAAAGATAGAAAATAGTGTGTAATTATTGCTATCTGAGTCAATGTCATTGATTTGAGTCCAAGGGGGCACTGCAGAATTTTTTATTAAAGCAGAATCATTCAGCACTCAATCATTGTGGGTGAATGACCTCTTTTATTTGGGACACACATTTCAGTTTTATACCACAACTTTAACAACAGTTTTATGAATTAGGGCCAGAGACTGGCACATTACAATTAGATTTCTTTGGGAGTGAGACAACATAATGATTACAGTAACTGGTTGTAACTAAGGATGAGCGGACCTGTGTAAGTTCGGGTTTGGCTGAACTACAGTTCGGTTCGGTATATGAACTTGTAATAATATTATGGAGAAACACTGGCGCTCTGTGTGCGAGAAAAACTTGAGGGTTAGATGTATAGAGAGCTGCTGGTGGTTAAAGCAGGTTCTGTCTATACCTGCTGAAAGACCAAAACTAGTAAAAATCTAAATAAATCACCGCGCTACTCTCTATATAAAAAGTGACAATAGTAGTGGGGGAGTAATTACGAGGATATGAAATATATAAATGCAGAAAAACTTACTATGATTGCGCCAAATATCTGCGTTTGGCAAAAGGTGCTTGGTTCGGAGGTGTGATAGTCCCAGAATTTGATGGGGTAGAGTTAGTTCTCCACTAAATAGAAAAGAGACAAGACCTGACAAGGCCTTCTCCACTAAATAGAAAAGAGACAAGACCTGACAAGACCTATAGTAAGACTTTTATGGTGGCACTAGTTCAGAGTAATAAGATATAGTAATATATCTATAATTGTACTTACTGGGGTGACACAAGGTAGTGTATCCAATGAAGGTCAGTATTTGAAGATATTTAGTGTTGTAATCCGTGGATACTGCGCATATAGGCTGCCCTTAGGAAGCAGATATGGTTTCCTACTGATTTGCCCCAGATTAAGCAGGATAGATGTTTGTTATAAATGGTCTGATTAAAAATAGAGTAAACTTCGTTATCAGTAACTCTGGCAGTAAGTAGGTAAAATAGTGCTTACTGTTAGTAAGCATATGGGTTAAATTGGGATTTTGGTACTTACTGATATGATCGTTGATGTAGATAGGTGGATGGTGTGCCCGGGTCCTGGGAACTGGCCGCTGTGCTGCAGAAGGCAACCGTTGGATTGTGTGCGGGGACCGCTATACTATGAGCCGACAAAATCACAGGTGCCCCGGCCAGAAGCACGCTGAGGTTGCGGCGGGAATGGAGTGGGCGAAGTTTTGGTGTGACGTCACTGACTGAGGGAAGGACGGGTGCGCAGGAGGAACACTAAACAATGCGTTTTGAGGGACAGCAGCCCTCTTCGTCAGGGTAGTTACCGTCTGCGTCTTACTCCATCCTTATATAGGTGCAGGGTCATCTTGCTCCATTAAACAAACGCAGCTGCGGTCAGTCTGGTATAAAGTGCTTGGAGTCCAATTAAGGATTAATGAAAAGTGGATGAGAGATAGTTCATGGTGGACTGATTGGGCTGATTAAAGTGCTAAACATGGTCTGCAGTTAAAATTGTACCAGTGAACGGGATAATGTTAAAACAAGACTTTATTTGTTTACAATTAAAAATGTGTTAAAAACGTATTATAAAAAGGAAATTTAAAATAAGAAGCTGTCATGCAAATAGTGTAAAAATGATACTTAGTGCCATGCATATATGAACTCATAAAATGTAGGATGCTAAAATGCATGGGCTGATTTATTCGATTAATACCATGTGCATATAAAGGAAGCCTTAAGAGGGTTTCCATTGGATTCCAACACAGTATTGAAACGTCAATAAAATAATTAATTCCCTTCTGTTTCATTATGAGGGGTATATGTTATTTTTCTTCATAGGTTTTATTTTTGTGTTAAAAGGTGTTATAATGTTGATGACAGGATGACTGAGTTCTTTACATCCCAGTACTATGGTGTTATGGTTAATGTTTATAATGTATTGTATATACTTTCGATGCAAAGGAAAGGGATCGAATAAGAGTGTACATATTTAGATGTATGTATCTGCATGAAATGGATGTGTATGTACTTGTATTCTGATTAGGGTACATAAATCTCTGTTTATTTGTTCTTAGTGTCACTCTAATTAAAATGCGTAAAGCTCTATTTCTTGGTTCAACCCTTTTGGTGTCAGGGTATCTAGAGTGAAAATCCATTTGGATTCTGCCCTAGACATGAGTTTGATGTAATCACCCCACCTCCAATTTTTGGGGACTAATTGGATGCCATAAAAAATGATCCCTGAACATGAATTATTGTGTTTTTCCTGAAAATGTCGTGATACAGGGTGACCTTTGAACCCTTTTTTTAATATTGTCCAAATGTTCCTTGATGCGGACCCTCAATCGTCTTTTAGTGCAGCCAACGTAGATCTTGTTGCATGGGCATATTAAAATGTAGATGACTCCCGTAGATTCACAAGTAATGGTTAATTTGATGTGGTATTAATGCGTGCCATCCGCATTTTTGAAAGAAGTGTGGATTTTTCTGCCACATTTGGTGCGTTGGTAACACAGGCATTTGCCACATGAGATAAAACACGTGGATTCGGATGTTGGTTGTTTGATATTATTTTTATTATTGATTGATACTGGTTTTGTGGTTGGAGCGAGCAATAGGCCTAAATTGTGGGCTTTAGTATGAACACATTTGGGTTGGTGTGGTAATAGGTTACCAATATATTTGTCCCCCTGCAATATTGGCCAATGTTTGTGAATTATACTCCTGAATTTTTTGTAGTTAGAATGAAGCTGGGTTATGATTGGTAATCGGAATATTTGTTCTAGGAGGGTAGGTAGACTAGAATTTTCCCTTGTTTGTGTATTACAGATTCTCTAGTGATGTTGGCAATCTCTAGTCTAGATTGCTTTAAGGTTGATGGGTCATACTCTTTTGCTACAAATTCTTCCATTAGTTGGTCAGTTTCCATCCGGTAATCTTCAATATTTGTACAGTTGCGTCTAATACGCATAAATTGTCCCTTGGGGATGGACGTGAGCCAGATGGGCAGATGACAGCCAGTCATGTGTATAAAACTATTTGAATCAATATCTTTGCGATAACATTTTGTGACTTTTCTGGCATTTTCCACGTAAATAATTAATTCAAAGAAATTGACGTTGGTTCTACTAGTGGTGGGTGTAAATTCCAAGCCATAGTCGTTATTGTTCAAATTTGAGATGAAAGATTTTGGGGATAAAAGATCATTTTTGTGAAAAAAAATATTTTTTTTAACGGCTCTACATTATAAACATCTGTGAAACACTTGGGGGTTCAAAGTGCTTACCACACATCTAGATTAGTTCCTCAGGGGATTAAACCATATATAACAACGGAGTTCAAGTCCAAATTAGTGTATAAAAATATCAATTTTATTAATCTTCCACATTAATAACAATCATAATAAAATACTATATATCTGACATAACATGCTCAGCAAGGGAAAGCAACAACGGTACCAGACCTGTGTGATCAGCCACTCACTGCCATAATCAAAATAAAGTGCTTAGTGCTACTATCCAATATAATGGGACAGGAAAAAGAACCCCAAGACCAAATATTATTATATATCTAACATCAAATGTAACTTATTCCTCCTGGCACTTTTCCTTACCCATGTAGCAGGCAGCGGATGGTCACACAGCACAGCCCCCAACGCGCGTTTCGCGTTGGCTTCGTCAGGGGGCGGTACTGTGGTGTGTGTATAAGGGAGATATTTATATGGTAACTAATCGTCCCAAATGGCGCACAAAATATGGCGCATGTGCGCCGCCGACCGCTCCGGGTACTGCATCATGTCCGGCGCCCACCATGACGGAACGCACCAGTGACGCCAAAATGACGTCACTGAGACGCACACATCACTCTCGGGCGCCGTCCACAATGCCCCGGGATGTCAGCCACGGCGGACATGCGCACTGTGCGCAGGAAGATAAAGACGCCAATATTACATAGGGGAAAAAACTACGCTGCAGCGTCAGTGATTGTTTAACTCTTTGCCAACTGCTGTGCCAACCCACCATTTATACAGGGAAATTACCCCATTACACATTTTAATAAAAATAAAAATACTGGACAAATATACCCAAAAATTTCCATAATACTCAACCTATAAAATGATGTGCTAAAGTTCTGGAAAACAACAATAATAACCGTGCCCAATACAACAAGTACAGTGCTATATAGTACAAAAGATATGTTTCCACATAACTGACATCAAAAAAATACAAACTAGATATAATAATGTGATTAAATATACGTGTGAACATACATAAGTGCAATATTATAACAAAGCTATTATTAAATAATGATGCTGCTCCATAGGTTTCCCTTAAGTTCATAAAAAATAGAGAGATGACAAATCTTGGATCCATCTTTCAGATCTAGTAGTGGGACAGACTCCCCCGGTATCCCATCATAATGTTCATCAGAACATGCTTGTTTTTTGGCGTCATCACATGTACAAACTTTATAGCTCTAAGGCTAATTTCTATATTAAAAAACAAGGACACAAAAATAAGTAAAATTAAAAGAACACACACAATACATAATAAATGGAGACTAAATTACAAAAAGGAGCTAAAACTAACATGTTCATTAAGGCCCGCAGGAGCTACTGTATTTAGAACGGTGATCCACCGGCACTCCTGTTGTGCCAATTGTCTTTTCAAGTCACCCCCTCTGATGCCAGCACGTATCCTATCAATCCCCCTAATTTTTAATTCTTTAGGGTTGCATTTATGGTGTGCCCTAAAATGCTTTGGGATTGGTTTAAGGCCGGCCACATCTTCCACGTCACGTGCTGCAATTATGTCTCTTACGTGTTCCCGTGTGCGAACACGCAATTCCCGAGACGTGAGACCTACATATATCAGATTACATGTACACACTGCGTAGTACACCACAAATGTGGTGCTGCAGCTAATGTAGTCTCTGATTTTAAATTCCTTTTTGCCATCTGATGACGTGAAAGATGTGGCTCTCACCATATTTTTACATGCAAGGCAATCCCCACATGGATAGAATCCGTTCTTTTGTTTGCCGGCATTGAATGGGTCCAAAGTTTTATCCACATAATGGCTATGTACAACCATATCTCGGATGTTGCTACTTCTTCGTGAAGTGAGTAGGGGTCTATCAGAAAGGCATTTTTGTAATACCACGTCAGTTTTTAAAACGGGCCAATGTTTTTGTAATATGTCCCTCATTTCCCATCTATGATTATAGGTGGAAATGAATCGGATTTGGTTTTCCCCCAATTTCCTGTCTTTCCTTTTTGATCTTAATAATTCATTTCTATTTTCTTTTTTGGCCCTCACATATCCCTGTCTGATAGAACGTCGACTATACCCACGTTGATTAAAACGTTCACTTAGATCTCTTGCTTGTTCCTCGAACATATGATCTGATGTACATATTCGTCGGGCCCGCAAGAACTGTCCTGTAGGGATAGCTTTTATTGTGGATTGAGGGTGAGATGATGAGGCGTGCAACAAGGCGTTCACTGAAGTCTCTTTGCGGTACATGTCCGTATAGATGTCTCCATTTTCCTGCACCTTCAAAGTAATATCTAAAAAGGAAATCTCCTTCTTGTTGTACGTATAGGTCAATTTGATGTTGGAGCTGTTGCGATTGAGTCCCACCATAAACTGCTGTAACTCAGAGACAGGGCCCTGCCAGATGAACAGGATGTCATCAATATATCTGTACCATCCTAAAATTTGGGGGGAGGTCTGTGCGCCCTCAGGCATAATGCCTCTTTCCCAATATCCCAAAAACAAATTAGCATACGAAGGCGCACAGGCCGCCCCCATTGCAGTGCCCTGTCTCTGAAGAAAAAAACGATCCTTGAAAACAAAAAAATTGAGTGAGAACAAAATCCAACAGCTCCAACACCAGTTCCCTTGTATCTGCCTCCAAATTACTAGACTCCAGAAAAAACCTTGCTGCGTGAATCCCCTCCGTATGGCGAATGCTCGTGTAGAGCGATTCTACGTCCGCCGTTACTAACACCATATCATCCTCGATTACCACCCCATCAACTCTCCCCAGGACGTCCGTAGTGTCTCTGACATAGGAGGGCAGCGTTTCGACCTGTGGTCGTAAATAATGTTCGATAAATTTGCATATTGCATCACATAACCCTCCCATGCCAGAGACAATAGGACGCCCCGGTGGAGATGTTGGATCTTTATGGATTTTAGGGATTAAGTAAAATGTTGGGACCACCGGTGCTGTGTTAGTAATCCACCCAAAGTCTTCTCTGAAATGATCCCTCTTTCACAGGCAATTTCTAAAATATTTTGAAGCTGTACTTGAAACTGTGTCATGGGATTTTGTGACAGCTGTGTATAAGTGTCTTTATTACACAGTTGTCTGAAGGCTTCTCGTTCGTACCTCTCCACAGGCCAGATGACCACGTTTCCCCCCTTGTCAGCTGGCTTTATGACAACATCATCCCATTTTTTGATCTCCTCTAATGCAAGTCGTTGTTCCACACTAAGATTGTCCCTTTTTTATAGTTATTAATTTTTTTGAAATCTTCCTTCACCAACTTGGTGAATATTTCCACCTGTGGGCACAGTGACAAGGGGGGAAAAGTGGTACATCTAGCAGCAATAGAAGGTGGAGAGGTACTTACCATATTAGGATTAGATTCTCGTTCCAATGCCTCCAAATTTTCCAATGCCTCCATTTCAACTGGATCCATTAAACTATGGGAGGAGGATGGTTGATAGTGCAATCTTTTTAGGATAATTTTTCGTGAGAAAAGATTCAGATCTTTTACTGCTGAGAAAAAGTCAAAATTGTTAGATGGAGAAAAAGATAACCCCAAACCCAGGACTTCCTGTTGTGATTTGGACAAAACATGTGTGCACAGGTTAATTACCTCAAGGGTGTTTGTTTTAGTTTTCTTATCCATCCTTGGGGATGTTGTACTTTTGCGCTTATTGCCAAATTTCACATTTTTCCATTAATTTCTCACATGATCCTTTCTCTCCCATGATGTTCTACCAATATCCGTATTTTGTGTCCTATCCTCAGCCGAGGATACCGAAGATAGTGAAGCTGACCAGCTCCTTGAGTATGGTTTCCTAGATGTATTACGTTTCTGCCACTTATAGACTCGGTCCTGTTGTAAATCCGCCATATCCCTTTGGTATTTTTTAGTTTTAAACTGCACTACTTCTGTTTCCCATTTTTTCAAGGCCAAATCCACCTCACTTTTAAATTTTGGCACCATATCACCTAAATGGTGTCACTTGTTGGGGGTTTCCACTGTTTAGGCACATCAGAGGCTATCCAAACGCGACATTGTGTCCGATCTCAGTTCCAGCAAATTTTGCATTGAAAAGTCAAATGGTGCTCCTTCCCTTCCGAGCTCTGCCATGCGCCCAAACAGTAGTTTACCACCACATATGGGGTATCGGCATACTCAGGACAAATTGGGCAACAACCTTTGTGGTCCATTTTCTCCTTTTACCGTTGGGAAAATAAAGAAATTTTGCTAAAAGATCATTTTTGTGACTAAAAAGTTAAATGTTCATTTTTTCCTTCCATGTTGCCTCTGCTGCTGTGAAACACCTGAAGGGTTAATAAACATCTTGAATGTGGTTTTGAGCACCTTGAGGGGTGCAGTTTTTAGAATGCTGTCACTTTTGGGTATTTTCTGTCATATTGAACCCCAAAGTCACTTCAAATGTGATTTCGTCCCTAAAAAAATGGTTTTGTAAATTTTGTTGTAAAAATGAGATATCAGTGGACAACTTTTAACCCTTATAACTTCCTAACACTAAAAAAAAATTGTTTCGAAAATTGTGCTCATGTAAAGTAGACATGTGGGAAATGTTATTTATTAACTATTTTGTGTCACATAGCTCTCTGGTTTAACATAATAAAAATTTAAAATTTGAAAATTGATACATTTTCTAAATTTTTGCCAAGTTTCCAATTTTTTCACAAATAAGCGCAAAAATTATCGACCCAAGTTTACCACTAACATGAAGCCCAATATGTCACAAAAAAACAGTCTCAGAATCGCTAGGATCCGTTGAAGCATTCCTGTCACGATCTATGTTTTGATCTGGGGCAGAACTGGTTTCCCTCAGATATAAACTTTTTTCCTTTCTGGTCATTGGGGGTTAATGCAGTTTACTCCCCCCGGTGGCCGCTGGTGTTATTGCATTGCTGCTGGGTCAGCTGATGTTTGTGACCACTCCCACCATCCCTTATAAGGTCACCTGCTGCTTCAGCTGACTGTTGGTTATACAGGTCCTTTGGATACCAACCTTTCTGGAATAGGAGCTTGCTGTGTGCTGTGGTTCAACAGCTGAATACTTATTCCTGGTGCCTTACTCTGCTGTGCGGTGCATTGCAGCAGAGAAAGCTAAGTGTGGTGTTATTGTTTATTTGTTACTTTGTAGTTTGTGCATTCACCTTTTGGTATCGTGTTCCCCTCACTCTCATATTGTTTATTCCTGTTTATTTGCTTTGTGGTGCTGTTTACACTGTTCACCCCCTGGGGTGGGGGGTTGGGGGTTTAGTTCAGGGTTTAACAGGAGACAGGGACAGGTCAGTGACTTGGACCTCCCTACCTTCAAGGGTACCCCCAGGTTAAAGAAAGACAGGGCGTCCCCTAGCCTGAGGGGCAGTTCAGTGGCCCTGATTCCTCATCTCCTGTTTTCCTATTTCTGCATCGTGACATTATAACCAACCATCCCATTTTTTTTTTCTGGTGAGCTATGGCTCAAATGCAGGCCTTTGCCCAACTGCTTCAGACCCTCACTGATGAGTTTAAGGTGCTTTGTGGTGAGGTGGTGCAGCAGCTGCAGCAGTTGGTGGGGTTTTGGGCTTCGGCCCCGGTACATGCTCAACCAGAGCCCAAGATATCTCTTCTTGACAGGTTCTCTGGAAGGAGAGATACATTTTTGGTTTTTCAGGAAGCCTGTGAACTTTACTTCAGGCTCCGCCCTTGTTCATCGGGGAGTGAGGAACAGCGTGTGGGGATTATAACCTCCCTTCTTAAGGGTGATCCCCAATCCTGGGTTTTCTCCCTGCCGGCCGGTTCTCCATCTTTACGGTCAGTGGACGAGTTTTTTGCGGCCTTGGCACTTGTGTATGGGGACCCTAATGGCGTCTCCCTGGCAGAATCCCGACTGCGTAAAATCAAGCAGGGGGCTCGGCCAGCTGAGGATTACTGCTCGGAGTTTAGGAGATGGGCCACTGACACACAGTGGAATGACTCTGCCCTTAGGAACCCTTTTAGCCAGGGTCTGTCTCCAAGGTTGCAGGATGCTCTTGTTCAGTATGCCGCCCCCAGGTCATTGGAAGCCGCCATGTCCCTTGCCATCCGGGTAGATAGACGCTTGAGGGAGAGACATACACCTAATGTGTCTCCGGTAGTCCTTGCTAGGGAGGAGGACACACCTGAGCAGGCAGATGAACCCATACAGGTGGGAGGAGTTGTTTTTCAAATGGGGTTGCCTGCAGTTCGCCGTGGTGTGGGGGCATGTTTTTACTGTGGGCAGACTGGTCATTTTATCGGTGTCTGCCCAGCTCGCGCCAAAAAACCTGTACCACCTAAGAAGCCGCATTCCCCTGGTCGTGTGGAGGGAGGCGACCAGGGAGTGTATATTTCCTCCATATCTTCTTCTCAGTGTAACCTGTCAGCTGAAGTAGTGGTTGGCAGGGTAACTGAGTGTATACCGGTGTTTGTGGACAGTGGAGCAGGTGTCAATCTGGTGGATGCTCATTTTGTCCAGACCCATGGCCTGAGGTGTAGAACACTAACTAAACCCCTAATTGTCCAGGCCATTGACTCCGTACCACTCAGCCAGGGGTGGGTGACCCAAGTCGTGGATGATATACACCTGCGTATAGGGGCTCATCATGAGGAGTTCCTGTCGTGCTACGTCTTGGGGAAAATACCAACACCCATCGTTTTAGGATTCCCTTGGTTGAAAAAACACAACCCGGTCATAGATTGGTGGTCAAGGGAAGTGGTCAGCTGGGATCAGTCGTGTGAGGGCTGCAGCCCAGGGGCAACTGTCTCTGCCGTCCTTCTACAACCTACCCCTTCCTCTCCAGTGGGGGCAGCAGAGATGCTGCTAGAGAGTAGGGGCAAGACTCTTCCCTCACTGCATGCTAACCCGGTGTGTCAGAGACCTCTTAGGAGGAGGGGTCAGAGGAGGGTGGTGGTTCCCTCTGAGCATAATGGGGGTGTGAGTTTGGTGACACGGGGACGCCTCTGTTGTCAATTCCTCTAGAAGTTCACCATCTTGTGGCAGACGCATGCATGGATATAATCGTTCAGGTCCGGACGTGGGTGTGAATGAGTATGCATGGGTTTCCACCAAAAACATCAGGTGGCAGTGTGCAACTGGGTCCTGGAGTTCCAGGGTGATTGGGCCATATCGGGTGTCAGCCATTCTCAGCCCAGGGACTTATCAGTTGGAGTTACCCCCAGTTATGCATATACACAACTCATTCCCCTGGTCGGCCCTCTGGAGGTTTGTGGCTCCTCCGGAGCCCTCACTGGTGGCATTTTCTTCAGGCCACGTTTGCCGTAAACCTGAGAGTCAGGTGACTGCCAAGGTGAACGTTGGTGGATCGAGGTGTCCTCACCATAGGTTGTTATGTGGTGAGGTCTGATGTTGAGTGTCCAGAGGCCACTCATTGAAAGGGGGGTACTGTCACGATCCATGTTTGGATCTGTGGCAGATCTGGTTTCCCTCAGATATAATCTTTTTTCCTTTCCGGTCATTGGGGGTTAATGCAGTTTACTCCCCCCGGTGGCCGCTGGTGTTATTGCATTGCTGCTGGGTCAGCTGATGTTTGTGACCACTCCCACCATCCTTTATAAGGTCATCTGGTGCTTCAGCTGACTGTTGGGTATACAGGTCCTTTGGATACCAACCTTGCTGGAATAGGAGCTTGCTGTGTGCTGTGGTTCAACAGCTGAATACTTATTCCTAGTGCCTTACTCTGCTGTGTGTTGCATTGCAGCAGAGAAAGCTAAGTGTGGTGTTATTGTTTCTTTGTAGTTTGTGCATTCACCTTTTGGTATCGTGTTCCCCTCACTCTCATATTGTTTATTCCTGTTTATTTGCTTTGTTGTGCTGTTTACACTGTTCACCCCCTGGGGTGGGGGTTGGGGGTTTAGTTCAGGGTTTAACAGGAGGCAGGGACAGGTCGGTGACTTGGGCCTCCCTACCTTCAAGGGTACCCCCAGGTTAAGGAAAGACAGGGCTTCCCCTAGCCTGAGGGCAGTTCAGGGGCCCAGATTCCTCATCTCCTGTTTTCCTATTTCTGCATCGTGACAGTTCCTAAGTTATTACCTCAGAAAAGGATGCTGGTCAGAATTGCAAAAAATTGCCAGGTCATTAACCCCTTTCTGACATTGGACGTACTATTCCGTCCATGTGGGGTGGGCCCTAATTCCCAAGGACGGAATAGTACGTCATAGCAATCGGCCGGGTGTCGGCTGCCTATCGCAGCTGACATCTGGCACTATGTGCCAGGAGCGGTCACGGACTGCCCTCGGCACATTAACCCCCGGGAACACCGCGATCAAACATGATCACGGTGTGCCGGCGGTATAGGGAAGCATCGCGCAGGGAGGGATCCAAGATGGCCGCGGCATCCGGGTCCTGCAGGGAGGTGGCTTCACTGCGCCTGCTCAGAGCAGGTGCCGGGAAGCTTAAGAAAAGTGCACTTCAGATCGCTGATCTGACACAGTGCACATCAAAGTGTCAGATCAGTGATCTTACACTATAACATGATGCCCCCACCTCCCCCCCCCAGGGCAATGTTATAGTGTAAAAAGAAAAATATTCCAATGTGTAAAAAAAATTTTTTTTAAATCCCCCCCCCCCAAAAAAAAAAAATTGTTCCATAAATACATTTCTTTATCTAAATAATAAAAAAACAATAAAAGTACACATATTTAGTATTGCCGCGTCCGTAACACCCCCACCTATAAAACTATATCACTAGTTAACCCCTTCAGTGAACACCATAAAAAAAAAAAGAAAAAAACGAGGCAAAAACGCTTTATTCTCATACCGCCAAACAAGAAGTGGAATAACACGCGATCAAAAAGACGGATATAAATGACCATGGTACCGCTGAAAACGTCATCTTGTCCCGCAAAAAACGAGCCGCCATACAGCATCATCAGCGAAAAAATAAAAAAGTTATAGTCCTCAGAATAAAGCGATGCAAAAATAATTATTTTTTTCTATAAAATAGTTTTTATCGTATAAAAGCGCCAAAACATAAAAAATGATATAAATGAGGTATGACTCACATGACTCTGTGGACTCAAATATGGAAAAATTATAGCTCTCAAAATGTGGTAATGCAAAAAATATTTTTTGCAATAAAAAGCGTCTTTCAGTGTGTGACGGCTGCCAATCATAAAAATCCGCTAAAAAAAAACGCTATAAAAGTAAATCAAACCCCCCTTCATCACACCGTTAGTTAGGGAAAAATTAAAAAAATTTAAAAATGTATTTATTTCCATTTTCGGGTTAGGGTTGGGGCTAGGGTTAAGGCTACAGTTAGGGTTGGGGCTAAAGTTGGGGTTAGGGTTTGGATTACATTTACTGTTGGGAAATAGGGTTGGGATTAGGGTTAGGGGTGTGTCTGGGTTAGAGGTGTGGTTAGGGTTACCGTTGGGATTAGGGTTAGGGGTGTGTTTGGATTAGGGTTTCAGTTATAATTGGGGGGTTTCCACTGTTTAAGCACATCAGTGGCTCTCCAAACGCGACATGGCGTCCGATCTCAATTCCAGCCAATTCTGCGTTGAAAAAGTAAAACAGTGCTCCTTCCCTTCCGAGCTCTCCCGTGTGCCCAAACAGGTTTACCCCAACAGGACAAATTGGACAACAATATTTAGGGTCCAGTTTCTCCTGTTACCCTTGGAAAAATACAAAACTGGGGGCTAAAAAATAATTTTTGTGGAAAAAAATTATTTTTTATTTGCACGGCTCTGCGTTATAAACTGTAGTGAATCACTTGGGGGTTCAAAGCTCTCACAACACATCTAGATGAGTTCCTTAGGGGGTCTACTTTCCAAAATGGTGTCACTTTTGGGGGTTTCTTCTGTTTAGGTACGTTAGGGGCTCTGCAAACGCAATGTGACGCCTGCAGACCAATCCTTCTAAGTCTGCATTCCAACTGATGCTCCTTCCCTTCCGAGCTCTGCCATGCGCTCAAGCGGTGGTTTCCCCCCCCCCCCACATATCAGGTATCAGCGTACTCAGGACAAATTGGACAGCAATATTTAGGGTCCAATTTCTCCTGTTACCCTCGGGAAAATACAAAACTGGGGGCTAAAAAATAATTTTTGTGGAAAAAAATTATTTTTTATTTGCACGGCTCTGCGTTATAAACTGTAGTGAATCACTTGGGGGTTCAAAGCTCTCACAACACATCTAGATGAGTTCCTTAGGGGGTCTACTTTCCAAAATGGTGTCACTTTTGGGGGTTTCTTCTGTTTAGGTACGTTAGGGGCTCTGCAAACGCAATGTGACGCCTGCAGACCAATCCTTCTAAGTCTGCATTCCAACTGATGCTCCTTCCCTTCCGAGCTCTGCCATGCGCTCAAGCGGTGGTTTCCCCCCCCCCCCCCCCCACATATCAGGTATCAGCGTACTCAGGACAAATTGGACAGCAATATTTAGGGTCCAATTTCTCCTGTTACCCTCGGGAAAATACAAAACTGGGGGCTAAAAAATAATTTTTGTGGGAAAATTTTTTTTAATTATTTTTACAGCTCTGCATTAAACTTCTGTGAAGCCCTAGGTGGGTCAAAGTGCTCACCACACATCTAGATAAGTTCCTTAGGGGGTCTACTTTCCAAAATGGTGTCACTTTTGGGGGTTTCTTCTGTTTAGGTACGTTAGGGGCTCTGCAAACGCAATGTGACGCCTGCAGACCAATCCTTCTAAGTCTGCATTCCAACTGATGCTCCTTCCCTTCCGAGCTCTGCCATGTGCTCAAGCGGTGGTTTCCCCCCCCCCCCCCACATATCAGGTATCAGCGTACTCAGGACAAATTGGACAGCAATATTTAGGGTCCAATTTCTCCTGTTACCCTCGGGAAAATACAAAACTGGGGGCTAAAAAATAATTTTTGTGGAAAAAAATTATTTTTTATTTGCACGGCTCTGCGTTATAAACTGTAGTGAATCACTTGGGGGTTCAAAGCTCTCACAACACATCTAGATGAGTTCCTTAGGGGGTCTACTTTCCAAAATGGTGTCACTTTTGGGGGTTTCTTCTGTTTAGGTACGTTAGGGGCTCTGCAAACGCAATGTGACGCCTGCAGACCAATCCTTCTAAGTCTGCATTCCAACTGATGCTCCTTCCCTTCCGAGCTCTGCCATGCGCTCAAGCGGTGGTTTCCCCCCCCACCCCCACATATCAGGTATCAGCGTACTCAGGACAAATTGGACAGCAATATTTAGGGTCCAATTTCTCCTGTTACCCTCGGGAAAATACAAAACTGGGGGCTAAAAAATAATTTTTGTGGGAAAATTTTTTTTAATTATTTTTACAGCTCTGCATTAAACTTCTGTGAAGCCCTAGGTGGGTCAAAGTGCTCACCACACATCTAGATAAGTTCCTTAGGGGGTCTACTTTCCAAAATTGTGTCACTTGTGGGGGGTTTCAATGTTTAGGCACATCAGTGGCTCTCCAAACGCAACATGGCATCCCATCTCAATTCCTGTCAATTTTGCATTGAAAAGTCAAACGGCGCTCCTTCCCTTCCGAGCTCTCCCATGCGCCCAAACAGTGGTTTACCCCCACATATGGGGTATCAGCGTACTCAGGACAAATTGTTCAACAACTTTTGGGGTCCATTTTCTCCTGTTACCCTTGGTAAAATAAAACAAATTGGAGCTGAAATAAATTTTTTTTGAAAAAACTTTAAATGTTCATTTTTATTTAAACATTCCAAAAATTCCTGTGAAACACCTGAAGGGGTTAATAAACTTCTTGAATACGGTTTTGAGCACCTTGAGGGGTGCAGTTTTTAGAATTGTGTCACACTTGGGTATTTTCTATCATATAGACCCCTAAAAATGACTTCAAATGAGATGTGGTCCCTAAAAAAAAAATGGTGTTGTAAAAATGAGAAATTGCTGGTCAACTTTTAACCCTTATAACTCCCTAACAAAAAAAATTTTGGTTCCAAAATTGTGCTGATGTAAAGTAGACATGTGGGAAATGTTACTTATTAAGTATTTTGTGTGACATATCTCTATGATTTAATTGCATAAAAATTCAAAGTTGGAAAATTGCGAAATGTTCAAAATTTTCGCCAAATTTCCATTTTTTTCACAAATAAACACAGGTAACATCAAAGAAATTTTACCACTTTAATGAAGTACAATATGTCACGAGAAAACATTGTCAGAATCAATGGGATCCGTTGAAGCGTTCCAGAGTTATAACCTCATAAAGGGACAGTGGTCAGAATTGTAAAAATTGGCCTGGTCATTAACCTGCAAGTCACCCTTGGGGGTAAAGGGGTTAAGGTCAAAATAGGCTGGTTCTTGAAGGGGTTAATCACTGAAAAAGGAAGTTAACTGTTTGCATCACCTTTTTTTTCCTAATTGGGACCAGTAATCGGGGATCTCAGATTTTTTAGGATTTGGATAACTGACAATGATATATTTTTAATTTGTTCATATTTAGAAATCCTCTTTGAAGTGTTTGCTATTTATTTCCAGGCTGAGACTGTGGCTCTTAAGATAGGGTGAGGTGAATCCGGTAATAAAGGGTTGGTAAGATGTTTCCATATTAAATCTCAGGGAGGATGATGTCCATTAGCTGATGATTCTAGTTCTACCCAAGCTGTATGTGAATAATCTCTTAACTATTTTTGGCTTTGTTTAATGAGATTCACATAGTAGCAGCTTTCCAAATTTGGAAATGCCAATCAACCCCTTAATTTGTTTCTCATTAATATACGTTTGGAGATTCTTGGGAGTTTTTGTTTCCAAATGAAATTATTTTGCATAGTTTGTAATTTAAGAATGTATTTAGTTGGAATTATTAGTGGAATAGCCCTAAAGATATATAAAATCTTAGGAAGACTTATCGTTTTAAATGCGACTATTCTCCCTGTCAATGTAAGATCAATAGTAGACATACAGTTCAAGGCTTTCATTATAGCATTGGTAATTTTTTCCATGTTAATTGTCACAGATCCCTCTCCGTGCTGCTACCAATTTGTCACGTATCTGCTCTCCGCATGTGACTTGGGTTCTGCCTGCAAGGGTAAATCTATCTCCCCACTCTCAGTCCAGCATTCAACCTCTGTCCTATGTTGTAATGGGAGCATAAATCACAGACCGACCCAGGCCACACACCCGCTCATACATGCTGCCACCACTCATCGAACACACGGGCGATAAATCCCAGAAATATTACTACTACTGTCTACAACTCATAAGGCTCACACACCTTAGGCTATGGATTCTTTAGAACATACAGGGTTCAACTGTTAAGGTTTTATGCTTTAATACAAACAAGATTCAGTGCTCACAGTAAAGAAAAAGGTATAAAAATATTATAAAAGACATACAAGTATGCAAAAACAGTTATAAAATAAAGGGAGAAACTTTGCAGAAATATCGAACTTTGTAGTCTGGTACTCTGTCCCTGAGGGAGGGCGAAATATGGAATGGAACACATCAGCTCTCCAGGCTGCCCCCACATGTGAACAATTTTGAATTTATACAAGCCAAATTTATAGAGTCAACCTGGAGGTCAGATTTCTAGACCAGCCCCTCAAGTTGATATTCTAATTGCTTTCTTTTGATTGGACCACGGCCGCGCCCCCAATGAATATATTATTTTCTCTGAGATTCTTTGTGTAAAGCTCCCCACAGAGAGAAAGTGTCAGACTGTAATTGACATCTCTCTTCCAAACAGCCGAAGTTCAGTCGTTACATAAGAATGGTCAGAAAATAGGGAGGGAACTATCTCCACATGCTTAATTTTGGGTAATGGGGATCTTGGTGCGAATAGGTAATCAATACGATGGTATGAGCCGTGCGGGTGAGAGTAAAAGGTGTAGTCTCGTGTCAATGGGTGCTTGTAGCGCCAAACGTCTATCAGATTTAAGGAGTGCAGTGACTGCTTCAATCTGGCTAGGTCTCTTAAGGAGATCGCACTTTTTTTTGTATCTATACTTGGTTCAAGGGCTAGATTAAAGTCACCTCCCAGTATGAGGATGCCTTCCCTAAAGTCTCTTATTTTCTTGAATATGGCTAATAGCCATTTCAGCTGTTTCTTGTTTGGGGCATAAACATTGCATATGGTTACAACCACTCCCGCCAAAATCCCCTTCACCAGTAGATAGTGACCATCTGCATCTATCATCTGATCATGGAGTTGAAAAGGAATATCCTTGGCTATGGCCACCGATACTCCTCTTGACTTTTTCTGTGGCGAGGTGGCATGAAACCATCTGTCATAATGTGCTTTGTTAAATGAAGGGACTTTATTGTCAGTAAAGTGTGTTTCTTGTAGAAGAAGTAAATCGATACCTTTCTACTTGAAGTGCAAGAGAGTTTGGCCTCTGGATATCGGTGAGTTGAACCCTTTGGTGTTGAACGTGAGTAGTTTGAATATCCTCTGACTATCAGCCATCTGGGTATTTCATTGCTCGAAGGAGATCATCCCAAGGTGCCTGGGGAGATGAAGAGGGGGAAAGGGCCAGAGGGGGGAAAGAGGGGAAAAGCATAGGAAATAGGAAAAGTTGTAACAACAAAAAGGGATTTAAGAAAATCACGCACTCGGTTGAGTGCAACATATTAGAATATTTGTTTGAAAGCGGTGACATAATGTCAGCTAGTTTGGAGGTAAGCTAACAAAACATTAACTGTATTAGATAACCAAAACTAAAACATTGTTTTAAACTAATGCCTTAAACTAGTGCATAGTAGGTGCAAAATTGGTAAGGGCCCAATCTCTGGGAGGGCCATTTAAGACTCAGGTCTATTAAAGTTATCCATACAACTGTGATGTTCTCTTCAAGTGTCCTGGTCTTTAGTAGGAGTCGTTTTGGGACCTGTGCGTCTTGTCTTCTGAGATTTGGGTGTGGAAACAGATTGCCATGGTGCCGGAGTAGGAAGGGGTTGCAGTGAGGAGGCTGCATGAAAAGACTCAATGTCCGGATACTGGTCCAGGGTGATGCTCAGCTCCTTGCAGATTTTCTTGATGTCTACCGATGATCTGGCTTGGAGTCTTTTGTCCTCTGCAATGACTTGTATCGCAAATGGGTAAAGCCAGCAGTACTGCAGTTTTTTCTGGATGAGAGCCTCTGTAAATGGTTTAAGTAAGTAGCGTTTCCTCTGGGTTATCGCTGATAAGTCCTGGAATAGTTTGAGCAGTGAGCCTTCAAACTTAACTTCTTGCGCCTCTCTCGCGCGTTTTAGTATTAAATCTTTAGTGCGGAAATCAAGAAATCTACACAAAACATCTCGAGGAGGGTCTCCTTGTTTAGGCTTGGGGCGGAGTGCCCTGTGGATCCATACGATCTCCATATCTTGTGGATCTTGATCAATTAGGAGGGAGCGGAATATCTCTGTAGCAGCCTTAGGTAGGGCCTCAGCGGCCACAGATTCCGGCAGACCTTTAATCCTAATGTTGTTCCTGCGCTCTCTATTTTCGTGATCCTCTAAAGTATTGTGTATGATTTGTATTTGTTCCTCTTGTGCTTTAATACAGGTCAAAATGGCGTTGGAGTATTCCACATGGTTGCTTTGGGCATTCTTTAAAGACTCCAGTCTATGGCCTTGTTGGGATATCTCTTGCTTAATGTCAATCAACTCCTTCCCGATGGGTTCCAGTACCTTGGACAAGATTCGTTTAATAAAGGAACGTGTTACCGGCTGCTCTTTGCCTCCTGAACCAATATCAGAGTCACTTTCCATGTCTGTGTCTGTTTCTCCATCAGGAGCTGGGTCAGAAGGGTAGTTTGTTTTAACAACGCTGGCGGCGGTTAGACGTTTTTTTAGATTCTTGTCCATGTCTGATTGCGAAGTGAGAGTATTGGCTTTAGTTGATTTTGGCGTTTTAGTACTGGATTTAACCATTGTGCACTGTTTCAGGTTATAAAGGGATGCTTCTAGTACCTCCTCTAGCTGTCTGTGGAGTCTATTATAGTTTCATCTTATTTGGGCCACAACAGTCTCGCAGTTTGTCAGTTTTATCTCTTCAATCAAGTCAGTAGTGCATAGAGAGTTCTGCAGTTCTGAAGGGATAGTAAAGCTGGTAATTCCCTTATGTGACCAGTAGGTGTCAGTACAGGTCTGCTTAAGCTTAGGTGAGCAATCTAGTGTCTCTTGCAGTAGTTTTCACTATATTACTCTGGATTCAAGGCCCAAAGGGAAGGGCAGTGATCGTATGCGTTTTGGGTTATTATTGCCCTAGCGTCACCTTATCTTTTGTGCACCAAGAAGGGATGGCGAACTCTGGCAGTTCGGCTTGTGCACCTTCTTGGACTAGGGGTCTATTGTACTTAGTCTCAGTTTCTGGTGCTCCTCTTTAGGGGGATCAGTTGTGTTCTCTGGATACAAGAGTGTGACCTGTCAGGGAGCCCCCAGCACACATCAGCACAGGCCCGAGATCACCTCAGCCTCAGTGCCCGAAGCTTCAGCAGCCGGCACACTCCAGTCACCGCTCACCCCCGTCAGTCGGTCACCTCCTCGTACCTCGCTCTCCACCGGTGAGCGCCGCGGGATTCAGATTCTATGAGGCGCCGCTGGATGATGGACGCCTCGCCGGAGGTAGCCCTGAAGCGTTCAGCGCACAGGCAAGTGCCACCAGTCTCTCCTCCACCAGACGCCGCCGCCGCCGCCACCACCCGCGCCCAGCCTCACCGCAAGGACGGAGGGTGAGGAGAGCGGGAGGCGCCGCCGGCTCTCACACAGCCTGCTCGATCACGTCGGTCTCCCCACCTCCCGCAGCGATCGGCGCCGCTCCTCCGCACCTCCCGTCAAGCCGGCGCTGCACCTCTATTGCTTCGGTCGGAGCTTCAGCAGGAAGGCAGCTCTCCTTCGGTCCGGCTGATGGATATTTTCGGACGCTCTGCAGGCAGGCAGGTGTTCGCTCACAATTTGGTACGCCGTCCTTTCAGTAGACGAGCTGGGAGCTCGGGCCCGGCGCCGCAGCGAGGGCGGTGGGGGGGGGGGGGCGGAAGGGCGGGAAGTCACCAGCCGATCAGTGGGGTCTCCTTCACCTCCCGTATGCACCAGTATTTTCCGGAATACACTAGAGTTCTGGGTAAAGTGGTGAATTTCACCTCAGCGCTGTTTATTCTTATTACCCGCTATTGGGAGGGTGGGCCACCTGGCGGGGTTTTGCTCTCTGCTGCTGGGCCTCAGGCCTCAGGCCTGCTCTTCATAGGCCTCAAGTCTCCCCAGAGGCCTGGAACGTAGTTAGATGAGTCAAATCGCCAATAAGTGACTCCGGTGGTCTTAGATAGATGGATGGGGCTTTCAGATGTTAAAATAGGGCTTTCAAGACCCTCGGATTGGCCCGATTAAAAGTCTCAGCAAGGGAGCTCAGAAAATGTGCGTCCTGCTGCTTCAACTGTTAGCCACGCCCCCGGTTAATGAGCATTTAATTAATTAAAAAAAGGGAAAAAAATGGCGTGGGCTCCCGCGCAGTTTTCTGCGCCAGAGAGGGAAAGCTGACGGCTGGGGGCCAATATTTGTAGCCTGGGAAGGGGTTAATACCCATGGCCCCTCCCAGGCTATGAATATCAGCCCGCAGCTGTCTGCGTAGCCTTTACTGGCTATTAAAATAGGGGGACCCCGAAAAAAAATGACGTGGGGTCCCCCTTTATTTTGTAGCCAGAAAGGCTACGCAGACAGCTGCGGGCTGATATTCATAGCCTAGAGCGGGGCCATGGATATTGCGCCCCCCCGGCAACAAATACCAGTCTGCAGCCGCCCCAGAAATGGCGTATCTGTAAGATGCGCTAATTCCGGCACTTAGCCCCTCTCTTCTTACTCCCGAGTAGCGGTGGGATATGGTGTAATAAAGGGGTTAAAGTCACCTTGCTATTGTAATTGTAATAATGCCTATCCATTATTAATCCTATAGTCGTGAAAGAGTTAAAAAAAAATTAAGACACAGCCAGAAAAAAGTATTTTATTATTCTTAATTTAACCATTCTTACCATACTTCAGCACCTGCAAAAAACTTAAATTAATAAACCGTATACTTCCTGTCCGATGCAGTCCAATTAATAACGAGTGTCCCACGACAATCTCCCCTATAGAACAGTGACATCGGGTGATGTCACTGCTCTATAGGACCTCCAGTGACACACTGACAGGAGACAATGGCTCCTGCAGTGCATCACTGAGAGGTTACTGTAGTTCACTGGTCTCACTTTATGGCATTTGCTGCGTGGGAACTTTCTCACACAGCAGTGCCAAAAGTGAGACTAGGGACTACTTTTTACAGTTGCTGAGGAATACAGTGCGGAAGGATATCTTCCATCACTGTATTCCTGGAGCCCCTAGAGAGCGGTCGCATCAGCTGATGCTTTTGCTCTCCACGGGAGATCGTCGTGGAACACTCGTGGATTTCTGCGGATCAGGGAGTATATTGTTTGTTTATTATTTTAACAAAGAACAAAGTGACAAGTGATGGTAAGTATGTACTCTGTTATATGTACTGTATGTTATATGTATGTATTGTATGTAATGTATGAATGTATTGTATGTAGTATGAATGTAGTATGTTGTATGAATGTAGTATGTTGTATGTAGTATGTTGTATGTAGTATGTATGTTGTATATAGTATGTATGTAGTATGTTGTATGTAGTATGTACACTATGTTCCAAATTATTATGCACATTACATTTTTCTCGGATTTTCCTAAATGCTCAGTGCAAATGACAGTCAGTCTAATAAAAGTCATCACCCGTTAGAGTATACATCAAATTGTATTGAAGAAACCTCCCAATGATAACAGTATAATCTCCAAAATGATTAAAAATGCAAAATGCACTGTTCCAAATTATTAGGCACAGTAGAATTTCTAAACATTTGATATGTTTTAAAGAACTGAAAATGCTCATTTGTTATATTTGCAGCATTAGGAGGTCACATTCACTGAACAAAAAAGCTATTTAACTCCAAAACATCCTAACAGGCCAGGTTACATGTTAACATAGGACCCTTCTTGGATATCACCTTCACGATTCTTGCATCCATTGAACTTGTGAGTTTTTGGAGAGTTTCTGCTTGTATTTCTCCTTGCTGACGTCGCAGCCATGTTGGGACATGGTGGCCATCCACTACTCCATCCATCTGGACCATTCAAGGTTGCTCGACACTCATCAGTAAACAAGACTGTTTGAAAATTAGTCTTCATGTATGTCTGGGCCCACTGCAACCGTTTCTGCTTGTGAACACTGTTTAGTGGTGGCTGAATAGTAGCTTTATGCACCACAGCAAGCCTTTGAAGGATCCTACACCTCGAGGTTTGAGGGACTCCAGAGGCACCAGCAGCTTCAAATAACTGTTTGCTGCTTTGTAATGGTATTTTGGCATCTGCTCTTTTAATCCAATGAATTTGTCTGACAGAAACCTTCCTCATTATGCCTTTATCTGCATTAACTCTGTCTGTGCTCTGTTTCAGTCACAAATCTCTTGACAGTATGATGATCACTCTTACGTTTTCATGAAATATCTAAAGTTTTCATACCTTGTCCAAGGCATTGCACTATTTAATGCTTTTAAGCAGCAGAGAGATCCTCTTTATTTCCTATATTGCTTGAAACCTGTGGCCTGCTTAATAATGTGGAACATCATTTTTAAGCAGTTTTCCTTTAATTTGAATCACCTGGAAAGCTAATTATCACATGTGTTTAAGATTGATTTCAGTGATCCATTGAGCACTGAGACACAATACCATCCACGAGGTTATTTGAAAAACCAAACAATTAAATCTTTGTAGTATGTTGTATGTAGTATGTTGTATGTATGTTGTATGATGTATGTATGTTGTATGATGCATGTATGTTGTATGATGTATGTATGTTATATGTATCTATGTTGTATGTATGTATGTAGTATGTTTGTTTGTTTTTTTTACATTCAAAACATTAGCCGGATGATGGGGCTACTACTGTCCCATCATTGGCTAATGTGTCAATCACAGTCATTGTAGCAGGCATAGCCCGATGGGACTTGTAGTCCCATCGGACGATGCCTGCACACAGACAGAAAGACCCCCGAGAGGCCCGCACAGACCCCCGGCAGGCCCGCACAGACCCCGCACACACAGACGCACACAGTCTCCGCACACGCACCTCCCACACTCTTCCCCCCTCCCGATCTGCAGCGTTTCACCACAGCTAAACCGCAGATCTGCGGTTTTGCTGCAGAATTGCCCAACTTAATGCAAGTCAATGGGTGCAGAAACGCTGCAGATCCGCACAAAGAATTGACATGCTGCGGAAAAAACAACACTGTGTTTCCGCGTGTTTTTTTTCCGCAGCATGTGCACAGCGGATTTGGTTTTCCATAGGTTTACATGGTACTGTAGACCGCATGGAAAACTGCTGCAGATCCGCAGCGTCAAAAACTCTGTAGATCCACGGTATAAACCGCAATGTGTGCACATGGCCTAAGGAAAATACTACCGAATCTAAGTAATTTTTTATTTCCGTTTCAATTTCATTTTTGATATTTGGAGATTGAATGAGAACTGAGTTGCATATCCATAATAAACTAGATTGGTCAATGGACATAGGGAAGTGTTGAAAAACACCAAAAAAGGACACATTCAAGAAAAAACACCAAAACACAGGCAAAGATGCTTACCTGTCTAAATAGGCCTCAATACAAATGCACAAGCAGGGTGCAGCGGACCCAAACAAAATAGCAAATGCACAGGTGCAATACCTAATGAAACAGCCAGCCTTCAATAAGGGTTTGGCCGTGTGGTACACCAATGCACAAAGATAAAATACTCTGTATGTGGCGTGTTCACACAAGGAATACAAAGCATCTGGCTCCAGCCTATTAATAACGCCCTATGGCGGGCTGCCCAGTGCTAAAATGCATCCCGTGCGAACAGAGGCCACAGTGTACAGAACAATTTGGGCCCAGCTGCACCCTGCAAAAAATATACGTGCAAAAAAAAAAAAAACATATAAATATATGTAAGGTATTAGTTGATATTAGGGCCATAATATGGAAGCTGGCAACCCACGCCAAGGGTCCTTACGTATTGCCAGTCCTACTCTAACATGAAAAACACCAAAAAAGGACACATTCAAGAAAAAACACCAAAAAACAGGCAAAGATGCTTACCTGTCTAAATAGGCCTCAATACAAATGCACAAGCAGGGTGCAGCGGACCCAAACAAAATCGCAAATGCACAGGTGCAATACCTAATGAAACAGCCAGCCTTCAATAAGGGTTTGGCCGTGTGGTACACCAATGCACGAAGATAAAATACTCTGTATGTGGCGTGTTCACACAAGGAATACAAAGCATCTGGACAGGTATCTTTGCCTGTTTTTGGTGTTTTTTCTTGAATGTGTCCTTTTTTGGTGTTTTTCATGTTAGAGTAGGACTGGCAATACGTAAGGACCCTTGGCGTGGGTTGCCAGCTTCCATATTATGGCCCTAATATCAACTAATACCTTACATATATTTATATGGTTTTTTTTTTGCACGTATATTTTTTGCAGGGTGCAGCTGGGCCCAAATTGTTCTGTACACTGTGGCCTCTGTTCGCACGGGATGCATTTTAGCACTGGGCAGCCCGCCATAGGGCGTTATTAATAGGCTGGAGCCAGATGCTTTGTATTCCTTGTGTGAACACGCCACATACAGAGTATTTTATCTTCGTGCATTGGTGTACCACACGGCCAAACCCTTATTGAAGGCTGGCTGTTTCATTAGGTATTGCACCTGTGCATTTGCTATTTTGTTTGGGTCCGCTGCACCCTGCTTGTGCATTTGTATTGAGGCCTATTTAGACAGGTAAGCATCTTTGCCTGTTTTTTGGTGTTTTTTCTTGAATGTGTCCTTTTTTGGTGTTTTTCATGTTGGAGTAGGACTGGCAATACGTAAGGACCCTTGGCGTGGGTTGCCAGCTTCCATATTATGGCCCTAATATCAACTAATACCTTACATATATTTATATGTTTTTTTTTTCCACATATATTTTTTGCAGGGTGCAGCTGGGCCCAAATTGTTCTGTACACTGTGGCCTCTGTTCGCACGGGATGCATTTTAGCACTGGGCAGCCCGCCATAGGGCGTTATTAATAGACTGGAGCCAGATGCTTTGTATTCCTTGTGTGAACACGCCACATACAGAGTATTTTATCTTCGTGCATTGGTGTACCACACGGCCAAACCCTTATTGAAGGCTGGCTGTTTCATTAGGTATTGCACCTGTGCATTTGCGATTTTGTTTGGGTCCGCTGCACCCTGCTTGTGCATTTGTATTGAGGCCTATTTAGACAGGTAAGCATCTTTGCCTGTTTATAGGGAAGTGTTGCCAGAACATACGAGTGTGTTGTGAATTCTGTTGTCGAGCTCCCTCCTGTGGTCGTGAATGGTACTTCGGTGAGTTCTGTCCGTGGGCTCCCTCTGGTGGCTGTGAGTGGAGCTGCTGCTTCTGAGGTTCCTTACACAGGTGACATGGTTTATCCTTTGGTTAGCTGCTCTATTTAACTCCACTTAGATCTTTACTCCATGCCAGCTGTCAATGTTTCTGCATTGGTTCAGTTCGCTCTTGGATTTTTCTGGTGACCTGTCTACTCCAGCAGAAGCTAAGTTCCTGATAGTATCTAATTCGTTCATTGTTTTCTTGTCCAGCTGGATATCATGATTTTGTCTTGCTAGCTGGAAGCTCTGGGATGCAGAGTGGCATCTCCGCACCGTTTGTCGGTGCGGAGGTCTTTTTGCACACTCTGCGTGGTCTTTTGTAGTTTTTTGTGCTGATCGCAAAGCTACCTTTCCTATCCTCTGTCTATTTAGTAAGTCTGGCCTCCCTTTGCTGAAACCTGTTTCATTTCTACGTTTGTGACTTTCATCTTTACTCACAGTCAATATATGTGGGGGGCTGCCTTTTCCTTTGGGGAATTTCTCTGAGGCAAGGTAGGCTTTATTTATTCAGTCGCCATGACAGCACAACGAGAGAGGGGATCCGCCCTTCAGGGACAGGAAACCTCAGACATAAAAGGGCGGCACCTCACTCACCCGCCAGTTGGTTTCCTGTCCCTGACAGTGGAACCTCTTCAGACAGGCCCAGAGAAGAGGGTTGAAGATAGAAGCTATCCCACTCCTGACAGGCCGATGCAGGTAGCGGGGGTCCCCTACCTCGGCCTGATCAGGGGGATGGAAGCACCACACGGCAGGGGGACTGTCTGTGTAGGTGACAGCAGGAGGAAGCAGACGTAAGGGGGGGCTTGACTTCTGTGGTGCCGCTGTTCACCTGGTACGTGAGGCCCAATGGTGCGCATCTGCCGGAGCTCCTGGGGTCGGTCCGCCGCTGCTGCTGGGGTCTGCGGTGGCCAGGTGAGCGCTGCCGTCCTTGTTTGGCGCGTCTGCTCTCAGCGCCGCGGCCGCGTCCGGAAGGGGCGTGTCCTGATGACGCGGGTGCGGCGCGGGGCGATGACGCGACCGCGCATGCGCGGTAGCGTCTTATCCTGGCTAATGGCGGCGCCCGGCGTCGCAAGGGGGGGATTTTGGCCTCAGGGTGTCTGGCGCTTTACGGGCGCTAGCGGGGGCAGTACCAATTAGCGGTGCACCGAGGGATGTCCCTGCTGACCCCCCATCCGGGGGTGGTACCCAGGGGGATAGATTTAAACGCTGCACTGAGGCCTCAACATTGTTCCTGTCCACCATCTTGGAATGGAGTCTCTGGAAGGAACACCGCAGCTGGGCGGTGAGCAGCAGCAGTTACCTGAACAACCTTTGAGCAGCTCCCAGCGGCGTTCTAGTGGCAGTAGTCGCGCTGGTAGAGCCAAAGAAACTCAGAAGTCAACTAAGTCCTCTGGCCGTAAGGAATCTCCGGCTAAGAAGGACCCCCCGATCACGGTACCATTCACTGCAGGGATGGGTAAGTGAGCTTCGTGAAAGTACATTTCTGATAGCTGTCCCTCCTTGTATTCCCTCTCTCCGTATTAGGGGAGGAAATCTGTGTCCAAATCCAAACATAGAGAGTGTGCCATCTGTACGGAACCTCTTCCGGATGGACATAAAAAGAAATTGTGCAGCATCTGCATTCAACAATTAATTGAGGACGAGACCCCTGACCTTACGTCTACTCTTAGGGATCTGGTTAGACAGGAGGTCAGAGATTCCATAAGGTCTCAGAAGACAGTTTCAAAAAAGAGGAAGGAGATATTATCCCCAGCCTCGGATGTGGATTCAGACACGGGTGGTGTGAGTTCGGATTCTCATCCGTCATCATCATCAGAGGACGTAGAATCTAGTCGAACCTGTCTATCACTGGACAGGGTTAACCGCTTAGTCAAAGCTGTCAATAGCACTATGGGCATTGAGGAGACCCAGGCGGAATGTTCCATCCAGGATATAATGTTTAAAGGCATAGATCGCAAATCCAGAAGAGTATTTCCCGTAGTTGATAAAGTTAAGTCTCTGATTACGAGAGAATGGAAAAACCCGAAAGGAAGGGGTCTCTCCCACCAGCGTTCAAAAGAAGATATCCCTTTGAGGAAGAAGCTTCTTCCCCCTGGGACAAGGTCCCGAAACTGGATGCGGCGGTGGCTAAAGCATGTAAAAAGACGTCTCTTCCGTTTGAGGATCTGGGGAGCCTAAAAGACCCGCTTGATAGGAAAGCTGAGGTATTCCTTAAAGGAGCTTGGGAAACATCAGCGGGTTCCCTGAGACCAGCAATTGCGGCCACCTGCACTGCCCGGTCGTTGATGGTATGGCTGGGTAATCTAGAAGACCAGCTCAAGGATAAGGTTCCTAGGAGCGAGATCCTATCATCTATATCTATGATTCAGGATGCAGCAGCCTTCCTTGCGGATGCGTCAACCGATTCTGTTAGGCTAGCGGCAAGGTCATCAGCACTGTCAAATGCGGCCCGTAGGGCTCTTTGGATAAAATGCTGGCCAGGAGACTTGCAGGCCAGATCAAAACTATGTGGCATCCCCTGTGAGGGGGTTCATTTGTTTGGCCCAGTGCTGGATGAGCTTCTAGAAAAAGCAGGTGACAGTAAGAAGCGATTCCCTCTCCTAACAAGACCCTTCTATAGACGGGACTATAATAGAGGAGGGCCATATCGCCGAAGATCGGACAGGGATTCAAATAGAGAATCGACCAGATACAACTCTTACAGGGGAAGAGGTAGAGGTTACATGTTTAACTCTTCTAGAGACTCTAAAAAGCATCAATGACTGGCGGCCCAGGTGGGCGGTAGGCTTTTGGCCTTCTACCCAGCCTGGGTAAAAATCACCAATAGTCCATGGATACTCAGTATCATTAAAGAGGGGCTAAAGTTCCAATTCCACCATACCCCCCTGGAAAAATTCAAATTAACTCCTATCCGTTCTTCTCCCGCAGAACAGTTGGCGTTGGAGTCAGAGGTTCGAGATCTCCAAAAAAAGGGGGTTCTCGTTAAAGTACCTACGGAGGAACAAGGTACGGGGTTTTACTCCCCTTTATTCCTGGTAAAGAAGCCAGATGGTTCTTATCGTACCATCATCAATCTGAAGGGCCTGAATGTATTCCTGCTGGTCCCATCCTTTAAAATGGAATCTGTGAAGTCGGCAATAAAGCTTCTTTTTCACAATTGCTTCATGGTTGTCTTAGATCTGAAAGACGCCTATTATCATGTCCCGATACATGCAACTCATCAGCGCTTTCTCAGGGTGGCGATTTCTCTTGCCGGCACAGTGGAGCACTTTCAATATCGGGCACTCCCCTTTGGTGTTGCAGTCGCACCTCGGGTGTTCACTAAGATTATGGTGGAGGTTATGGCACACCTTCATGAGCAAAATATACTAATAATTCCCTATCTGGATGATTTATTGATCGTTGGGCGCTCAGAGGTACACTGTAAAGAACAGTTGGGGAAAGTGATGGCGGCGTTACACAACTTAGGATGGATTATCAATCTCAAAAAGTCGCGTCTTCAGCCCTCAACATCACAGCAGTTCTTGGGTCTTACTGTGGATTCAGCTCAGCAGGAATGTCGCCTGCAAGACTCAAAAGTTGATACTATTCACCGGCTGGCCTCCAGGGCAATTAGTAATCCCGTAGTTTCCCTAAGAAGTGCTATGTCACTCTTAGGTTCACTTACTTCTTGTTTTCCGGCGGTGATGTGGGCACAGTTTCACTCCAGGGCTCTGCAATGGGATGTTCTGCATAATTTTCGGCGTCTGGGCGCTAACCTTGACAAAAAATTTTCCCTATCTGTAGAGGCCACGGGTTCACTAAGGTGGTGGACACACATCCCTAATCTGCGTAAAGGGGTACCTTGGACATATCATATATCACGGGTAATAACAACGGATGCTAGCCCCACGGGGTGGGGAGCACACTGGGAGGGCAATTGCATTCAGGGTCTGTGGTCCCATTCTGAGCGAGACACGTCCTCCAATCTGAAGGAATTGATGGCGGTGGAACGCGCCTTAGATAGGTTCCTTATACCTCTGCAGGGTAGACATGTTAGGATACTCTCTGACAACCAGGTGACCGTTGCTTATGTGAACCACCAAGGAGGTACACGGTCTAGGTCATTAATGAACGTTACAAATCATATCTTTCAGATGGCCGAAAATCACCTGCTCTCCCTTACGGCCCTTCATATAAAGGGAAATCTAAATACCATGGCCGATTACTTAAGCCGCAACGAGCTCAGACAAGGGGACTGGCCTCTAAAACCGGCTGTCTTCAATCAGATCGTGCGGTTGTGGGGATGTCCAGAGATAGATCTGTTTGCCAGTCGAGGAAACAAGAAACTCCATCAATTCTGTTCCCTAGACCCAAGGGACAACCCGTACGCAGTCGACGCTCTTCTGATCCCCTGGAATTTCAATCTCGCCTACGCTTTCCCTCCTCTGAATCTCATTCCTATAGTTCTGAGGAAAATTCGCGAAGACAGAGCCCGAGTGGTTTTAATAGCCCCATTCTGGCCCAGAAGGTCTTGGTTCCCATGGTTGAGAAGCATGTCCATTTCCCAACCATGGATCCTCCCAGAAATACCGGACCTCCTTTCCCAGGGTCCAGTATTCCATCCACGAGTAACCAACTTGCACCTGACAGCGTGGAACTTGAGAGGTCACTTCTGAAAGGAAAGGGATTCTCCCAGAATCTTGTAAATACTCTACTTAAAAGTAGGAAAGCCTCCACGACTAGCATTTATGTTAGGGTATGGAGGAAGTTCCTATCAAGTTCAGGAGCACAAATCGATCAAAAACCTGATATTGCTCAGATCCTAGAATTTTTACAGAAGGGCCTAGAGTTAGGCTTAGCCACCAGCACCCTTAGAGTTCAGGTTTCAGCTCTAGGGGCACTATATAATTCCAACATAGCCAGTAATCACTGGATAACAAGGTTTTTCAAAGCGGTCACCAGATCCAGGCCGGTTGTTAAACAGAGAATAGTTCCATGGGACCTAAATCTTGTGCTCTCAGCTCTAACACAAGCTCCGTTCGAGCCTATTGACTCTGTCCCGATCAAGATCCTGTCGGTCAAAACAGCCCTCTTAGTTGCTCTTACATCGGCAAGAAGGGTTAGTGATCTTCAGGCATTATCCAGGCAACGTCCATATATGCAATTTTTGGAAGATAGAGTGGTGATGAGGCCTGACCCTCTTTATCTTCCAAAGGTTGCCTCAAAATTTCATAGATCCCAGGAGGTGATCCTACCTTCATTTTGTCCTAATCCCTCTAACAATAAGGAGCAGAGATTTCATTGTTTGGACGTACGTAGGTGCCTTCTTAAATACATTTCAGTAACAGACACCTGGAAAAAAGACCACACATTATTTTTATCCTACCAGGGGGTTAGGAAGGGACTTAGAGTATCAAAAAATACCCTAGCCAGATGGATTAGGGAGGCGATATCTCTTGCTTATACCGCAGGTGGCGTGGAGATTCCAGAAGGTATAAAGGCTCACTCCACTCGTGCGGTAGCCACATCCTGGGCTGAGAGAGCAGAAGTATCGATTGAGGACATCTGTAAGGCGGCCACATGGTCTTCTCCATCCACCTTTCTTAGACACTATAGATTAGATCTAGGTGGCTCCTCCGACCTCACGTTTGGGAGAAGGGTGCTGGAAGCTATTATCCCTCCCTAGTCACCTTTTCACTTCTCTGAAAGTCTCTCGTTGTGCTGTCATGGCGACTGAATAAATACGTACGCTACTCACCTGGTAGCAGTGTTTTTTCAGGAGCCATGACAGCACCCTTATATTCCCTACCCTCTTTGTTTATGGGTTCAACACTTCCTTTAGAAAATTCCTAAGTTTATTCACTGGGTGAATTGTACCATATATTAATATTGTTTATGTGCTACTAACCTAGAAGGTCCTTTCATACTCTGTAAACCAACTGGCGGGTGAGTGAGGTGCCGCCCTTTTATGTCTGAGGTTTCCTGTCCCTGAAGGGCGGATCCCCTCTCTCGTTGTGCTGTCATGGCTCCTGAAAAAACACTGCTACCAGGTGAGTAGCGTACGTATTTTCTATCTCTATGGCTAGCTAGCTCTTAGGCTGTGACGAGGCGCCTAGGGAGTGTCAGGAGCGCTCCACGGCTATTTCTAGTGTGTGTGATAGGATTAGGGATTACGGTCAGCAGAGCTCCCACATCCCAGAGCTTGTCCTGTGTGAGTTTTAACTATCAGGTCATTCCGGGTGCTCCTAACCACCAGGTCATAACAGTACAGCTGGCCCAAAGTATTAATGCATCTCAATAGAGGGATAAGAGAAGTTCTGAGACCATTTTTTTTTCTTTGCACTGTGTTTTGTCTTTCTTTTCCCTAAACCTTTGGGTGGTTCAGGACACAGGTGTAGATATGGACATTCAAGGTCTGTCCTCTTGTGTGGATCATCTCACTGCAAGGGTACAAAACATTCAAGATTTTGTGGTTCAGAATCCGATGTTAGAGCCTAGAATTCCTACTCCTGATTTATTTTTTGGGAATAGATCTAAGTTTCTGAATTTCAAAAATAATTGTAAACTGTTTCTGCCTTGAAACCCCGCTCCTCTGGTGACCCCGCTCAACAAGTAAAAATCATTATTTCTTTGTTGCGTGGTGACCCTCAAGACTGGGCATTTTCCCTTGCGCCAGGAGATCCTGCATTGCGTGATGTTGATGCGTTTTTTCTGTCGCTTGGATTGCTTTATGATGAACCAAATTCAGTGGATCAGGCAGAGAAAATCTTGCTGGCATTGTGTCAGGGTCAGGATGAAGCGGAGGTGTACTGTCAGAAGTTTAGAAAGTGGTCTGTGCTTACTTAGTGGAATGAATGTGCCCTGGCGGCAATTTTCAGAAAGGGTCTTTCTGAAGCCCTTAAGGATGTCATGGTGGGATTTCCCACGCCTGCTGGTCTGAATGAGTCGATGTCCTTGGCCATTCAGATCGATCGGCGCTTGCGTGAGCGCAAAGCTGTGCACCATTTGGCGGTATTCTCTGAGAATAGGCCTGAGCCTATGCAGTGTGATAGGACTTTGACCAGAGCTGAACGGCAAGAACACAGACGTCGGAATGGACTGTGTTTTTACTGTGGTGAATCCACTCATGCTATCTCCGATTGTCCTAAGCGCACTAAGCGGTTCGCTAGGTCTGCCACCATTGGTACGGTACAGTCTAAATTTCTTTTGTCCGTTACTCTGATTTGCTCTCTGTCGTCCTATTCTGTTATGGCATTTGTGGATTCAGGCGCTGCCCTGAATTTGATGAACTTGGAGTTTGCCAGGCACTGTGGTTTTTCCTTGGAGCCCTTGCAGTATCCTATTCCATTGAGAGGAATTGATGCTACGCCTTTGGCCAAGAATAAGCCTCAATACTGGACGCAATTGACCATGTGCATGGCTCCTGCACATCAGGAGGATATTCGCTTTTTGGTGTTGCATAATCTGCATGATGTGGTCGTTTTGGGGTTGCCATGGCTACAAGTCCATAGTCCAGTATTGGATTGGAAATCTATGTCTGTGTCCGGCTGGGGTTGTCAAGGGGTACATGGTGATGTTCCATTGTTGTCAATTTCGCCTTCCACTCCTTCTGAAGTCCCTGAGTTTTTATCAGATTACCGGGATGTATTTGAAGAGCCCAAATCCGGTGCCCTACCTCCTCATAGGGATTGCGATTGTGCTATTAATTTGATTCCCGGTAGTAAGTTTCCTAAGGGCCGACTGTTTAATTTATTTGTGCCAGAGCACGCTGCTATGCGAAGTTATATAAAGGAATCCTTGGAGAAGGGTCATATTCGCCCGTCGTCGTCACCATTGGGAGCAGGGTTTTTTTGTGGCCAAGAAGGATGGCTCTTTAAGACCTTGTATTGTTTACCGCCTTCTTAATAAGATCACAGTCAAATTTCAGTATCCTTTGCCGCTGATGTCTGATTTGTTTGCTCGGATTAAGGGGGCTAGTTGGTTCACCAAGATAGATCTTCGAGGGGCGTATAATCTTGTGTGAATTAAACAGGGCGATGAATGGAAAACAGCATTTAATACGCCCGAGGGCCATTTTGAGTACCTGGTTATGCCATTCGGGCTTTCTAATGCTCCATCTGTGTTTCAGTCCTTTATGCATGACATCTTCCGAGAGTACCTGGATAGATTCATGATTGTATATTTGGATGACGTTTTGGTCTTTTCGGATGATTGGGAGTCTCATGTGAAGCAGGTCAGAATGATGTTCCAGGTCCTTCGTGCGAATTCCTTGTTTGTGAAGGGGTCAAAGAGTCTCTTTGGAGTTCAGAAGGTTTCATTTTTGGGTTTCATTTTTTCCCCTTCTACTATCGAGATGGACCCTGTTAAAGTTCAGGCCATTTATGATTGGACTCAGCCGACATCTGTGAAGAGCCTACAGAAGCTCCTGGGCTTTGCTAATTTTTACCGTCGCTTCATCGCTAATTTTTCTAGTATTGCTAAACCGTTGACTGATTTGACCAAGAAAGGTGCTGATGTGGTCAATTGGTCCTCTGCGGCTGTAGAGGCTTTTCAGGAGTTGAAGCGTTGTTTTTCTTCTGCCCCTGTGCTGTGCCAGCCAGATGTTTCGTTCCCGTTTCAGGTCGAGGTTGATGCTTCTGAGATTGGAGCAGGGGCTGTTTTGTCGCAAAGAAGTTCTGATGGCTCGGTGATGAAACCATGTGCCTTCTTTTCTAGAAAATTCTCGCCTGCTGAGCGCAATTATGATGTTGGTAATCGAGAGTTGTTGGCCATGAAGTGGGCATTCGAGGAGTGGCGACATTGGCTTGAAGGAGCTAAACATCGCGTGGTGGTCTTGACGGATCACAAGAATTTGACTTATCTCGAGTCTGCCAAACGGTTGAATCCTAGACAGGCTCGATGGTCGCTCTTTTTCTCCCGTTTTCATTTTGTGGTTTCATACCTTCCGGGATCTAAGAATGTGAAGGCTGATGCCCTGTCAAGGAGTTTTGTGCCTGACTCTCCGGGTGTTCCGGAGCCGGCGGGTATTCTTAAAGAGGGGGTAATTTTGTCTGCCATCTCCCCTGATTTGCGGCGCGTGCTGCAGAAGTTTCAGGCTGATAGACCTGACCGTTGCCCAACGGAGAAGCTGTTTGTCCCTGATAGATGGACTAGTAGAGTTATCTCTGAGGTTCATTGTTCGGTGTTGGCTGGTCATCCTGGAATCTTTGGTACCAGAGATTTGGTGGTGAGATCCTTTTGGTGGCCTTCTTTGTCACGGGATGTGCGTTCTTTTGTGCAGTCCTGTGGGACTTGTGCTCGGGCTAAGCCGTGCTGTTCTCGTGCCAGTGGGTTGCTTTTGCCCTTGCCGGTCCCAAAGAGGCCCTGGACGCATATTTCGATGGATTTTATTTCTGATCTCCCTGTTTCTCAAAGGATGTCGGTCATTTGGGTGGTTTGTGATCGCTTCTCTAAGATGGTCCATTTGGTACCCTTGTCTAAATTGCCTTCCTCCTCTGATTTGGTGCCATTGTTTTTCCAGCATGTGGTTCGTTTGCATGGCATTCCGGAGAACATCGTCTCGGACAGAGGTTCCCAGTTTGTTTCAAGGTTTTGGCTGTCCTTTTGTGCTAAGATGGGCATTGATTTGTCTTTTTCTTCAGCTTTCCATCCTCAGACTAATGGCCAAACCGAACGAACTAATCAGACTTTGGAAACATATCTGAGATGCTTTGTTTCTGCTGATCAGGATGATTGGGTGTCCTTCTTGCCTTTGGCTGAGTTCGCCCTTAATAACCGGGCCAGCTCGGCTACTTTGGTTTCTCCTTTTTTTTGCAATTCTGGTTTCCATCCTCGTTTCTTTTCAGGGCAGGTTGAGCCTTCGGACTGTCCTGGTGTGGATACTGTGGTGGACAGGTTGCAGCAGATTTGGACTCATGTGGTGGACAATTTGACATTGTCCCAGGAGAAGGCTCAACGTTTCGCTAACCGCCGGCGCTTTGTTGGTCCCCGACTTCGGGTTGGGGATTTGGTTTGGTTGTCATCTCGTCATGTTCCTATGAAGGTTTCCTCTCCTAAGTTTAAGCCTCGTTTCATTGGGCCATATAAGATTTCTGAAGTTCTTAATCCTGTGTCATTTCGTTTGGACCTTCCAGCTTCTTTTGCCATCCATAATGTGTTCCATAGGTCGTTGTTGCGGAGATACGTGGTGCCTATGGTTCCCTCCGTTGATCCTCCTGCCCCGGTGTTGGTCGAGGGGGAGTTGGAGTATGTGGTGGAGAAGATTTTGGATTCTCGTGTTTCAAGATGGAAACTCCAGTACCTGGTCAAGTGGAAGGGTTATGGTCAGGAAGATAATTCCTGGGTTTTTGCCTCTGATGTTCATGCTGCCGATTTAGTTCGTGCCTTTCATTTGGCTCATCCTGATCGGCCTGGGGGCTCTGGTGAGGGTTCGGTGACCTCTCCTCAAGGGGGGGTACTGTTGTGAATTCTGTTGTCGAGCTCCCTCCTGTGGTCGTGAATGGTACTTCGGTGAGTTCTGTCCGTGGGCTCCCTCTGGTGGCTGTGAGTGGAGCTGCTGCTTCTGAGGTTCCTTACACAGGTGACGTGGTTTATCCTTTGGTTGGCTGCTCTATTTAACTCCAGTTAGATCGTTACTCCATGCCAGCTGTCAATGTTTCTGCATTGGTTCAGTTCGCTCTTGGATCTTTCTGGTGACCTGTCTACTCCAGCAGAAGCTAAGTTCCTGATAGTATCTAATTCATTCATTGTTTTCTTGTCCTGCTGGATGTCATGATTTTGTCTTGCTAGCTGGAAGCTCTGTGATGCAGAGTGGCATTTCCGCACCATTAGTCGGTGCGGAGGTCTTTTTGCACACTCTGCGTGGTCTTTTGTAGTTTTTTGTGCTGATCGCAAAGCTACCTTTCCTATCCTCTGTCTATTTAGTAAGTCTGGCCTCCCTTTGCTGAAACCTGTTTCATTTCTACGTTTGTGACTTTCATCTTTACTCACAGTCAATATATGTGGGGGGCTGCCTTTTCCTTTGGGGAATTTCTCTGAGGCAAAGTAGGCTTTATTTTCTATCTCTATGGCTAGCTAGCTCTTAGGCTGTGACGAGGCGCCTAGGGAGTGTCAGGAGCGCTCCACGGCTATTTCTAGTGTGTGTGATAGGATTAGGGATTGCGGTCAGCAGAGCTCCCACATCCCAGAGCTTGTCCTGTGTGAGTTTTAACTATCAGGTCATTCCGGGTGCTCCTAACCACCAGGTCATAACACGAGTGGTCCGAGAATGACGGGATTAATAACTTTTAACTATATAAAGTTAAGTTATAAGTTATAACTTTTTTGAATTTGGAAATAGAGAAAATATCCATCAATATTAGTTCTATTCTAGATGAAGTTTTATGAGCATCGGAATAATGGGTAAACTCTAAAGATGAGATATTGATACATATAAATGTATCAAATAAATCATGTTTTGACAACTAGTTCCTTAGAGTTGTTGAACAAGCGCGTGATGGAGAAGTAGAGTCTAGTATTGCATCTGGGACACGCTTTAAATCTCTTAAAACTATTATACCTCAGAAAAAAACGGTACTGAAAGCTATATAAGAGAAATAGCCAAAGCAATTAGCGATAATATGGAACTGGGCTTCGAAAGACAGGCTCGACTATTCGAAGCAAGTATTAGTGTTGTCAACCAGAAAATTGAAGTCAATTACCAAAAGATGGAGCAAGTGGACAAGAAGACCGAGGTATTAACTAAAGAAAATTAGAAATACGTAACCTCCGTGCCAAATTAATGGACTTGGAAGGTAGAAGTAGTAGAAACAACATCAAGCTCAGAGGTGTCCCGGAAACCATCTCACAAATCAAATTAGCTGATTATACAAGAAATCTACTTAAAGCTACTATCCCTTCTTTAACAGATTTCAAGACCACTATTGATAGGATTCATCATCTCTGTTGTCCTCCCCGTAATCCAGTTGAAGTCCGTAGAGATGCTATTTTAAGATTACATTTCTATAATAACAAACATAAATTGTTAAATTACCTAAAAGATAAGAAACACAATCCTGACCCTTATAGTCAGATAAAAATATTTATAGATTTATCAAAAGACACCATCTCAGAGAGAAGATTATTCGATGAGGTAACAAATTCATTACGCCAAATGGGCATTGCATATAGGTGGGGCAACCCAACCAAACTCCTCATCATTTTCCAAGGCAAGACTATTCCTATTCTTACTCGCCAAGAAGGCATTAACTTTATTCACTAATTGCAAAAAGGAGCAGACCAAGACTCGAAACATTGAACATTGGCTTTATTTCTTCATGTTTGTCTCTCTTTAGGACAAAACTCCTTTGTCGTCCAAAGTTCATACTTCATTAACGATCTGAAGCTAAGATTAGGTCAGTATTTAAACAGATTATTATTGGAAAATATTCAAATAACTGTTTTGTTATGTTTGTATATCTTTACGTTGTAATCTTCTTATGATATTTTAAGATGGTCCTTGGACCTTACACAAACTTTCCCTAAAAAAGTAAGAGAACCTCCAGGTGTGAAGGTCTCTTCAGGATAACTTTCGCCGTGTAAGTTTATTGCATACTTGTATATTTTGTGTTGTATTGTTTTAACAGGTATGTAACGGAGTCTACCAAGCTGGGGTACCTCTTTCAGTACCACCCCGTGTTTCAGGAAGTCCACTCTGCTTTTAATGTTGATTCTGAATGAAGGAAGCTGGCTGGAATTCCTTGGTTACGTGATAGCATATAAAAGCTGACTTCTTCTCCACTTATTTCCAGTCTAAGAACAACCTGTATTTACAGCACACAGAATATATAACACAGGTACACAGAGCAGGCCAATAGGAACACAGCAGGCCAGACCTACATTACAATAGCCGCAGGGGGCCGGAGCCTGCCAATATTTACTGTGGGAATTACAAAGATGGGGGGAGGTCAGAAAGAGAATATCTTGTCCAGGGGTGCAGCCTGTGGACTGATGCATTTCACATGGAACCTATTATACATAATATATACTGCATAACATTCTTGGTGCTGGGGGGTTCTGTAACACAGCTCCCCTTTTCAGCGACGCGATCGTCATACACAGTCTGATCCTTAACGGATCGGTTTGGGGATGACCAAAGTTTATGGGGTTGGTACGAGTTCCGTTTGTCGAGTTAGTCCATCGGCATTACCGTTTTGTTTGCCGGGTCGGTAGTGGATGGTGAAGTCCAGAGGTTGTAGGGCTAAACTCCACCGCAGTAATCTGGCGTTGTCTCCGGAGACCCGATTAAGCCAGACTAGGGGATTATGGTCCGTTAGGAGGGAAAACTGTCGTCCATACAAATATGGTTGTAACTTTTTGAGTGCCCATACTATTGCCAGGCACTCCTTCTCGATGGCCGCATAGCTCACTTCACGGGGCAGTAGTTTCCGACTCAGGTAAGCTACCGGGTGTTCTTGGCCGTCCGGCCCGACTTGGCTTAGTACTGCCCCCAATCCAAACATAGAAGCGTCTGTGTGGACAAGGAAACGTTTAGTTGGATCGGGTGCGGCCAATACAGGGGTATTGGTGAGGGCGTCCTTTAGCTGGCGGAAGGCTTCCTCACACTCTGGGGTCCAGGTTACCTGGCGGGGTTGGTTCTTACGGGTCAGATCAGTGAGGGGCTTGGCTACGCTGCTGTAATTGGGAACAAATTTTCTGTAATACCCCGCTGTCCCTAGAAACGCCATGACCTGGGTTTTAGTGCGTGGGGTGGGCCATTTGGCTATGGCCTCAATCTTGGCTGGTTCTGGTCTCTGTTTCCCACTTCCCACCCAATGCCCTAAATACTGAACCTCTGTTTTACCCACGTGACAATTGTTTGGGTTCAGGGTGATTCCGGCCTTGTGGATCCTGTCTAATACTGTCTCTAGGTGATTTAGATGCTCTTCCAATGTCGCGCTGTAGATGACAATGTCATCCAGGAAGGCACACGTATAGTCCTGGAGACCATCCAGAAGCCGGTCAGCCAGCCTCTGGAAGGTCGCCGGGGCAGTCTTCATCCCGAATGGGCTTACTGCCCATTTCCATTCAGAAAAATTGGAAACCGCTCATATCACCACCGTTCACTTGAAAAAAATGTTTCGATACATTAGAGGGATTAGGTGCATCTCTGTTCACTGAATCCCTAAGGTGTTCACTGATGCGCTGCCAGAGTTTTCGTGTTGTGCAACCTATGTAGGAGAGATCACAAACATTGCAGGTAACCATGTATATGACATATGTACTACTGCGGCAGGGCCCCTTTATGTTGGCTTGGTTTTTGTGTGGTGCATTTATACATATATAGTGCTGGACTGTCCGCCTGCTAATACTATGGGTGTGATTAATAGGTTGTCCAGACACTTGTGTATCACACCTACAGTATCTGTGTGATTAGGGTCTTATACAAGCCTTACCTGTGTGCTTTTTTTGCTACTAGGCAGCCAATCCTTCTATTATTTAGGTGAGTGGGTGGTTCTCATCAGTAGCTTGCACCTTTGCTGCTCCAGTCTTTATCAGCCTTTATCAGTAGGGACCTGCGCACCCTGCTAAGGCATTTTTCATTTGACAAGGTTTTGGTGAGTCTGCTTTTCATGATGTGTTTTTTCCAAATTGTTATGTAGCAATAAAAGCTTCAACTCAATAAAAAAAAGTCCCCACTCAGGTCTATCATCTGTTAATGGAAATATTGGGTGCCTTCCACATTCCTTCACCCCCCCCAAAAGAAATTCAGCAAATTCTGTGCTCCCAAATCCAAATGCCCCATCTCTTCTGAACCCTGCAGTGTGCCTAATCCACATGTCATTTCTGTATCGATGAGAGCCTGCCTAATTTATAGGTTGTAGCAAAGTCACTGGTAAAGTACTGAAGGGGAGGTATGTGTCACTACGCTTAATGGCGTCCGTGATGTGATACCCAGAGTATTTTCCACCAGCACAGTAAGTGTTGGGAGGATTAAGCAAAGCTGCATAAATGGGCTGGCTTTTATGTGGACATCCATAGAGTGGATAGGAGGATGTCCACCTTATCTGCACCTGCAGAGTCGGCACCGCCATGTGCTGACAGGACCTGTTTGATGTCACAGTCATGTGTTCAATCACATGAGAGAGGAGTCAAATGGTCTGGGGCTTAAATAGCTGGGCTTCAGAGGCAGTCTTTGTTCAGAAGGACTGGAGGGAGGACCTCCAGTGTTTTGTATTGTGAGGAGGAAAGACTGAACCTGTGTTGCTTCAGAGCGGGCTGCTACCCTCAAACGTATGGACTCTGTTACAGCATTGTTTTCTTTGTTGTTCTTCCTGTTTTTGCCTGAAGGGCTGTGTTACTTTCCCCATCTCGTTGGTTTATGTTGCAATATAATTATCCAAACAAAGATTTAACCCCTTTACCCCCAAGGGTGGTTTGCACGTTATGGACCGGGCCAATTTTTACAATTCTGACCACTGTCCCTTTATGAGGTTATAACTCTGGAACGTTTCAACGGATCCTGGTGATTCTGACACTGTTTTCTCGTGACATATTGTACTTCATGATAGTGGTAAAATTTCTTTGATATTACCTGCGTTTATTTATGAAAAAAACGGAAATTTGGTGAAAATTTTGAAGATTTCGCAATTTTCCAAATTTGAATTTTTATGCAATTAAATCACAGAGATATGTCACACAAAATACTTAATAAGTAACATTTCCCACATGTCTACTTTACATCAGCACAATTTTGGAACCAAAATTTTTTTTTCTTAGGGAGTTATAAGGGTTAAAAGTTGACCAGCAATTTCTCATTTTTCCAACACCATTTTATTTTAAGGACCACATCTCATTTGAAGTCATTTTGAGGGGTCTATATGATAGAAAATACCCAAGTGTGACACCATTCTAAAAATTGCACCCCTCAAGGTGCTCAAAACCACATTCAAGAAGTTTATTAACCCTTCAGGTGTTTCACAGGAATTTTTGGAATGTTTAAATAAAAATGAACATTCAACTTTTTTTTACAAAAAATTTACTTCAGCTCCAATTTGTTTTATTTTACCAAGGGTAACAGGAGAAAATGGACCCCAAAAGTTGTTGTACAATTTGTCCTGAGTACGCCGATACACCATATGTGGAGGTAAACCACTGTTTGGGCGCATAACAGAGCTCGGAAGCGAAGGAGCGCCATTTGACTTTTCAATGCAAAATTGACTGGAATTGAGATGGGACACCATGTTGCGTTAGGAGAGCCACTGATGTGCCTAAACATTGAAACCCCCCACAAGTGACACCATTTTGGAAAGTAGACCCCCTAAGGAACTTATCTAGAGGTGTGGTGAGAACTTTGACCCACCAAGTGCTTTACAGAAGTTAATAATGTAGAACCGTAAAAATTAAACAAAAACTTTTTTCCCACAAAAAATATTTTTTATCCCCCAGTTTTGTATTTTTCCAAGGGTAACAGGAGAAATTGGACCCCAAAAGTTGTCCAATTTGTCCTGAGTGCGCTGATACCCTATATGTGGGGGGAACCACCGTTTGGGCGCATGGAAGGGCTCGGAAGGGAAGGAGCGCCATTTGGAATGCAGACTTAGATGGAATGGTCTGCAGGCGTCACATTGCGTTTGCAGAGCCCCTAATGTACCTAAACAGTAGAAACCCCCCACAAGTGACCCCATATTGGAAACTAGACCCCCAAAGGAACTTATCTAGATGTGTTGTGAGAACTTTGAGCCCCCAAGTGTTTCACTACAGTTTATAACGCAGAGCCGTGAAAATAAAAAATCTTTTTTTTTCCCACAAAAATTATTTTTTAGCCCCAGTTTTTTATGTTCCCAAGGGTAACAGGAGAAATTGGACCCTAAATATTGTTGTCCAATTTGTCCTGTTGGGGTAAACCCGTTTGGGCACACGGGAGGTGCATCTTGGATCCGGGCCTGCTACAGGGAGGGAGGTAAGGAGACCCTCGCAGCAATGCAATCACATCGCGTTGCTGCTGGGGTCTCAGGGAAGCCCACAGGGAGCCCCCTCCCTGCGCGATGCTTCCCTATACCGCCGGCACACCGCGATCATGTTTGATCGCGGTGTGCCGGGGGTTAATGTGCCGGGGGCGGTCCGTGACCGCTCCTGGCACATAGCGCCGGATGTCAGCTGCGATAAGCAGCTGACACCCGGCCGCGATCGGCCGCGCTCCCCCCGTGAGCGCGACCGATCGCGCTGGACGTACTATTCCATCCGTGGGAATTAAGGCCCACCCCACATGGACGAAATAGTACGTCCGGTGGCAGAAAGGGGTTAAAGGGACAGTGTTCCTGTTTTCTACCTCCATGTACTGCCTGATGAGTTGAACTATCACAAGGTGCATGATCTGGGCCCAATGTATGGGCACTACAACGTACTGGTCACTGCAACGCACTGATCACTACAACGGGTGTTTGCAATTTTCACTCAGCAACATCCACTGCTGATTGTTTCTTGAAAACTCACATGAAATAAAAATCAGCACGTCTCCTGTAGATAAATTCCCAAAGGGGTATCATTTCCTAAATGGAATCACTTGAGGGGGGAATTCTGCTTTTCTAGCATTTAGGGGATCTGTGCTGTATATGGAGTCCGCAAGCTGTTATTGAAAATTCTATGTGCTCACCACACATCTGGATACATTCCTTGAGGGGTCCAACTTCCAAAATGGTGTCACTTGTTGGGGTTTTCCAGTGTTCAAAAAGAGAGATGACATAGATAGACCTTTCCATCAAAGTCTGCATTCCAAAACGTCACTCCTTCTTTTCTGAGCCCTGCCACATATGGGGTATCTGCATACTCAGGAGAAATTGCACAACAAATGGCATGGTGCAATTTCCCCTGTTACCCTTGTGAAAATACATAATTTGGGGCTAAAAAACATTTTTGTGGGGAAAATGTGATTTTTTTTTTTTTTAATTTTCGAGGCTCAATGTTATAAACTTCTGTGAAGAACCTGGAGATTCTTGTTTCAAGAATGGTGTCACTTGTGGGCAGTTTCCACTGTTTAGGCACATCAGGGTCTATCCAAATGCAACATGGCATCCACTAATGATTCCATCAAATTTTAAATTCAAAAAGTCAAATTTCGCCCCTTCCCTTCTGAGCCCTGCCATGTGCCCAAACAGTGATTTTTTTTCCCCCCCACATATGGAGTATCAGCATGCTCAGAGACATTGCACAACAAGTTTTTGGGTCCGTTTTTTCCTGTTGCCCATGCGAAAGTAAAATATTTGTGACAAAAATGTAAATGTTCATTTGTTCCTTCCACATTACAAAAATTCCTGTGCAGCACCTGAAGGGTTAATAAACTTCTTGAATATTGTTTTGAGCACCTTGAGTGGTGCAATATTTAGAATGGTGTCACTTTTGAGTATTTCCTGTCATATAGACCCCTCAAAATCACTTCAAATGTGTTGTCCCTAAAAAAATGTTTTGTAAATGTTGCTGGAAAAATGAGAAATCACTGGTCAAATTTTGACCCTTATAACTTCATAGCAACAAAAAATAAGGTAAAAAAATAGTAAAGTAGACATGTGGGAAATGTTATGTACTGAGTATTTTTTGTAATATAAACTATAACTTAAGGGCATAAAAATGAAAAGTTTGAAAACTGCTACATTTTCTACATTTTTGACATTTCTATTTTTTTGCATGTAAAAACAAGTCATATCAATGAAAGTTTACCACTAACATGAATTACAATATGTCAGACGAAAACCGTCTCAAAATCAGTGGGATCCGCTGAAGCGTTCCAGAGTCCAGATTATGTGGAAAAAAGTGTTCCACATAGTGACTGTCACGGGGCTTCCGCGACAGAGAGGTTCCAGAGAACCGCAGCGCTCTGGGCATCGTTCACACACAGTGAACAGAAGCTCTTCACCTGTATTCTGACCTAGCTGCTTTGTGCCAGCAGTGCAGGAATTAACCTTATTGCTAAGTTGCTGTGAGCTGGGTCTCTCAGCTGAAGTGGATTTTGTAATCTGATCCTCTATATAGACCCAGTCCTGACTTCAGCTAGTGTCAGTGATCAGTTCTACTGCCTGGCTTGGAGAGTGTGATGGAGCGTAGTGTTGGTGTTGGAGGTTTATTTACAGACATTGGTGTCTGCGGTTTTGGTTGCATGTTAAACCTGTTTTCCTTCCTAAGTTTATTCCTTCTCTTCCCTTCTCTGTGTTTCCTCTGTGGTTGTGTGAGCATTTGGTGAGTTTGAGTCTTTTAGTTACCTTGTCTGTATACCCTGTTATTTGTTGTATTATTACACTGGAGCTGTCCACCTCCCTTAGGGGGAGAGGGAGCCACTGATAGGGTTTGCACAGGAGACAGGGATATGCTGGCGGCTTGGGCCTCCTAACCATCATAGGTACCCCCGAGATAAGGGAAAGCCAGGGCCCCATTGAAGTGGCAGGGACAGGTGCCGGTTCCAATACACCGTCCTGCCCCTTTATCGCCGTTTACGGTGTGACAGTATCACTGACCTTAAAGATTTTTCTTGGTCCAATATGGACCCCATTCCTGCTTTAGCTGGACAAATGCAGCAACTCAGTCTAGAGGTGGCTGACTGTTGTGAATTCCGCTCTTGGGCTCCCTCCGGTGGTTGTAAGTGGCATTTTTGTGAGTTCTGCTCTTGGGCTCCCTCCGGTGGTTTTAAGTGGAATGGCTGCTCCTTGGATTTAGCAGTCAGCAGCTGCTTCCACTGATTGTCTATTCTGCTCGGCTATTTAGCCTGGCTCTTTCCTTCAGCTTGTGCCACTTGTCAATGGTTCCTGGTTGGATTCACATCTCTGCTTGGATTTCCCTGATATCCTGACCAGTTCAGCAAAGATAAGTCCTTGCTTGGCTCTTTTTTGTCCACATGTTGTGGACTTAATTGTTCTGTACATTCTATGTTTTTGTCCAGCTTGTCAGTATGGATTTATTCAGTTAAGCTGGAAGCTCTGGGAAGCAGATTTACCCTCCACACCTTTAGTCAGGTGTGGAGATTTTTGTAAACTCTGTGTGGATTTTTCTAGTTTTTAATACTGACCGCACAGTACTCTGTCCTGTCCTATCTATCTAGCTAGACTGGCCTCCTTTGCTACATCCTGGTTTCATTCTACGTATGTCTTTTCCCTCTCCACTCACAGTCATTATTTGTGGGGGGCTATCTATTCTTTGGGGATTTTCTCTGAGGCAAGATAGCTTTCCTGTTTCTATCTTTAGGGGTAGTTAGTTCTCAGGCTGTGACGAGGGGTCTATGGAGTGTTAGGTACCCCCCACGGCTACTTCTAGTGTTGTGTTGAGCTTAGGAACTGCGGTCAGTACAGGTACCACCTCCTTCAGAGCTCGTCCCATGTTGCTCCTAAACCACCAGTTCATAACAGCTGACCTCTGCTCAGCGGTTGTGCAGCACACTCCAGTGGCCACTGCAGGGGTTGCTACACCTCCACAAGCTTTGCTAGAGCCTAAAATTGCGTTACCTGACAGGTTCCCTGGGGGCGTGACAAATTTGTTACTTTCAGGGAGGCCTGTAAATTGTATTTTAGGTTGAGTCCTCACAGTTCAGGTTCAGAGGAGCAGAGGGTTGGAATTGTAGTATCACTCCTACAAGGTGACCCTCAGGCCTGGGCATTTTTACTTCCCGCTGACGCTTTGCCGTTACGGACTGTGGAGGAGTTTTTTCAAGCCTTAGGTCAGGTATATGATGATCCTGACTGCGTCTCCATCGCTGAGTCCACAATACGCCATCTTACACAGGGAGACCGGCCAGTAGAGGAGTACTGCTCTGAGTTTCGGAGATGGGCTACTGACACAATGTGGAATGACCCTGCACTCCGCAGTCAATTTTATCAGGGCCTATCTGATAAAATAAAAGATGCCTTCGTCCTACAGGAGACACCAACCATACTGGAGGTAGCTATATCTCTTGTGATCCATGTGGACCGCCGCCTGCGCCAGAGACTTAATGAATCGCCGCTATTCAAGGGTAATTCAGATTTGGACTCACCAGAATCTGAGTCTCTAGGAGAACCTATGCAGTTGGGTGGCGCTACTCGTTCTAAGGGGGCTGCAGTAGTACGGCGTAAGGAAGGTGCATGTTTTTTGTGGCAGAAAGGGTCATTATGTGAATGTGTGTCCTTCTAGAAGACAACCACCGGAAAACTATTGAGCCCGGGTTGTGGGGAGGTTGTCAACTCGGGTGTACTAATTTCCTCCTTAGGTAAACCTCAATTTTTCCTACCAGCCGAGATTCGTCTTGGTGAAAATAGGTTCAATATCTCTGCCTTTCTGGACTCTGGGGCAGGGATTAATTTAATTGATGCTGGGTTTGTTCAGGCACATGGGTTTAAGACTCAAGAGTTGTGTAGACCCACACCTATAATTGCCATTGATTCTGCACCGTTGAGCCAGGGGACTTTCACTCAGATCGTCCATGGGGTGAGCCTACAAATAGGGGCGTTGCACTCTGAGTCATTAGATTGTTATGTGTTGGGGGGTTTACCGTCACATGTAGTTCTCGGTTTACCATGGCTCACGTTACACAACCCGGTGTTAGACTGGCAGACTCGGGAGATTACTAGATGGAGTGAGTTTTGTCAGGAACATTGCCTGGGTACTCGGCTGGCCGGATTGAGTTCTCAGGTTTTGCCAGAGTTCATCTCAGTTTTTGAGGATGTATTCTCTGAGGAGGGGAGTCGAGAGCTACCTCCACACCGTCCTTATGATTGCGTCATACGTCTCATTCCTGGTGCTAAACTGCCTAAGAGTAGGCTATACAACATCTCAGCCCCATGAAGGACTATATCACGGAAAGTCTGGCCAAGGGTCATATCAGACCCTCGTCATCACCCATTGCTGCTGGGTTCTTCTTTGTAAAGAAGAAAGATGGGGGGTTTACGCCCATGCTTAGATTTCTGTGAATTGAATCAAATTATGATTCGGGATTCTTTCCCGCTCCCTCTTATTCCGGACCTCTTTAACCAAATTGTGGGGGCTAAATGGTTCTCCAAATTAGATCTCGGGGGCATATAATCTCATTCGGATGAAGGAGGGGGATGAATGGAAGACGGCGTTTAATACTCCAGAGGGACATTACGAGAACTTGGTTATGCAGTAATTCTCCTGCTGTGTTTCAACACTTTGTCAATGATATTTTTAGTCACTTAATAGGTAGATTTGTGGTGGTATATCTCGATGACATCTTAATTTATTCCCCTGACCTCGAGTCTCATCAGGATCATGTACGGCAGGTCCTTCAGGTACTCAGGGACAATAAACTGTTTGCCAAACTTGAGAAATGCATGTTCGCGGTCAAAGAGATTCCGTTTCTGGGATATTTCTTATCCTCCACAGGTTTTCGTATGGATCCGGCTAAGGTCAGGGCGGTCTTGGAGTGGGATCGTCCTGAGTAGTGATGGGTAGTTCGTGAGTGAGTAGTTCAAAATGAACTAATCTTCAGAGTGAACTAGTTCATCTGGTTCACCATCCTGACAGAGATTAGTTCATTATGAACTAAACAGCAAGTGGGAGGAGACAGAGAGTGATCCCTCACACAGCTCCTCACACTGAAGATCCCTGCTCTGACACTTGCTCTTTATAGCTCCTGATGCTGGAAAAGAAGTTAGTAAAACGCTATACCACACATCAAATAGTAAATACAAATATAATAGTAATAATAAAAACTGAAATTGTACAGTAGACAGACACAGCTCATGTGTGTATGAGAGAGAGTGTTTCTGTGGTGTGGTTCATGCCCCTCACCAGTCTTTGTGATAAGATCCGCCTCCTGTAGAGGATCAGCCTCAATACAGAACATCTAGTTCAGCAGTTCATATAGTTCATTTAGTTCACAGGTCACATGACATGATGCATTCCCTATCGGCTCCTCCCAGGATAGGGTGGAGAATTATCAGGCTGTCTAATAGAAAGATTTTCTTTGCCCCATAGCAACCAATCACAGGTCAGCTTTCTGATACTGCAGTAGTGCAGTGCTCTGCCAAGTGAAATCTGAGCTGTGATTGGTTGCTATGGGCAGCAAAAGATCCATTTACTGTGCGGCAGCTTGGTAAATCTGTAATTCTGTGTAGTTTCACCACATCTCTTCCTTTTGCCACCTATTGCAGTGGTGTGAAATGAATACTGTCTGACTGCTCAGTGCTCATTACCAGAGACTGCAAGTGACCATAATGTGTGCAGATAATAGACTGAAGAGAAAGAGAAGCCGGGTATGGAATCATTTCACACTTAGGCTACGTTCACATTTGCGTTGTGCGCTGCTGCGTCGGCGACGCAACGCACATAAAAACGCACCAAAATGCACGCAAAAACGCTGCATTTTGCGACGCATGCGTCCTTTTTTGCCGAAATTTGGACGCAAGAAAAATGCAACTTGTTGCGTTTTCTGCGCCCGACGCTTGCGGAAAAAAAAACTCATGCGTCACACAACGAATGTCCATGCGTCCCCCATGTTAAATATAGGGGCGCATGACGCATGTGTCGCCGCTGCGTCACCCGACGCAAACACGCAAAACACTAATGTGAAAATAGCCTTAGTGGAGATCAGAAGAAAGCAAAATGTTCCTACTGCTCAAATGTGATAAGTGTAGCTTGCGGTTCTGTGGGCAATCTGTCACGCCATTAAAATAATATTAATAATAATAAATATTTCACAAAGAAAAAAAAAATTACTAACTTGAATAAATAACTTTTGAATTTTTTTTTTCTCCAGACTGAGTACCCCTTTAATAAGAGTTTGTTATGTAATGATCAGATGTATTAACTATTTCTGATCATTTTAACAAAACTATAACTCATCCTAGGAGCCACAGCGTCTGTGTAACGAACTAGAACTGATCCATCTCTTCTCAGCAGAATCCAGAGAATGACTGAACTAAATGAACTAATCTTTTGAACTAATCTTTTCAGTGAACTAGTTCATGGTGAACTAATCACCAAAATGAACTAGATTTCCCATCACTAGTCCTGAGGGCCTTAAGGCTTTACAGAGATTTTTAGGTTTTGCAAATTTCTATCGCAAATTTATTAAAGGCTTTTCATTGGTAGCCAAACCATTGACAGACATGACCAAGAGGGGCACGGATTTCTCCGTATGGTCCAGTGCGGCCTGTAAGGATTTTGAAACTTTGAAAAAGTGTTTTTCCACTGCACCCATATTAATGCAGCCTGACATCACTCAGCCATTTGTGGTAGAGGTGGATGCCTCTGAGGTAGAGGTGGGAGCTGTATTGTCTCAGGGGATTTCTCCGAGTAAGTGGCGTCCGTGTGCATTTTTCTCGAGAAAATTATCTCCTACGGAGAAGAATTATGACATTGGTAACAGGGAGCTGTTGGCAATTAAATGGGCATTTAAGGAATGGCGTCATTTTTTGGAGGGAGCACTTCACCCTGTCATGGTGATCACAGATCACAAAAATCTGTTGTATTTAGAATCTGCAAAGCGTCTTACACCTAGGCAGGCAAGGTGGTCTCTGTTCTTCACCAGGTTCAATTTCTACATTACGTTCCGGCCAGGAAACAAGAATGTCAAGGCTGATGTGTTATCCCGTTGTTTCCCGGGGGGTGGGGATAATTGTGAACCAGGTCCTATACTGCAAAAGGGTGTGGTTGTCGCCGCAATTAATTCTGATCTTGAGAAAGAGGTGGTAGAGGCACAGGGGGACGCCCCAGCAGCCTGTCCGTTAGGTAAAGTTTTTGTTCCAGCTAATCTCTGTCTTAGGGTCATAAATGAAATGAGCATCATGACTCGGTTTTGGCCGGACACCCTGGAAGTAAGGTTACCGCTGACCTACTGACTCGGCGTTTTTGGTGGTCTGGGGTAAGACATGATGTACAGGAATATGTCGCTGCCTGCAGTGTGTGTGCGCGTTCCAAGTCCTCTTGTTCTCGCCCGTCTGGGTCTCTCCAACCTTTGGAGATTCCCAATAGACCTTGGACTCATTTGTCAATAGATTTCATCACTGACTTACCGGTTTCGGAGGGTAATACAGTTATTTTAGTCGCAGTTGATAGATTTAGCAAGATGTCTCATTTCATTGCGCTCCCCGCATTACCAAATGCTAAGACTCTGGCACAGGTCTTTATTAAGGAATTTGTGAGACTGCATGGTATTCCTTCAGATATTGTCTCAGACCATGGGGTACAGTTTATTTCTAAGTTTTGGAGGGCTTTCTGCAGCCAGCTGGGGACTCATTTGTCGTTTTCTTCAGCTTTTCATCCTCAATCCAATGGTCAGACTGAACGCGTAAATCAAAATCTTGAGACTTATCTCAGGTGTTTCATCTCAGAGAATCAAGAGGACTGGGTTAACTACTTACTGTTAGCAGAATTTGCTATAAACAATCGTACTCATGAGTCTACTGGTAAGTCCCCGTTTTTCGGGGCATATGGTTTTCATCCTCAATCTAGTACATTTAATAGGAGGGATTCCTCAGGTGTTCCTGAAGAGGAGAGGTTTTCTTCATCCATCACCTCCATATGGCAAGGGGTTCTTGATAAATTAAAGGGGATGGGTTCCAGATATAAGAATGCGGCTGATCGGAGACGTGTGGGTGATTGGGTTTGGTTGTCCTCGAAAAATATTAAGCTGAGAGTTCCCTCGTGGAAATTGGGCCCTAGGTTCATTGGCCCTTATAGGATTGTGGCCGTCGTGAATTCCGTTGCTTTTCGGCTGGCTTTGCCTCAGTCATTTAAGATCCATAATGTTTTTCATCGCTCCTTACTCAAAAAGGTTGTGGCGCCATCCAATCAGTCCCCTTCACCTCCATCTCCGGTCCTTGTTGATGGAAGTCTCGAGTTCCAGATTTCTAGGTTTATGGATTCTCGTTTAGTTCATCGATCCCTACAATATCTGGTACACTGGAGAGGGTACGGTCCTGAGGAGAGGACGTGGGTACCTGCTGAGCACCTGCACTGTTGGCACAAAGCAGCCAGGTCAGAATACAGGAGAAGAGCTTCTGTTCACAGTGTGTGAACGAGGCCCAGAGCGCTGCGGTTCTCTGGAACCTCTCTGTCGCGGTAGCCTCGTGACCGTACCCCCCCCTTCTACGAGGGACCTCTGGAACCTCAGGACCAGGTTTCTCAGGATGAGCTGTATGAAATGCCCGAACCAACCTAACCGCATGGACATTGGCAGCAGGTACCCACGTCCTCTCCTCAGGACCGTACCCTCTCCAGTGTACCAGATATTGTAGGGACCGACGAACTAAACGAGAATCCATAAATCTGGAACTCGAGATTTCCATCAACAAGGACCAGAGATGGAGGTGAAGAGGACGGATTGGATGACGCCACAACCTTCTTGAGTAAGGAGCGATGAAAAACATTAAATGACTGAGGCAAAGCCAGCCGAAAAGCAACTGAATTCACGACGGCCACAATCCTATAAGGGCACATGAACCTAGGGCCCAATTTCCACGAGGGAACTCTCAGTTTAATACTTTTCGAGGACAACCAAACCCAATCACCCACACACAGGTCCGGACCTTCCACACGTCTCCGATCAGCCGCATTCTTATACCTGGAACCCATCCTCTTTAATTTATCAAGAACCCCTTGCCATACAGACGTGATGGATGAAGAAAACCTCTCCTCTTCAGGAACACCTGAGGAATCCCTCCTATTAAATGAACTAAATTGAGGATGAAAACCATATGCCCCGAAAACTGGGACTTACCAGTAGACTCATGAGTACGATTGTTTATAGCAAATTCTGCTAACGGTAAGTACTTAACCCAGTGCTCTTGATTCTCTGAGATGAAACACCTGGGATACGTCTCAAGATTTTGATATACGCGTTCAGTCTGACCATTGGATTGAGGATGAAAAGCTGAAGAAAACGACAAATGAGTCCCCAGCCGGCTGCAGAAAGCCCTCCAAAACTTAGAAATAAACTGCACCTCCCGGTCTGAGACAATATCTGAAGGAATACCATGCAGTCTCGCAACCTTCTTGATAAAGGCCTGTGCCAGAGTCTTAGCATTTGGTAACACGGGGAGTGCAATGAAATGAGACATCATGCTAAATCTATCAACTACAACTAAAATAACTGTATTACCCTCCAAAACCTGTAAGTCAGTGATGAAATCTATTGACAAATGGGTCCAAGGTCTACTGGGAATTTCCAGAGGTTGGAGAGACCCAGACGGACGAGAACGAGAGGACTTGGAACGTGCACACACACTGCAGGCAGCGACATTTTCCTGTACATCATGTCTTACCCCAGACCACCAAAAACGCCGAGAGAGTAGGTCCGCGGTAACCTTACTTCCAGGGTGTCCGGCCAAAACTGAGTCATGATGCTCATTTCATTTATGACCCTGAGACGGAGATTAGCTAGAACAAAAAGTTTACCTAACGGACAGGTTGCTGGGGCGTCCCCCTGTGCTTCTACCACCTCTTTCTCAAGATCAGAATTAATTGCAGCGACTACTACACCCTTCTGCAGTATAGGACCTGGTTCACAATTATCCCCACCCCCCGGGAAACAATGCTATAACGCGTCAGCCTTGACATTCTTACTTCCTGACCTGTACGTAATGTAGAAATTGAACCTGGCGAAGAACAGAGACCACCTTGCTTTCCTAGGAGTGAGACGCTTTGCCAATTCTAAATACAACAGATTTTTGTGATCTGTGACCACCATGACTGGATGAAGTGCTCCCTCCAAAAAATGACGCCATTCCTCAAATGCCCATTTTATTGCCAACAGCTCCCTGTTACCAAAATTATCATTCTTCTCCATAGGAGATAATTTTTTAGAGAAAAATGCACACGGACGCCACTTACTCGGAGAAATCCCCTGTGAGAATACAGCTCCCACCCCTACATCAGAGGCATCCACCTCTACCACAATTCGCTGAGTGATGTCAGGCTGTATAAATATGGGTGCAGTGGAAAAACACTTTTTCAAAGTTTCAAAAGCCTTACAGGCCACACTGGACCATACAGAGAAGTTCGTGCCTCTCTTGGTCATGTCTGTCAATAGTTTGGCTACCACTGAGAAGTCTTTAATAAATTTGCGATATAAATTTGCAAAACCTAAAAACCTCTGTAAAGCCTTAAGGTCCTCAGGACGATCCCACTCCAAGGCTGCCCTGACTTTAGCCGGATCCATACGAAAACCTGTGGAGGACAAAAAATAACCCAAAAACAGAATCTCTGCATTTCTCACTTTTGGCAAATAATTTATTGTCCCTGAGTACCTGGAGAACCTGCCTAACATGAACATGATGAGACTCCAGGTCAGGAGAATAAATTACCTCTTACATACATTTTGTTTAAGAATTTGATCTTTTCTGGTATAGAAGTCAGACTCACTGACCTATAGTTCCCTGGGTCCACCTTCTTTCCCCTTTTTAAAGATAAGAACAACATTTGCTCTTCTCTAGTCTTCTGCGATTTCTCCTGTTCTCCAAGAATTTTCAAAGATTATGGAGAGTGGTTCATAAATTTCTTCTGCTATCTCCTTCAGTACTCTGGGGTGTAATTCATCTGGACCTGGAGACATGAATTCATTTATGTTAGCTAAGTGTTTCCTCACTATCTTTCTTTTAATAGATATCCTGGATTCTTCTATTCCTTTAAGAGGACAGTGAATATCAGTTGATGTTATGTTTCCTTTCTGAGAGAAAACAGATGCAAAATAGGAATTTAACAGTTCGGCCTTCTAAATATCCTTCTTACCATTTCATAATTTTCATCCTGTAAAAATCCTATAACATCTTTTACTTTTCTTTTACTTTTGACATATCCCCAAAATCCTTTTTTATTGCTTTTGATGTCTCTTGCAAGCCTTAATTCATTGTAAGCTTTACTAATCTGATTCGTGCTCTGGAGCTTCTGCAGACAGCATTATATTCTTCTTTAGATATGCCTCCCTCTTTCCATTTGATAAACATTTATTTCTTCCTTTTTAGCATATTTTTAAGTTCTGTGTTCATCCATCCTGGTTTCCTTAAATGCTTCGTATTCTTCCCCCTTTTTTGATTTGTTAACAGTTGTGCTTTGAGAATCTCATTTTTCAAGATTTCCCATCCTTCCTGGACATTTTTGTCCTTAAGGATATCCAGCTATTGGATCCCTCTGATTCTCTTTATAAGTCCCTTAAAATCTGCCTTTCTGAAATCTAACCTTGAAGTCATATAAATCATAATCCCCATAACTGAGTAGTGGCGAGGTAAACCCAACAATTCCCTTTTGTGTATAAAAACAAAACCCGAGATTTAAATTTTAGGACAAATCACCCCACAATCACAAGTGGAGTAAATATCTTAGATTGTCGCATAGCAATGGCATGATGTGAATGGGGTGGGATATTAAATGTACATACTAATTTTATGATTAAATCTTCTTTTTATAGGTCACTTTTTCACAGTACACAAATGTTGTCATATTTGGCGTACCACACATGGTAAGTAATCTACTTTTAATTTCACTTGGTTTTGTACACTAAAAAGAAACTTGTACACATTTTTCATTGTCTATTGTAAGGCAGTGACCGCTATCACATGTAGGAGTCACTGTGCGTTTTCCCCAGGATGCACTCGGAGGCATATTGAGGACATGGGAGTGCATTGCAGTCACAAGCGTAGCTGTGATTGAATGCGGTATAAAAAGTAAGTGTTAGTCTTGGACAAACTATTTGTCCGAGGAAGATTTGGGAACACCTACAGGGGTTTTTGTGTTTTGAAACGGACTACAGGACGGTAGTGGTGGAGTCTGTTTCATGCCTGGTTAGGTTTTCCATGTGGCTGAAGGCCACAGGTTGCTAGTTAAAAACCCTGCAGTATAGGGTTTGTCTGTGTCAGGGTCAGAGTCAGTCTGGTGTTTGCTAGAGGGCAGAACAGTGGGCTCTGCAGAGCTCCACCTGTGCCAGGCAACACAGGCAAGTGGAGCCAAACAGCCAGGGGAGCTGAGATGCCTGGCACCCATAACGTACACAGTGGTGCAGTCACCCATGGCAACTAGTCTTGGAGGTAGACTGACATGTTTATTGGCTACAAACCGAAAGATATGGTTCCTGGCTGCGATCCGGAGGGTATCGTGTACTGTGTAATTCTGTGAGTTAAACATTAAAGAGACTGTAGAGAGGAGAGGGGGAACCCTGGACATTATCCTCTTGTTTGGCTTATTCTGGCTTTGAGTCCTCTCTCCCCCACCCCCACTCTGAAAAGAGAATGCTTAGATTGAATCATCTAGTCTCCCTCAATCAAGACAGATACAAGGCCCTACTACTTAAAATTTTACAGTTTATTAATTCAGAAATAACTGCAGCTCCTTCAGTCTGTAGCATATAACATTCTACAGTCCTTTAGCTTCTGTCTATTTTACCTTAAGCTTTATCTCCAAATACACAGCCTGCTACTGATGTAAACTTTCTATATGTTATTTCTGGAGGTCAACACTAGGCAGTGATTACTGATTTTTTTATAACGGCACCTGCCTACACGTGCTTGGATAAATAACGGATAAAGCCCCCTTCCATCGGGGCTCGCCTTCCGTATCGCGGCTGACCCTACCTTGGATATATTTGTGCCTGTTTGTTGCTGGGCCCTAATCTATTGTTCATATTTACTAAATGATTTGGATCTAATCCTACCTGGCTTTCTCTGATGTCTAAGCTTATTATATAGACTATGTAAACTGCTTCATCACAATCTCGGCTGTATTATCCTCCTCTCTATTTACGTGCATAGCTTGTGACTACATACCCCTCCCTATACCCCTTGGATAAATTTGTGAATCCTGGTAGCTCTAAATCTGTTAAAACCAGAGCTCAGGTTGCCAAAATCTCTTCCCAAAACAACGGACTCTAATACCACCATGTCTTGGAATCTCTTCAAGCCATTGCATTTCTATTACTATGAAACTCATGCCGGCGATTGACGCCAGACTTCAGTCTTTCCAATCCTCGCTGGAAACAATCACATCCCAGTTGACTTAACACACCAGTAAAATCTCAGTGGCAGAGCAGCAGATTTCTGATTTGGAGGATACATTACAATCCTACGCTGCTCAAGTAAAGAACAGAGACCATGCAATAGAGCAGCTCCAGGAAAAATTTAATGACTTGGAGAATCGGAGTCGTCAAAATAATCTCCGGATCATTGGTGTCCCTGAGTAAGTGAAAGATCTTCATCACTTTAATCACTTTACTTCCTCATGGCTCTCAAGGGCACTCAATTTGCCTGACCTGCCTGGCTCCATGGTAGTGCAACGAGCCCACAGGACTGGACCGGAGCATTCCGATCCAAAAACCCGCCAACGCCCTGTTTATTTTTAAGTTGCTCAACTAACAGAACAAAATACAACTGTTCCGAGCGTTTTGAGCCGCCTCCTCGTTGAAGTATGAGGGTCACTCCCTTCTCATGTGTCAGGACTTCTCCGCCTTGGTAGCAGCCAAGCGCTGTGTTTTTTCATCAGTTTGTAGACTGTTAATTGACAGGGGTACACGTTTTGCCCTTGTATACCGCGCACGCCTCCGGGTGGTACTTCACAGAAAGCCGGTGTTTTTGGAAGATCCTGATAAAGACTTGGAGCAAATGGAGCGTTCCTCCTGGGTATCCTCACCTGTTACTTGACTTCAGCTTGTGGTCATATGTTTTATTAAAATAAGAGAATGTCTTTTTTGGACTTTATACGCCTGAACACAGCGGGTCCGTGCTCCCGAAGATTGGTTTATGCATCACGGGTGAGCTGGCTTATATTTCTTCTTCATATGTTTTATTACCTTTAAGTACTAGGACCTGAGTGGTGATATGGTCTTATTGCACAATTATTACCTATGCCTTTTTTTTTTTTAGGTTCTAAAATATTTGCTCTTCTCTTGTAAATCTCCTTTCTAAGGGATGATATTAGTCTGGATAATTTAACCTGATGTTCAGTATTTTGGATTATGTGGTGTTTTTCGGTTTGTTTGGTGATTCCTCTTCCCCTTTCTTGAGTACACTCCGCATTCAGTCTTTTTGGTTAATTTGGATATTAATGTTTGATTGCTGGGACAGACCTTTGCCCATTTGTCTTTTTTTTTTTTTTTTTTTTTTTTTTACTATTTCTATTTTTTAGCCTCCATGTGGAATAGGCTAATGTGGCTGCCTTCGATGATATAGCTTCTCATATAAATATATACAATGCCTACAAGTAGTATTCAACCCCCTGCAGGTTTAGCAGGTTTAATAAGATGCAAATAAGTTAGAGCCTTCAAACTTCAAACGAGCAGGATTTATTAACAGATGCATAAATCTTACAAACCAAAAAGTTTTGTTGCTCAGTTAAATTTTTATAAATTTTAAACATAAAAGTGTGGGTCAATTATTATTCAACCCCTAGGTTTAATATTTTGTGGAATAACCTTTGTTTGCAATTACAGCTAATTATCGTCTTTTATAAGACCTGATCAGGCCGGCACAGGTCTATGGAGTTATCTTGGCCCACTCCTCCATGCAGATCTTCTCCAAGTTATCTAGGTTCTTTGGGTGTCTCATGTGGACTTTAATCTTGAGCTCCTTCCACAAGTTTTCAATTGGGTTAAGGTCAGGAGACTGACTAGGCCACTGCAACACCTTGATTTTTTGCCTCTTGAACCAGGCCTTGGTTTTCTTGGCTGTGTGCTTTGGGTCGTTGTCTTGTTGGAAGATGAAATGACGACCCATCTTAAGATCTTTGATGGAGGAGCGGAGGTTCTTGGCCAAAATCTCCAGGTAGGCCGTGCTATCCATCTTCCCATGGATGCGGACCAGATGGCCAGGCCCCTTGGCTGAGAAACAGCCCTACAGCATGATGCTGCCACCACCATGCTTGACTGTAGGGATGGTATTCTTGGGGTCGTATGCAGTGCCATCCAGTCTCTAAACGTCACGTGTGTGGTTGGCACCAAAGATCTCGATCTTGGTCTCATCAGACCAGAGAACCTTGAACCAGTCAGTCTCAGAGTCCTCCAAGTGATCATGAGCAAACTGTAGACGAGCCTTGACATGACGCTTTGAAAGTAAAGGTACCTTACGGGCTCGTCTGGAACGGAGACCATTGCGGTGGAGTACGTTACTTATGGTATTGACTGAAACCAATGTCCCCACTGCCATGAGATCTTCCCGGAGCTCCTTCCTTTTTGTCCTTGGGTTAACCTTGACTCTTCAGACAAGCCTGGCCTCGGCACGGGAGGAAACTTTCAAAGGCTGTCCAGGCCGTGGAAGGCTAACAGTAGTTCCATAAGCCTTCCACTTCCGGATGATGCTCCCAACAGTGGAGACAGGTAGGCCCAACTCCTTGGAAAGGGTTTTGTACCCCTTGCCAGCCTTGTGACCCGCCACGATCTTGTCTCTGATGGCCTTGGAATGCTCCTTTGTCTTTCCCATGTTGACCATGTATGAGTGCTGTTCACAAGTTTGGGGAGGGTCTTAAATAGTCAGAAAAGGCTGGAAAAAGAGATAATTAATCCAAACATGTGAAGCTCATTGTTCTTTGTGCCTGAACTACTTCTTAATACTTTAGGGGAACCAAACAGAATTCTGGTGGGTTGAGGGGTTGAATAATAAATGACCCTCTGAAAAGACTTTTCACAATTTTTAAAAAAAATAAACAAAGAAATAACATTCTTTTTTGCTGCAGTGCATTTCACACTTCCAGGCTGATCTACAGTCCAAATGTCACAATGCCAAGTTAATTCCAACTGTGTAAACCTGCTAAATCTGCAGGGGGTTGAATACTACTTGTTGGCACTGTAGATTCTCTAAAACTTTTTATCCTGGAATGTGGCTGGTCTTAATTTGCCGGTAAAGCTCAGAAAGGTATTGGACCTTATTACCCGCTTACGTCCACATATCGTCTTTTTACAAGAAACTCACTGGATTTGCAGAGGTCACCCAACACTCCATAATAGATATTATTTGGAGTGCTTGGAGGCTTCCTTTTCAGAGAAGAAGCATGGGGTGGCCATTTTGTTTTATAAGAACCTTGAATACTCTATACAGGATGTGGTGAGGGATAAGGTGGGATGGTGGGATATTTACTAGTCAGAGTCCTTATTGAACAGCGGGAATATTGCCTGCATAATGTTTATGCGCTCAACATTGCTAATCCTTCCTTTTTTGCTTGACTCTTGGAAGTTGTTCATGGCTGGCATCCCACTAATTTATTATCAGGTGGAGATTTAAATACTCTTCATGACATCTTTCTGGATAGATCTACACCTCTGCCTGCATCTCATTCTTCAAATGAAGCGATTTCTACCCTACTAGATAGGCTTGATCTACTTGATGCTTGGAGATGCTGTCACGCTATGGAGAGAGAATATACTGTACCTTTTATTCTAGTGTACATGACGTTCATACTCGTATTGATTAAAGGTTAATTTCTGTCCCTCTTCTTAAAAACAGTTGATATCCTCCCATCGGTTATTTCGGGCCACTCTCCTGTTTTACTTACTTTGGAACTCCGCACTAGTAGAACTGTATCTTTTCGTTGGCGCTTTCCCTCATATCTTTACACTTCGGATGACTTCAAACGCTATATGACTTGTTGGTGGGAGACTTTCATGGAGGATAACCCGGAACACTTGGACGATATCATCTTATTCTGGGCCACTGCTAAGACTGTGCTTAGGGAGCATATTATCTCCTTTGTGTCCCAGAAAAAAGAAAGAAATTGTTTTCCGCCCTGCAGCCTCTCTTAAGGTACCGTCACACTTAGCGACGCTGCAGCGATACCGACAACGATCCGGATCGCTGCAGCGTCGCTGTTTGGTCGCTGGCCGTAAAGTGAAAGTGAAAGCACAGCACAGCGGTGAGTCACACAGCGGTGACTCACCGCTGTGGCTGTGCTCTGCTTTCACTTTACGGCCAGCAGTCAGTGCAGGAACCAGACGGCAAGGGACAGACAGCTGAATGTAAGTATGTACTGTTTGTTTTTTTACGCTGGTAACCAGGGTAAACAGCGGGTTACTAAGCGCGGCCCTGCGCTTAGTTACCCGATGTTTACCCTGGTTACCAGTGAAGACATCGCTGAATCGGTGTCACACACGCCGATTCAGCGATGTATACGGGGAGTCCAGCGATGAAATAAAGTTCTGGACTTTCTTCCCCGACCAGCGATCTCCCAGCAGGGGCCTGATCGCTGCTGCCTGTCACACTGGACGATATCGCTAGCGAGGACGCTGCAACATCACGGATCGCTAGCGATATCGTCTAGTGTGACAGTACCTTTAGACCGGCTTACTCAATCATATAGAGATTTTAAATTACATAATACTCCCTTCTTCAGAGAGGCTTACCTTACGGCTAAACAAAACTTAAACACCCTATTGTATGAACGGGCACACAATCAGTTAGCTCATCAACACAATCAATATTTTCGGTGGGGTAATAAAACAGGCCGTCTTTTGCCATCCATAATGAAGCCATTCAAAGTGGCTACTAGAGTCTCTAATATTGCATTACCCGATGGCTCTATTACACAGACCTTTATGGCCCATCCCTAGACTCCCGGGAAGATGGATACAAATTTTTACATAAGGTTGATCCACCAAAACTTTACGCTCCTGGGAAGGTGGGATCAGCCATCAAGTCTTCAAAGTTGCTTAAAGCACCTGGCCCAGATGGGTTTTCAGTTGAATTTTCTAAAATGTACAACCTTTACTCACTCCCCACCTTACTTCCCTTTTTAATCATATTATTATCGTACCGTCCAATCTCTCGCCTAAACGTTGATTTTAAATTGCTTACCAAAATCATGGCTAATAGACTTCAGTCTATACTTCTTGATATCCTCACCTCATCCCAAATGGGTTTTGTCCATGGTCGGTCTATCACTTACAATATTAGGAAGGCATTGTTTGCCATTACATATAGTTACCAGGCTAGGGCAAAGCAACATATACTTGTCAGCCTTGATGCTGATAAAGCCTTCGACCGAGTGTCTTGGTCTCACCTCATTTTGAACCCTTAAGTTTAGATTGTTTGGCTTTATCTTTTTCAACTTTGTAAGAACAATTTACACCAATCCCCAACCTCTTTTTCCATCTTTAGGGGTACGAGGCAGGGATGTTCCCTGTCACTTCTGTTATTTAATATTGCGCTGGATCCTTTGCTGAAATACCTGGAGATGATCCCTTCCTTTGGGGGTATTGGGATCAGTCACCATATGCTTAAAACAATGGCATTTGCTGATGATATTTTACTCATGATAGTCAACCCTAAGGAATCCATTCCTTCTATAATGGATGCCTTTAATGAGTTTGGAGCAGTTTTGGGATTTTGCATAAATTGTGATAAATCTCATGCTTTATCTATCTTCAAAACTGCTCAGAAACGGTGGCCATTCTCTTTCCCCTTTCAGTGGAGTGGAGGAGAGACTCCTTGCGTTATTTTGGGGTCTACCTAACCCCAAACCACCATAATATCTATAAACTAAATATTCGACCTCTCATTTCTACGGTTGTACTGGAAATACAATCTTGGAAATCCCTTAAACTGTCCTTCGCGGGCAAAGCACATCTGATTAAAATGATTGTTCCCTAAAAATGTTTTTCCCTTACAATCGCTGCCGGTTCTACTGTCTAAATCCGATGACAGGCTTTTGCTGAAAGTCTTCCGTCAATTTATTTGGGGCTCAAATTGGGGCTCTAGAATTAGTATTTTTAAGCTGCAACAAACTAAATCCTTAGGTGGCCTTAATCTTCCTAATATACGTCTATATAGTATAGCAGCTGGCTTCTGCCACTCCCTTGACTGGATCTATTCCTTCACCTGCTTCCCCAATACTCCATTAGATCAGTAGACCTTTAGTCTCCCTGCTCTGCATCATCAATGACAAGCCAAGGTGCCAGTGGAGGTTAGGGATAACCCCCTACTGTGGTCAGTAATCTTTGGATGGCGCCAGGCTAGACAAATTAGTGGATTTGACCCCCATATTTCGGTGTTTCTTCACTTTTAAGGCAATCCCTCCTTTCTGCAGGGCAGGCCACCTCCCATCTATCGTGTGCTTGGGAATAATGGATGTAGACTGATTTGTGACATGTTGGCGGACAATCCGTGTCCAACAGAAAAGCAGGTGTGTCCAGTGAGTGGTGAAGGTAAAAAATAACTTCTAATGAAAATGTATAAAATATACATCCATATATATGGTATCCAGCACTCAGTACACACTGGCTATAGAACCTAATGACGATCTACGCGTTTCGACCTGGTGGTCTTAGTCATGATCTGCATTAGAACCAAGGTATTACAATTAAGTAATTTCCTCTGAGACTTTTATTTGTGGATATTTGCATGCAATCAATTCCACCTCCCATATACAATGCATATACATAGTTAAAAACAACATAAAAATAACATTATATACATTTTATACATAATTAAGAGAGATTGGAGGCATATTTCCGACACTGTAAATAGTATTAAGTAATTAGATCATGCCTCGCATTTAAGCCATATGGAACTCTGGTAGTTAGCATATAGATCCAATAGGATTCTCTATTTAATAGCCTTTTTTTATAATTGCCTCCTCTGTGAGGTTTATAAACCTTCTCTATACCATAACATTTAAAAAAATGTGGTATTTCCCTTATGTTCCCTGGCAAAATGCTTGGATGCGGCTGAGGTACCCACAACTGCGATATTAGTGGTGTCGGAGAGATTGCGGCAAATGCGGGTTTTCAAAGGACAGCTTGTGCATCCTGTATACTGTAATTTACATTGGGTGCATTCTATGACGTATACAACATGAGCTGTGTTGCAATTTATATAGTCATTGATTTGATAAATTGATGAATTATGAAAAGAACTGAATTCTTTTGTTTTCTTAGCATGTTCACATGTTGTGCAGCTATTTGCTCCACATTTAAAGAACCCTTTTATAATCTAGCCATTTTTTATTTTTAGATGTGTGTTCCATCTGACTGGAAAATAAACTGCGCAATAAAATTGATCCCAATGTGGGTGCTTTTTTTGTTACAAAGCGGATGTCGTTTTTTATGATTTCTCTGAGTTTGTCATCTTGGTTCAACATTGGTATATACACTGCTCAAAAAAATAAAGGGAACACTTAAACAACAGAATATAACTCCAAGTAAATCAAATTTCTGTGAAATCAAACTGTCCACTTAGAAAGCAACACTGTTTGACAATCAATTTCACATGCTGTTGTGCAAATGGAATAGACAAAAGATGGAAATTATTGGCAACTATTAAGACACACTCAATAAAGGAGTGGTTCTGCATGTGGGGACCACAGACCACATCTCAGTACCAATGCTTTCTGGCTGAGGTTTTGGTCACTTTTGAATCTTGGTTGTGCTTTCACACTTGTGGTAGCATGAGACGGACTCTACAACCCACACAAGTGGCTCAGGTAGCGCAGCTCGTCCAGGATGCCACATCAGTGTTCGAGCTGTGGCAAGAAGGTTTGCTGTGTCTGTCAGCGTAGTGTTCAGAGGCTGGAGGCGCTACCAGGAGACAAGCCAGTACACCAGGAGACGAGGAGGAGGGTCGTAGGAGGGCAACAACCCAGCAGCAGGACCGCTACCTCAGCCTTTGTGCAAGGAGGAGCACTGCCAGAGCCCCACAAAATGACCTCCAGCATGCCACAAATGTGCATGTGTCTGCACAAAAGGTTAGAAACCGACTCCATGAGGATGGTCTGAGTGCCCGACGTCCACTGATGGGGGTTGTGCTCACAGTCCAACAAGTGCAGGATGCTTGGCATTTGCCACAGAACACAAGGATTGGCAAATTCGCCACTGGCGCCCTGTGCTCTTCACAGATGAAAGCAGGTTCACACTGAGTACATGTGACAGACGTGACAGAGTCTGGAGACGCCGTGGAGAGCGATCTGATGCCTGCAGCATCCTTCAGCATGACCGATTTGGCAGTGGGTCAGTAATGGTGTGGGGTGGCATTTCTTTGGAGGGCTGCACAGCCCTCCATGTGCTCTCCAGAGGTAGCCTGACTGCCATTAGGTACCAAGATGAGATCCTCCGACCCCTTGTGAGACCATATGCTGATGCGGTTAGCCTTGGGTTCCTCCTAATGCCGGACAATGCCAGACCTCATGTGTCTGGAGTGTATCACCAGTTCCTCCAAGATGAAGGCATTGAAGTTATGGACTGGCCCGTCCGTTCCCCAGACCTGAATTCGATTGAACACATCTGGGACATCATGTCTCACACCATCCAACAATGTCACTTTGCACCTTAGATTACATGCGTTTTTGATACGTTTCCACAGCAGAAATGAACTAAAAACACGTGCATTTTTTACCTGCTGATTTTTCCGCATCTAATGCAAGTATATGGGGAAAATATGAACAGAAACTCAGCGTACCCACAAGGGAGATTGACATGTTGCGGATTTGAAACAAGCACCGCAGAGCAGTTTATGTTGAGTAAAATATAAGCACAGTCGGTACGAGATTTCTATAAATCCCATCCACGTTCCTGAAAATGTAAGATACTGTGTTTTTGACGGAGCAAAAATATGCAGTGTAAAAAATACACCAAAAGCTCAAAAGCTTTCTTAAAAGTTTTTTTATTATTATTATTATTATTATTATTACAGACATTTTATGCTCTACAGCAGTGTTCCCCAACTCCGGTCCTCAAGAGCCACCAACAGGTCATGTTTTGAGGATTTCCTTAGTGTTACACAGGTCAGTGAATGCTTGCCTGTCCAGGTGATGCAATTATCACCTGTGCAATACTAAGGAAATCCTGAAAACATGACCTGTTGGTGGCTCTTGAGGACTGGACTTGGGGAACACTGCTCTACAGGTATCAAACAATCTTTTCCTTTTTTTGGCAGAGACCCCAGCAATGACAAAGCAGCTCCATTTATCTGTTTTCATTATTTTTGTACATGTGGCTAAGCCAACTATAGCTATTGAAGTAATGTATCACTGAACATCTGCCCTGTTAACTATCAGCAGAAGTTACCAGGCCTCCCCATTGTTTTGTCTGTCTCAAGATGCATTTACATTTTCTGTCTGGCAGCAAGTACCTGCTGAAAAACTGGGGTATAACAATTGCAGTGTCAGAGCTAGCGACCAGGCCCACGCAGGAAGGGAACTCACCAACTCGTATATGAGTTGGATTTGTCCAAGGATGCACATTCAGCTGAAATGCATTGCGGCGCAGAGACGTTCCGTATAGGATTTCAAACACTAGAAGGGCCCATACATCTGATCAACATGCGGGGAGGGGGGTAATAGATCGGTCAGTGTGGAAGGGCTGCTATTGTTTATGTTGCCAGGTTCTGTTATTCCCCAGGGATATAATTTGCTGAATTAATTTCTACTCCCTCAAACACCAAACTGTCCAGGCGGCGAGAAAAAAGTCAATTAAATATAACAACATCCTGATTCACATCCTGCAGGACCTCTATTGTCATACTTAGGGTATGTGCACATGTATTCTTGAGGTCTGCGGATTTTTCCGCAGCGGATTTGTGAAAACCGCAGGTAAAAGGCATTGCGTTTTACCTGCGGATTTCCTGCGGAATGACCACGGATTTACCGCGGTTTTTGTGTTGATTCCACAAAAACATCTGCTTTTTTTTATTATGTAGCAGGTGTAAAACTGCTACAGATTCCCCACAAAGAATTGACATGCTGCGGAATGTAAACCGCTGCGTTTCCACGAGTTTTTTTTCCGCAGCATGTGCACTGCGGATTGCGTTTCCCATAGGTTTACATTGTACTGTAAACGCATGGGAAACTGCTGCGGACCCGGAGCTGCGGAAACTCTGCGGATCCGCAGCAAAATCCACAGTATATGAAAATAGCCTTATACCCGTTTTGGATTCACAGAAATCCAAAGGAATTCATTTCTGCTGGTGTCTCCCTTTCTTTCTGAACATGCAGAGGTGATCCTGAACCCATACCCTTCGTTCCTCAGAGGACCTTCCAGCATTTCCGCAGGCACTGGACCTATGCCTTATATTCCTCCCTGCCTGGCCTACCTTGTCTTTTGGCGCTGTTGGCTCTGGGAGAACAATGAGACCTGCAACTTCTCCAACTGCTTCGTTGCCACTGAGGGTCCCCCCCTTCCCCATATGGCAAAAAGAAAATCCAGCACCTGCCCCAGAGGCCTCAGGATGCTGACTGATCCTAATTTGAGAGATATTATACTGCAAGTGTCTATATTTCCATGTTCTTAGATGCATTTTAATATTCATGCATTTATGGTTGTGTTCGACCCTGCCACAGAGCTTTAATATATGACTTGCTTACAGTAACTTATTGTTCTATGTTCCCTTTGGTTTGGGGTTGTGCAATCTACATTTTTATGTATTGGTTGTTGGTGTTAATACTTATTCCATGTTAATTGTTGGAGCTGTTCCTCTACCATGACTTATACTCTTATTCCCCCAATAGGTTGGGGGCCCAAGTCGCAACTGTCTGCGACTCTCAAGCTCCTATGTGATAAACATCTCTCCTTAATTTACACTGCAGTAGCTATCCTACTGCTTTTGTTTTAGTGTGCTGTTATCTGTTCTTTCTTTCACCTCTTTCTCCTTGTTTTCAATGAGGTAATGGGGGTCTAACCTAAGCAGACAGCCATCCTCAAGATGCAGTTAAGAGAAAATCCTAAAGTTTTGCAACCTAAACATCCCGGAAAAGCATGCCCAGATCTTCCTTTACTGCCACAGACGTAAGGTACACATCATACTCATCAATACAACGCAGCGTTTCCGCGTGGTATTTTCTGCACCATGGGCACAGCGGATTTGGTTTCCATATGTTTACATGGTACTGTAAACCTGATGGAACTCTGCTGCGGATTCGCAGCCAAATCCGCACCGTGTGCACATAGCTTAATTCTAAAGGTATGTGCACACGCTGCGGAAAACGCTGCGGATCCGCAGCAGTTTCCCATGAGTTTACAGTTCAATGTAAACCTACGGGAAACAAAAATCGCTGTGCCCATGCTGCGGAAAAACTGCACGGAAACGCAGCGGTTTACATTCCGCAGCATGTCACTTCTTTGTGCGGATTCCGCAGCGGTTTTACAACTGCTCAAATAGAAAATCGCAGTTGTAAAACCGCAGTGAAATGCGCAGAAAAACCGCGGTAAATCCGCCATAAATCCGCAGCGGTTTAGCACTGCGGATTTATCAAATCCGCAGCGGAAAAATCCGCAGAGGACCAGAATACGTGTGCACATACCGAAACCCTAACCCTAGCCCTAACCCTAACCCTAGCCCTAACCCTACCCCTAGCCCTAACCCTAGCCCTAACCCTACCCCTACCCCTAACCCTACCCCTAACCCTACCCCTAACCCTAACCCTAACCCTATTCTAACATTAGTGGAAAAAAAAAATGTCTTTATTTTTTTATTGTCCCTACCTATGGGGGTGACAAAGGGGGGGGGGTCATTTATTATTTTTTTTATTTTGATCACTGAGATAGATTATATCTCAGTGATCAAAATGCACTTTGGAACGAATCTGCCGGCCGGCAGATTCGGCGGGCGCACTGCGCATGCGCCCGCCATTTTGGAAGATGGCGGAGCCCAGGGAGAAGACGGACGGGACCCCGGCTGGATCGGTAAGTATGATGCGGTGGGGGGGGACCACGGGGGGGGATCGGAGCACGGAGGGGGGAATCGGAGTGCGGGAGGGGTGGAACGGAGCACGGGGGGCGTGGAACGGAGCACGGGGGAGCTGGAATGGAGCACGGGGGGTGGAACGGAGCACCGGGGGGGGGGTGGATCGGAGTGCAGGGGGGGTGATTGGAGCACGGGGGGGTGATTGGAGCACGGGGGGAGCGGACAAGAGCACGGGGGGGGGAGCGGAGCACTGGACGGAGGGGAGCCGGAGCAGTGTACTGGCCAGATCGGGGGGGGTGGGGGGGCGATCGGAGGGGTGGGGTGGGGGCACATTAGTATTTCCAGCCATGGCCGATGATATTTCAGCATCGGCCATGGCTGGATTGTAATATTTCACCCGTTATAATGGGTGAAATATTACAAATCGCTCTGATTGGCAGTTTCACTTTCAACAGCCAATCAGAGCGATCGTAGCCACGAGGGGGTGAAGCCACCCCCCCTGGGCTAAACTACCACTCCCCCTGTCCCTGCAGATCGGGTGAAATGGGAGTTAACCCTTTCACCCGATCTGCAGGGACGCGATCTTTCCATGACGCCGCATAGGCGTCATGAGTCGGAATGGCACCGACTTTCATGACGCCTACGTGGCGTCAAAGGTCGGGAAGGGGTTAATATTAGTTTAGAACTAACTCTGGACAAATTTCAAAGGCAAATCTCACGTTTCCTATGCAGCTATTAAACGTGCCAAAAAAGCCTTCTGTCAGTTGAAATTATTTGACCCCTGGAAAATACAGAATCCCTCTGATAGAGACTATAGTTTTTACTCAACATTACATGATTGTACAGTCTCCTGGATTACGGTCACAATCCATTTTTGGCTTTGTGGCAGCTTTGGTTCCACTTTGTTTAAATGTAGCTTTTTTTCATTTCAGTCCATCGGGGGTTAATGTCAGTCCCCCCCATGCTGGAAATCTGGTGTAACTGCACTGTTGCTGGGTCAGCTGATGTGGTGGCGACCACTCCCACCATCCTTTAAATGGTTACCTGATACATCAGCTGACTGTTGGTGATAGAGATTATCTTTGGAGACCAGCCTAGAAGGAGCAGCTCTCTGGTGTCAACCACTTCTCGTGTTTGGAGTCCTGTTGCTGTGCTATCTGCGTTGTGAAGCTTGACAGCTGCTTCTGGAAGCGTGCTGTATTTTCACTTTGTCCCTTTGATGTTTGTCACTGTCCCCTTTGTGGTATTATCTGCAGTGGTGAGGCTAGTGCCTCTTGCTGACCAGTGCACTAGCCAGGGCAGTATTAGGTGACAGCAAGGGACTTTAGTTTGTGACGGCGGCGAGGGGAAGGACCCGCTTAAGGCGTTATGGGAGTGCAGGGACAGGCTCAGGCTTGAGCTCAGGTGGTGACCATCCCCCATTTCCCTATCTGTAGGGCCTTCCTCTCCCCAATACCATCCCATTGTGTGCGTGTGTGTGTGTGTGTGTTGCGCCGTCCGCTGCCGACCACCTATTGGGTTGCAATACGTATTGTGACAAATACATTCTGTTGCAACACAGTGCTCTACCATGGTTGGTTTCTACCAGCATAGGAAACATCCCCTGATCTGACCATGCTCCATTGTATTGCTCACTAAAAATTTCCTCAGGTCCTGACAATTGAATGAATCATTACTTTTGGACCCATCCTGAAAAGCGGACATCCATTTAATCATAAACAACTTTATAATAGATCATTCTTCCGACGACACTTTCCCACCTATCAAGTGGGAAACTTTAAAATGTGTCCCGAGAGGGGTGTTTTACACGTTAATGACTTGGCCAATTTTTACAATTCTGACCACTGTCCCTTTATGAGGTAATAACTCTGGAATGCTTTCAATGGATCCCGGTGATTCTGAGATTGATTTCTCGAGACATATTGTACTTCATGAGTGGTAAAATGTATTTGATATTACTTGCGTATATTTGAAAAAAATGGAAATTTGGCAAAAATTTCAGTTTTCCAACTTTTAATTTTCTTGCCCTTAAATCAGAGATATGTCACATAAAATACGTAAGTTATATTTCCCACATGTCTACTTTACATTAGCACAATTTTGGAACCAATATTTTGTAAGGAAGGAATAAGGGTTAAAAGTTGAACAGCGAGTTCTCATTTTTACACCATTTTTGTTTTTTTTAGGGACCACATCACATTTGAAGTCAGTTTGTTGTCACTTTTGGGTATTTACTATCATATAGACCCCTCATTCTAACAACTGCACCCCTCAAGGTGCTCAAAACCACATTCAAGAAGTTTAATAACCCTTCAGGTGCTTCAAAGGAATTTTTGGAATGTTTAAAAAAAATTAATATTTAACTTTTTTCACAAATTTAACGCAGATCCATTTTTTTTATTTAACCAAGGATAACAGGAGAAATTAGACACCAAAATTTGTTGTGCAATTTGTCCTGAGTCCACTGATACCCCATATGTGGGGCTAAACCACTGTTTGAGTGCACGGCAGAGCTCGGAAGGGAAGGAGCACTGTGTGACTTTTCAATGCAAAATTGGCTGGAATTGAGATCGGACGTCATGTCGCATTTGGAGAGCCCCTGACGTGCCTAAACAGTGGAAACCCCCACAAGTGACACCATTTTGGAAACTAGACCTCCCCTTAGGAACTTAGCTAGATGTGTGGTGAGCACTTTGAACCCCCAAGTGCTTCACAGAAGTTTATAACGTTTCCACAAAAATGATCTTTTTGCCCCAAATTTTTTATTTTCCCAAGGGTAACAGGAGAAATTGGACCCCAAAAGTTGTTGTGCAATTTGTCCTGAGTACACCGATACACCATATGTAGGGGAATACCACTTTTGAGGCACAGTGCATAGCTCAGAAGGCAACAGGCGCCATATTGGAGTTTGGATTTTGCTGGAATGGTTTAAAGGGACACTGTCACCTGAATTTGGAGGGAACAATCTTCAGCCATGGAGGCGGGGTTCTGGGGTTTTTGATTCACCCTTTCCTTACCCGCTGGCTGCATGCTGGCTGCAATATTGGATTGAACTTCATTCTCTGTCCTCCATAGTACACGCCTGCGCAAGGCAAGATTGGGTTAAAATTGAAACAAATTGTTTCAATACACGGACATGGACAGCACACGGACAGCATACGGATGCTAAATACTGACACACAGACATCACATGGATCCCACACAGATGTACCACGTGAGCACACGGACACGGATAACTACGCTACCGTGTTCTCAGGTACCGGAAATATCTGGACGTGTGAGACTGGCCTTACTTTGTGCCACTGTTCAACAATTATTTTTTTGCAGGCTGATAGCTTCTATAGCATATAGATGAACAGGAACACATGGGCTACTTGCACAGTGAACAAGTCTGTATGATCATGTTCACACACCACCAAGAAACCTGAAGACACAAAAGAGAATAGTGAAACCAAAAACACTCAGTTTGAAAAAATGTTGCAGTAATCCGCAAGTGCTAGCATATAGATGAAGCAGCATTTGCATGCTATAGAAACTGTCAGCTCTGCACTGGCAAAGTCTTAGAAGTATAAAATAAGGGAAACTGTTGAGTCTATAAGTAGATACACATCATTATAGTAATAATATAGTCTAATTATAGCAGTGAAAAGACTCCATAGAATGGGACTATATTGAGTGAAGGGGACAGTCGGTGCACAATATGAGAAGAAGGGGAAGAAGAAAACCGACCAAGGTAGTCCCAGAACACACCTTGATTGACCTAGCTGTGTGGCATGGCGCATTGTCCTGCTAGAAAAAACAGTCCTCAGAGTTGGGGAACATTGCCTGAGCAGAAGGAATCAACTGTTTTTCCAGGATGACCTTGTATTCTTCTTGAATCATACGTCCTTCGCAAAGATTAACCTGCCCAATTCTAGCCTTGCTGAAGCATCCCCAGATCATCACCGATCCTCCACCAACTTTCACAGTGGGTGCAAGACACTGTGGCTTGTATGCCTCTCCAGGTCTCCGTCTAACCATTAGGCAACCAGGTGTTGGGCAAAAATTAGACTCATCAGAGAAGATTACCTTACTCCAGTCCTCTATGGTCCAATCCTTATGGTCTTTGGCAAACTTCAGCCTGGCTCTCCTGTGATTCTCATTGATTAAAGGCTTTTTTATTCGGACTCCCATGACAGCACCACGAGAGAGGGGATCCGCCCTTCAGGAACAGGAAACCTACAGATACAAAAGGGCGGCACCTCTCCCATGCATCAGTTGGCTTCTTGTTCCTGATGGAATGAATCCCTACAGATGCCTACAGGATTTCTGATCCCAGGCCCTGCAGTTCGATTCAGGTAGCGGGGGGGTCTCCTACCTTGACCAGGTGTGGGGGTCCTGGAAGCACCACAGTGCTCCTCGATGGTGGCACAGCAGTGAGCGAGCAGCAGGGAGCAGGGTCCGGAGGATCGCTGTCTCCAGAAGTGGCCAGGTAAGTATTTTTCCTTGGCTCCCTGAAGCTCCTGCAGTGCGGAGTCTCTGCATGTCCTGGGCAGCGGTGGTTCCAAGGGGCACTTGCGGCTCTCTTCCGGCATCCTGGAGCACTCAATGCCACCAGGTGGTGTTGGGAGGTGTGTACTTCCGGGTCACCAGCGCCGGCTCCCTTCTGTGCATGCGCGGGGGGTTCTGGTGCCAGGAAAATGGCGGCCGCCAAATAGAAGGACGGGAGATCAGATTCAGTTCCATTAGGAACTGATCAGCATGTGCGGGGGTTGCCAGGGAAGCGGTGCAGATTCACTTGCTGACCCGGAACAGAGGAGGGTATATAGGGCCCTCAGACTAAAGGATCCCTGCTTCTGGCCCACTGTCCTCACAATGAAGGATGAGCAGCTGCACACTGTGCAGCCAGTAGAAGCTGCAGTCCAGACTACAGTCAAGCCTCAGGCCTCACGGATTAGTCGGGATGGAGATGGCCAGCTAAGTGACCGATCCAGCCGCAGGACTTCTTCCAGGCGAATGACCTCAGCTGAAAAATTCCCTCCTCGTATTCCGGTACCTATCTCTGCAGACACTGGAGCGTGATCTCGGTGAATTTTCTCTCAGTGATGCAGCCTCCCCCTTATATTTTTATTCTTAGGGGAAGAAATGTACAGATAAGGCAAGACACAAGGAATACGCCCTCTGTGGATGCCCCCTACCGGACTCTTGTCCAAAGAGATTATGCCCCCCCTGTATCCAACAGATGGTGAGGCTTAGGAAGGGGGAGGGGGAGACAATGTAGCTCCTAGATGGCCCTTATTTCCTGTTAATGTTCCCCTCAGGTGGCGGATGAGACTCCTAACTTCACTTCAAGTTTGAAAGAAATTATCAGGACAGAAGTGAGTCTATAAAATCCCTGTCTCATGGAGAGAGTCAGAAGGATCTCCCAGAATCAGACTCGTTAGTAGACTGGAGGAGGGATGAAGTTTCACCTGATTCATCTCTCTTGGTCTCTTCTTCTGAAGAGGATTGGGCTGCTTTTGTCTGCCTCTACACCGTGTGGATAAACTTGTACTGTAAAAGCGGTCAGGGGAACAATGGGGATAGTAGAATGTCATGTTTAAGGGTCTAGATCAAAAGAAACGTAGATCTTTTCCCTTGAATGAAAAGCTACAGGGTTTGATTCTCCGCGAGTGGAAGAGGCCGGAAAAGAGGGGCTTTTTTCCTCCGGCCCTCAGGCGGTGATACACCTTTGATGACCCAGCTGTTAATCTTTGGGATAAAGTCCCTAAGCTAGACGCAGCAGTTTCAAAGGCATCTAAAAAAATCTTCCCCACTCTTTGAGGATATGGGCTCCCTTAAAGATCCCCTAGATGGAAAGGGGGACATACGATACGATACGATACGATACACTTTATTGATCCCGTGGGAAATTATGGTATCACAGCAGCACAACTTAAATCATAAAAATCATAAAGGAATTACATAGTTGACATGACAGTTTGTTGACAGAAGAACATTATACATTAGAATAGGACATACACAACGAGTGAACTGAAATGTAGAGAAATAAGTAGACTATCACCTTGGTGGTTTAACCCTAATGTTATTATTGTACATTCCCATGGCAGTTGGCACAAACGATTTCCTATATTTTTCCTTCTTACACCTCAGAAGTAATAGCCGGTTACTGAAGGTGCTCTTCTGTCTCATGAATAGCTCATATAGTGGATGTGCATTATTGTTCATAATTGCCGTACACTTTTTCAGAGTTCTTCTCTCCACTACCTCCCCAAAAGAGTCCAGATTACATCCCACAGCAGAACTTGCCTTCTTGATAATCTTATTCAGCTTATTAGCATCAGAGGCCCGCACACTACTACCCCAGCACGTGATTGCAAAAAAAATGGCACTTGCCACTACAGATTGGTAGAACATTTCTAACATTTTCCTTAAAGGAACCTGGGAGATGGCAGCCGGATCCCTTAGGCCAGCAGTGGCGTCGACTTGCTCAGCCAGATCGATGATGGTCTGGCTGGACCAACTTGAGTCTCAGCTCAAAGAAGGAATGCCTCGAGAGACTATTCAGGGAGCCCTTCCAACAATTCAGGAGACCACGGCTTTCTTGTTGAATGCCTCAATTGATTCAGTCAGGATGGTGGCAAGGGTAGCGGGTCTCTCCAATGCAGCCCACAGAGCGCTGTGGCTAAAGTGATGGCCAGGAGATATCCAAGCAAGGTCTAAGCTCTGTGCCATCCCGTGTGAAGGGGAATACCTCTTTGGTTTTGTCCTGGATGAATTGCTAGATAAAGCAGGGGATGAGAAAAAGAGATTTCCCAATCCATCATCCTCTTCCTTCCGACATCCTTTTAGCAGGAGAAGATTCAGTCAAAGAAGACTGTTAAGTGACCGTTCTAAATGGGATGACAAGAAGAGAGGGACCGGCTTCATGTTCAGGTGTTTATCGCAGGAACAGAATAAAATATCTCAATGACTACCGGCTCTCGTTGCAGGTAGATTATGGGCCTTCTATCCATCCTGGTCTTTTTTTGTGTAAATCAATTTTATTAAGTTGCAAATGAGAACATAGTTGAAATCAAATATTCATATACAATTTTAAGCAGATACAAGAATGTAGGAATAATACAATATATGGAAAAATTTTAGAATAAAATACTTTATCACTCTTGCAATAACCAACGAGTCGGTATAACTGCGTCTTTGAGAGCAAATTGCCTCTAAGTCAGAGGTCTATTAATTTTGATAATATTCATTTGTAGAATGTGTTTCAGAAACTCCCACTATTCAACCGACAAATGGCTCGAAGTAGAGCCAAGATGTCAGATGAGGATAAGAGTGTCCAAGCTTGCCATAACTCTCAACGACAAGTGGAGAGTCAAGAAAAGGCTTAGACCATGCACAAAGTAGAGAAAAAGTAGAAAAGAGAGGTGGAGAAAGCAAGAGAGAGAAAAGAAAAAAGAAGGGAGGGGGAGGGAGGGGAGGAATCTGGTCTTCTGCCATAACTGATTTGAATCTGTGGTTTTTTATACTAAGGTGCGGATGTTATATTGGTGTTCACTCTCTATAGGAGTGAAGGGTATGGGCCCCAAGTGGTCTAATTGGGTCAATTAATGCAGCCAGGTATTCAGCTCCTCAGTCTCTCTGAAAGCGATCCAAGGAGACCAAGTGTTAAACACTTTGTCTGAAGTTCCAGTGTCCTGGTCAATCAACTGTTCCATTCTGTATATGTGATTTAGTTCCATAACAAAATCAACACGTGAGGGGGATATTGATTGCTTCCAGAGGCGGGGGATCAGGTTACGCGCTGCTGTTAGGAAATGTCGTAGCAGGCTTTTCTTGTATTTGGCGATGGAGAGATCACATATGGACAACAGGGCCAGTTCCATAGTAGGCTGGACTTTCTGAAGAGATAATTTATTGTAAAGTGCAAAGATGCTCACCCAGAAATTGTGTAGGGGCGGGCAGGACCACCAGATGTGAGGGTATGTACCCCTGTCCCTCCAGCACCTCCAACAAGTATCGGGGGTGGTAGGGAACATGAGATGAACACTGGATGGACACCTGTACCATCTAGTCAGAAGTTTGTAGTTTCTTTTCTGGTAGTCCGAACAAAGTGAAGATCTGAAAGTGAATAGGAGGCTTCTGAGGCGGTCCTCCGGAGTTAATTGTTTGTTCAGTTCGTTCTCCCATTTTGAGAAAAACATAGGAGGACCAAGTGAGATCGTTTGGTGTCCCAGGAACATTTTATATAGCAGTGATATTGTGTGAGTTAAAGGACCCCCACCCAGGCACGTGGACTCAAAGGGGGTAAGCTGTCTAAAGATGTCAGCCTGTCTAGACAACTCCACGAGATAGCTCTTTATTTGTTCGTGAAAAAACCATGAACCCAGCGGCGGCTTTGTTTCGGGGAAGATAGTCCCCAAGGGCTTTATTGAGGTTTGATCTACATAGTCATGGACCACTGGACAGCTATCTCTATGTTTATGTAGGAAAGTGACCCTATCTTGGCCTGCTGGAAAATCTGGATTATCGAAGATTGGAGTCAGGGGACCTGGTATGGAGGAGAAATTAAATTTTTGAATGCCATATTTAACTAACTGAGTTAGGTGTCTGGTAACAAAAGGCAGATCATCTCTTCGAGCCTTTCCAAAGCTCTCCCTTCAGAGGTGTGTTGCTGAGTTAAGTCGCGAGAGCCTCATCTCCAGGCCGACCCATTTCTTACTTAACTTATGATGGAACAAATCAAGAACGCATGTTCCAAGGGAAGCATAGCTATAGAGCAAGAAATCTTGGAGGCCCAGTCCCCCGGACTGTTTACTTCTGCTCAGGAGATGGTATGCTAAACGTGGGCGTTTACCAGACCACACAAATCTTGTTATTGCTGTCTTGAGCCTGGAAGAAGAAGGAGGCCGGGAGATACCAGGATATGGTCTGGAAGAAATAAAGAAGACGTGGCAAAAGGTCCATTTTGATTGCATTAATTCTCCCAAGCCAAGATAAATGTAGTTTGAACCATTTCCCCAGATCAAGCTCTGCATTATTCAGGGCTATTTTATAATTGGCTTCATATAATTGTGAGGACTTGGCGGTTAAGTTTATACCTAAGTAAGCCAGTATACACATGGGATCACCTTTTTTATTGGCCCTATCAATCAGTGAAATAGATCTAATTGTGTTCTCTTGCCTCTCTTCCAGGCACAAAACCCACTTGGTCTTAGTTAATCAGAAGTGGCAAGAGGCAATTAAGTCTCTTTGATATCATTTTGGCGTAGATTTTAACATTGATGTTTATAAGTGAGATGGGGCGGTAGTTGCTACACAGTGATGGGTCTTTGCCCGGTTTTGGGATAACTATAATATGTGCAATTAGGGCTTGAGGGGGGAAGGAGCTGCCCGAGAGGATGATAAGAATGAAGGGCACAACAAATCCGAGAACTGTTTATAAAAACCTGCTGTGTAACAGTCAGAACCTGGGCTCTTGCCCACCTTCAAGTCACGAATCACAGAGGTGACCTCCTCTAGAGAGAAGTCATTCTCGAGATTAGCCAAGCGCTCCGCAGGGATTGTGGGTAATTTATTTAGTTGGATATATGAATTAATCTTTTCTTGGAAAGAGTGGGCAGGGAGGTCTTTGAATCGGCTCTTAGTGTTATAGAGGGAGCTATAATAATCATGAAAGCTAGACAAGATTTCTTTGGGGCCATGGACTTTCTTACCTTTAGCGTTTTTGATATGTGAAATAAATGTTTGTGGGCCCCGTGGATGTAAGGCTCTCGCTAGAAAGGAATAGTAAGGAGGCTGAAAATAGAAGAAAAAAAGCTAAATATGTGGTGGATGGGCACCTAAGGTGCGAAATCATAGTGTGGTTGTTTGGCAGAAAATCACCATAAACTACTATCGGGGTGGGAAGAAGCCGCAGGAGAGAGTCTGCCTCTATCCATCACCCCCACAACCTAAGCAATAACAGATTATATCAAACTTTGATAACTGATATCCGGACCTGTTCAAACTAGAGTCAGGTTCACGTTGAACGTATAAGCAGAGTAGGAAGATTAATAAGTAAACCAACTATTCTATGACTTTATCACGGAGACAAGTAGCCGGATTTGCAAACCATTAGAAAATTGACCACGACGAAGCGTGCACGAACCAAAACAGTGTAGGAGTCAGTATAACTTATGATCATTTATGAGGGTAGAGTAGAGTACTTCACAGGAGGGGACAGCATGCAGTGAAGACTCCTCTCATGTTAGGTCTGGAGGGGAGCCAGTCTTCTTGCGCCGCCTAGGATGCTGCGCTTTCAGCCATCTTGGAGGGATATCTGGGAGTTGAGGAGAATGTGGCCAGTCAGGAAGGTCGGTCATTAGAAGCTCAAAAGTTCCCCAAAAATTGGCCAGATCACCTAAGTTGCGGAAAATGGCTGTTTTCCCTCCTTTGAAGGCTATCAGCTGGAATGGGAATCCCCATTTATACATAATGTCTCTTTCTTTGAGGAGAGATAGTAGGGGACGTAATGCTCTTCTGAGCTGTAATGTACGTCTGGATAAGTCTGATAGTAATAAAATCTGTGTTCCGCAGTAGTTAATAGCGCCCCTCTGTCTGGCAGCCAGCATAATGGCCTCCTTGATTTTGTAATAGTGTACTCTGCAGATAACATCCCTAGGTCTTGAATCTGATGACGGCTTGGGTCCCAGGGATCTGTGTATGCGGTCAAACTCTATTGAGCCTCCTTCCTCATCATTTAAAAGTTCAAGGAATACCGTATTTTCTGGTGTATATGACGACTGGGCATATAAGACGACCCCCAACTTTTCCATATAAAATATGGAATTTGGGATATGCCCGCCGTATAAGACGGGGGTCATCTTATATGCCCAGTCATCTTATACGGCGTGCGGTTCCCAGGGTCTGGAGGAGAGGAGACTCTCCTTCAGGCCCTGGGATCCATATTCATGTAAAAATTAAAGAATAAAAATAAAAAACATGGATATACTCACCCTCGGACAGCCCCTGGCTCACAGCGCTGCTAGCGTCTCCCTCCGTTCCTAAAGAATGCAGTGAGTGAAGGACCTTCGATGACGTCGCGGTCAGGTGACCGGACACCTGACCGCTCATGTGACCGCGACGTCATCGAAGGTCCTTCACTCACTGCATTCCTTAGGAACGGAGGGAGACGCTAGCAGCGCTGTGAGCCAGGGGCCGTCCGAGGGTGAGTATATCCATGTTTTTTATTTTTATTCTTTATTTTTTACATGAATATGGATCCCAGGGCCTGAAGGAGAGTCTCCTCTCCTCCAGACCCTGGGAACCACACGCCGACATGCAGGATCGCTCCCTGCACACGCCGTACCTGGCGTATAAGACGACCCCCGACTTTTGGGACAATTTTTAGGGGTCAAAAAGTCATCTTATATGCCGGAAAATACGGTAGTTTCTGAACTGTGGAATCTAGGTCAGAGGGATTTATAGTTTCAGGAAGGCCACGAATTCTGATATTGTTACGTCTATTACGATTTTCTAAGTCCTCCATTCCTGTTGCAAACTTCTCCAGTCTCTGAGTGTGGCTAGCTATGACCTCTCTGTGGGTTTGTAATTCTTGTAGAATGATTTCTTGGGATTTCTCTACGTCCTCTACCCGGGACGTGAATTCTGATTTAAGAGCATGGAGCTCTTTTTTGTAAGAATTTTCAATACAGCAGGCAAAGACTTCCAAGTCTGTTTTGGTGGGAAGAGATCTAATAAATTTGCTAAGCTCTTTTACAGACACGTCTTCTGGCAGTTCGTTATTATCATCCCCTTCATCAGTCATTCTAGCAGGGGAGCCCTGGTGGGCCGGTGGATCATGTGAGTTGGAACTGTCACCTGAGGCCTTAGTGAGAGATTTGGATATTGTGTTCCTATTTTGGATATTTGTGTTAAGGAAACGATCCATGTCGCCAGAGTGGGTATCAGAGTCTGGAGGTGGTCCAGTACGTTTTTGGTCTTGCCCATACACGCCTGTGGGTCTTTAATAGCTGATATATGGTTGCGGGGGGGATCTGTGAGGCGCAGACAATTTCCCCAACAGCGAGTGCCTTTCCCCTATAAAGGTTTTGAGCTCAGTGGGGGGTATGGCTTGGGTTTGTGCGGACTATAGGCAGGTCAGTAAATGTAGCCTTGTCTGCAGTTGTGAATCTGCTCTCTTGTGGAGTCACTATGTTTCGCGCCAAAAAAAGAGAGTTCCAGAAAGGGGGGGAAGGCCAGAGGTAAGCAACCGCAATCCCGGACAGATGTAGCACAGCGTCCTCCACCCAGGTCAGACGAAGCAGCGGGACGCAAGGGGACGATAGAGGAATGTAGCAGGGGTGTGCTGCGAGCGGCCGCTGCTGAGAGCTGGCGGCCCCCAGCAGCTCACGTGTTAAGATGGCCACCGCTGCAAACAGCGTCCTCACCCCGCTCCTCCAGCACTCCCACACTCACCGGGATCTTCTGTGCTGTGCCGCGGTCTCCCTCCCTGCCTCGCGCCCCAGCGACCGCTCTGCAGACTCGTCCTCACTCTTGGTCCGTCTGCCGCTTGAGTCCCGCAGGGGTACAGTAATGACGTCTCCTCTTCCAGCCGCCGCAAACGCTGACCGGCGTCCTTCTCCCACGGAGCCTCTCTGGCCGCAGAAGAGGCAAGGTGAGACACCTTATGTTCCCCTACCTTGTGGGGGTATTTTCTTGGGGTCTGATGCCAGTTAGGGGTCTCAAAGCAGGAAAGTCTGGGGAGCCCAAGTTAGACACGTCCGCTCTCCCATCCTGGTCTTTTATCACTGTTTCGTTATGGTTCAAGGAATTGTGATGAATAAATAAATGCTCACATGAAAAATTGAATAAACAAAAAGGAATTTACTTAATAAAAGATAATAAATATAAACAGTCACTCAAAATAGCACATAATCAATAAAGTCATAAGTCATACATTACATTAGCATGGTAGGAGTTCATCACTGATCGTCCAGGAAGCAAGCCAGGCAGAACACTTATCCTCTCTCATCCAATCTATATCTCTCTGTTTCCCCCAGTCTCAGGCAATACTTCCATTTATATGTTAAAACTGGCCATTGAATCTTATCTGAAGGCTTTTGATCTATATCATGGTATGCCAATGTGACACCCCCTTAAGTTACCTTCACACTGAGCAACTTTAGAACGAGAACGACAGCGATCCGTGACATTGCGGTGTCCTGGATAGCGATCTCATTGTGTTTGACACGCAGCAGCGATCAGGATCCCGCTGTGACATCGCTGGTCGTAGCTAGAAGTCCGGAACTTTATTTGGTCGTCAGGTCAGCGTGATTCGTCATGTTTGACAGCAAAAGCAACGATGCCTGCAATGTTTTTTCATGGAGCTAACAACCAGCGAGAACGATAAGTACGTCACTGGATCGCTCCTGCATCGTTCTGCTGTTGCCGTGTTTGATGTCTCCTAGCGACCTAAACAGCGACGCTGCAGCGATTGGCTCGTTGTCTATATCGCTGCAGCATCGCTTAGTGTAACGGTACCTTTAAGGCCAAATAGATAAGAACTCCCCACCTGGCATCTCTTAAAGCTTAACAAGTATCTGTCTAATTAACATTTATATGATACCATCTCATGGGAACAAGTCCATTCCATTGGTTCTCATCTTTGAAGATAAGTGTAAAGTGTAAACTAAATGTAAATTACTGGGTCATTTACATTCCTTTGCTTAGAGTGTCCATCTGGAACATTTGACATGTGGCTGGACAAGTTTTCAATTAGCTTTCTGCTATTCTCTTTGAAAGTACATATATACTGTATATTATATAACAAAACCAATCAATATCTCTATCACTCGTATTAAATAATCGGAGTGTTGAAATCATATTAACAAATATATATCTTACTACACATTCCACCCCTGATTTCAATCACTTTAATTAATTATTGTACCACTATACTATTCAAATTCTTCTAAACGATTTTTAATTGTTCCCTATATATTTATTTGTTTGCAACCAATCGAAAACTACGTTGGTACAAAAAACAATGGGCATAAAAATCAAAACAATGGACCAAAAAGTACTGGAAAATGAAATGTCTTTGCAGAAGTCTTCTTAAGACCACAAATCTAGATTGGTCTACGTTGCAGGGAAAGCACGGGGATTATTGTGTCCTCGTCTTGCCTAAGGCCGGCGTCATACTAGCGAGTTATACTGTCGTATGAGAGGTGCAGAAAATACGGATTGCATACGGTACAATGATTCTCTATGCCCCTGCTCCTATCAGCCGTATTTTACTGATCCGTATTATTCGGTCTTCTACGGCCGTAGAAAATCGCAGCATGCTGCGTCTGTCACCGTATTGCGCAAAAATTACGCCAATGAAAGTCTATGGGGGCGAGAAAAATACGGATTACACACGGACCAACAGTGTGACTTGCGAGAAATACTCAGCGGTGTTCTATAGAAAAGCCGGCAATTCAGTGCAGTGTACAGTAAAATCACACTGACAGGTAAGAATAGAATAGCTAAGGTAAATGTCTACACGTAGTATAGGGGTATATATATATATATATATATAGATATATATATATATATCTATATATATATATATATATATATATATATATATATAATGTCAGTGAGACACATACATATATGTATTAATATTTCATACAGCGCCAGGTAGCTTAAAAGCCGGTAATTCAATTGCCGGCTTTTCCTATCTCCTTCTCAAACCCGACTTGATATGAGACATGGTTTACATACAGTAAACCATCTCATATCCCTTTTTTTTGCATATTCCACACTTCTAATCTTGGTAGTGTGTATGTGCAAAATGTGGGCTCTGTAGCTATTGAATTAAAGGGTTAAATCGCGGAAAAAATTGGCGTGGGCTCCCGCGCAATTTTCTCTGCCAGAGTGGTAAAGCCAGTGACTGAGGGTAGATATTAATAGCCTGGAGAGGGTCCATGGTTATTGAACCCCCCCCCCCCCCCCCCCCCCCCCGGCTAAAAACATCTGCCCCCAGCCACCCCAGAAAAGGCACATCTGGAAGATGCGCCTATTCTGGCACTTGGCCACTCTCTTCCCATTCCCGTGTAGCGGTGGGATATGGGGTAATGAAGGGTTAATGTCACCTTGCTATTGTAAGGTGACATTAAGCCAGATTAATAATAGAGAGGCGTCAATTATGACACCTATCCATTATTAATCCAATAGTAGGAAATGGTTAAAAAACACACACACACACATTATTCCAAAGTATTTTAATGAAATAAATACACAGATTTTTGTAATATTTTATTATTCTGGTAATCCACCTGAAGACCCTCGTCCTGTAAAAAAGTTAAAATAAAAAACAACAATATCCCATACCTTCCATCGTTCTGTAACGTCCCATGATGTAAATCCATCTGAAGGGGTTAACTATTTTTACAAGCAGAAGCTCTGCTAATGCAGCTGTGCTTCTGTCTGTAAAACCCCAGGGAATGAATGGAATGTAGGTCAATGACCTGTATTTACCTTCAGTTGCGGTGATGCGGCCTCTTCTGGATGTCCTCATATGAAGTCGAGCGTGGGAAAATATTCAGAAAAGTTCCCAGGCTCGGGTTCATATGAATCTCGAATCTACGGGTTCGAATCTCGAATCTCGGCTTCAGGAAAATGGCCGCCGCGATGTCCATCTGCGCACGCGCGGCATCCCGCGGCCATTTTCCTGAAGCCCCGGGAAGCAGGAGACTCCATCTGCGCATGCGCGGCCTCAGGAAGATGGCCGCGCCCACCGAGAAACCGCTGAATAGCGGCGAGCGTGCTCTTTTTCTACAGCTGCGCAGTGCATTCGGCACTTGCGCATGCAAGAAGCACTACACCACCAACGGGAACATAAGCAAGATGGGGAGAAAGCGCTGTGACCACGCCCATCCGACCTGACCAGCCTGATTGACAGGCGAAAAAGGCCACTTTTGTAAGGTATTTCGGCAGCATAGGTAGGGAATCCGGGGACAAAAAATACGCTATTGTAAAGCACAGCTCAGGCCCTATTTAACGGTATTTTTATCTCCTACTGAAAAAACGGGGTGACAGGTTCCCTTTAACAAGAACTGTACCTGTGTTCTTCCATTTCCTTACTATGTTCCTCACAGTGGAAATTGACAGGTTAAATCTCTGAGACAGCTTTTTGTATCCTTCCCCTGAACAACTATGTTGAATAATTTTTGTGTTCAGATCATTAGACAGTTGTTTTGAGAAGCTCATGATGCCACTCTTCAGAGGAGATTCAAACAGGAGAACAACTTGCAAGTGGCCACTTTAAGTAGCTTTTCTCATGATTGCATACACCTGGCTATGAAGTTCAAAGCTCAATGAGGTTAAAAAAGCAAAAAAAGTGCTTTAGTAAGTCAGTAAAAAGTAGGTAGGAGTATTTAAAACAAGAAAATGATAAGGGTGCCCATACTTATGCACCTGTCAAATTTTGTTTGAATGCAGATTGCACATTTTCTGTTAGTACAATAAACCTCATTTCAAGGCAGAAACATTACTGTGTCCAACAGTTATTAGATATATGAAACTGAAATAGCTGTTGCAAAAAAACAATTTTTATAAAACATTAAGCTTAAGATTAACCCCTTCATGACCCAGCCTATTTTGACCTTAATGACCTCGCCGTTTTTTGCAATTCTGACCAGTGTCCCTTTATGAGGTAATAACTCAGGAACGCTTCAACGGATCCTAGCGGTTCTGAGATTGTTTTTTCGTGACATATTGGGCTTCATGTTAGTGGTAAATTTAGGTCAATAAATTCTGCGTTTATTTGTGATAAAAACGGAAATTTGGCGAATATTTTGAAAATTTCGCAATTTTCACATTTTGAATTTTTATTCTGTTAAACCAGAGAGTTATGTGACACAAAATAGTTAATAAATAACATTTCCCACATGTATACTTTACATCAGCACAATTTTGGAAACAACATTTTTTTTTGCTAGGAAGTTATAAGGGTTATAATTTGACCAGCGATTTCTCATTTTTACAACGAAATTTACAAAACCATTTTTTTAGGGACCACCTCACATTTGAAGTCAGTTTGAGGGGTCTATATGGCTGAAAATACCCAAAAGTGACACCATTCTAAAAACTGCACCCCTCAAGGTGCACAAAATCACATTCAAGAAGTTTATTAACCCTTCAGGTGCTTAACAGCAGCAGAAGCAACATGGAAGGAAAAAATGAACATTTAACTTTTTAGTCACAAAAATGATCTTTTAGCAACATTTTTTTTATTTTCCCAATGGTAAAAGGAAAAACTGAACCACGAAAGTTGTTGTCCAATTTGTCCTGAGTACGCTGATACCTCATATGTGGGGGTAAACCACTGTTTGGGCACATGGTAAGGCTCGGAAGGGAAGGAGTGCCATTTGACTTTTTGAATGAAAAATTATCTCCATCGTTAGCAGACACCATGTCGCGTTTGGAGAGCCCCTGTGTGCCTAAACATTGGAGCACCCCCACAAGTGACCCCATTTTTGAAACTGGACCCCCCAAGGAACTTATCTAGATACCTAGTGAGCACTTTAAACCCTCAGGTGCTTCACAAATTGATCCGTAAAAATGAAAAAATACTTTTTTTTCACAAAAAATATATTTTCGCCTCAATTTTTTCATTTTCACATGGGCAATAGGATAAAATGGATCCTAAAATTTGTTGTGCAATTTCTCCCGAGTACGCCAATACCTCATATGTGGGGGTAAACCACTGTTTGGGCACACGGCAGGGCTCGGAAGGGAAGGCACGCCATTTGACTTTTTGAATGGAAAATTAGCTCCAATTGTTAGCGGACACCATGTCGCGTTTGGAGAGCCCCTGTGTGCCTAAACATTGGAGCTCCCCCACAAGTGACCCCATTTTGGAAACTAGACCCCCCAAGGAACTTATCTAGATGCATATTGAGCACTTGAAACCCCCAGGTGCTTCACAGAAGTTTATAACGCAGAGCCATGAAAATAAAAAATAATTTTTCTTTCCTCAAAAATGATTTTTTAGCCTGGAATTTCCTATTTTGCCAAGGGTAATAGGAGAAATTGAACCCCAAATGTTGTTGTCCAGTTTGTCCTGAGTACACTGATACCCCATATGTGGAGGTAAACCACTGTTTGGGCGCACCGCAGGGCTCGGAAGGGAAGGCACGCCATTTGGCTTTTTATATGGAAAATTAGCTCCAATCATTAGCTGACACCATGTCACGTTTGGAGAGCCCCTGTGTGCCTAAACATTGGAGATCCCCCACAAATGACCCCATTTTGGAAACTAGACCCCCAAAGGAACTAATCTAGATGTGTGGTGAGCACTTTGAACCGGAAGTGAAGTAGTGACGTTTTGAATTGCAGACTTTGATGGAATGGTCTGCGGGCGTCACGTTGCGTTTGCAGAGCCCCTGATGTGGCTAAACAGTAGAAACCCCCCACAAGTGACCCCATTTTGGAAACTAGACCCCCCAAGGAACTTATCTAAATATGTGGTGAGCACTTTGAACCCCCAAGTGCTTCACAGACGTTTACAACGCAGAGCCTTGAAAATAAAAAAATCATTTTTCTTTCCTCAAAAATGATGTTTTAGCAAGCATTTTTTTATTTTCACAAGGGTAACAGGAGAAATTGGACCCCAGTAATTATTGCGCAGTTTGTCCTGAGTATGCTGGTACCCCATATGTGGGGGTAAACCACTGTTTGGGCGCACGTCGGGGCTCGGAAGTGAGGGAGCACCATTTGACTTTTTGAATACAAGATTGGCTGGAATCAATGGTGGCGCCATGTTGCGTTTGGAGACCCCTGATGTGCCTAAACAGTGGAAACCCCTCAATTCTAACTTCAACACTAACCCCAACACACCCCTAACCCTAATCCCAACTGTAGCCATAACCCTAATCACAACCCTATCCACAACCCTAACCCTAAGGCTATGTGCCCATGTTGCGGATTCGTGTGAGATTTTTCCACACCATTTTTGAAAAATCCGCGGGTAAAAGGCACTGTGTTTTACCTGCGGATTTACCGCGGATTTCCAGTGTTTTTTGTGCGAATTTCACCTGCCGATTGAGGAACAGGTGTAAAACGCTGTGGAATCCGCACAAAGAATTGACATGCTGCGGAAAATACAATGCAGCATTTCCGCGCAGTATTTTCTGCACCATGGGCACAGCGGATTTGGTTTTCCATAGGTTTACATGGAACTGTAAACCTGATGGACTACTGCAGCGAATCTGCAGTGGCCAATCCGCTGCGGATCCGCAGCCAAATCTGCACCGTGTGCACATAGCCTAATTCTAAAGGTATGTGCACACGCTGCGGAAAACGCTGTGGATCCGCAGCAGTTTCCTATGAGTTTACAGTTCAATGTAAACCTATGGGAAACAAAAATCGCTGTACACATGCTGCAGAAAAACTGCACGGAAACGCAGTGGTTTACATTCCGCAGCATGTCACTTCTTTCTGCGGATTCCGCAGCGGTTTTACAACTGCTCCAATAAAAAATCGCAGTTGTAAAACCGCAGTGAAATGCGCAGAAAAACTGCGGTAAATCCGCCATAAATCCGCAGCGGTTTAGCACTGCGGATTTATCAAATCCGCAGCGGGAAAATCCGCAGAGGACCAGAATACATGTGCACATACCGAAACCCTAATTCTAACCCTAACCCTAATTCTAACCTTAGTGGAAAAAAAAATTCTTTATTTTATTATTCTCCCTACCCATGGGAGTGACAAAGGGGAGGGGGGGGTCATTTACTATTTTTTTTATTTTGATCACTGTGATAGGTTTTATCACAGTGATCAAAATGCACATTGGAACGAATCTGCCGGCCGGCTGATTCGGCGGGCACACATGGAGAAGACGGACGGACCCCGGGAGGCTCGGTAAGTTTGATGGGGTGGGGAGCACGGGGGGTGGATCGGAGCTTGGGGGGGTGGATCGGAGCGCGGGGGGAAGGATTGGAGCGTGGGTGGGTGGATTGGAGCATGGGGGATGGATTGGAGCACGTGGGGTGGATCGGAGCATGGGGGAGGTGGAACGGAGTGCAGGGGGGTGGGATTGGAGCACGGGGGAGCGGACAAGAGCACGGGGGAGTGGACAAGAGCACGGGGGAGCGGACAGGAGGACGGAGGGGAGCGGAGCAGTGTACAGGACAGATCGGTGGCTTGGGGGGGCGATCCATGAGGTGGGGGGGGTTAGACCAGTGTTTCCAGCCATGGCCAATGATATTGCAGCATCGGCCATGGCTGGATTGTAATATTTCACCAGTTTTAATAGGTGAAATATTACAAAATCGCTCTGATTGGCTGTTGAAAGTGAAACTGCCAATCAGAGCGATCGTAGCCACGGGGGGGTGAAGCCACCCCCCTGGGCTGTCCCTGCAGATCGGGTGAAATTGGAGTTAACCCTTTCACCTGATCTGCAGGGAAGCGATCTTTCCATGACGCCACATAGGCGTCATGGGTCGGATTGGCACCGACTTTCATGACGCCTACGTGGCGTCAAAGGTCTGGAAGGGGTTAATAGGGGTGCCCAAACTTTTTCATATAACTGTATGTTTTTATGATTTTTTGAGCACATGGATCCATTGTATGCACGTATGTCGGTTTTGTAAGCCTGCGAGAAAATCTCGCAGTACGGATGCCATACGGATTACGTACTGAGGATGCCATGCGCAAAATACGCTGACACACCCTGCCTATGGAGTACTTACTTATCACCATTTTTTGATTTTTCTGGCGTATTACGGCCGTAAAATACGGACCGTTTTTTTATACGCTGAGTGTGTCGCCGGCATAAAGACAAAGATGACTTCACTGCTTTTCCCTGGTTGGCCAAAGGACAGACTCATAAACATAATCTGTTCCTGCCCTTATGACATTAAACCCTCATCTCTTCAAAGCAACGGGTGAGGGAGGATGCAGGTGTCCATGGCTGAGTTCCTTCATCTTCTATCGTTGCAGCTGGTCAGGTCCTCAATTTATACGCCATTTACATTCAGGCTTCTAGGGTAAGTTCTCCCCTCGCTTGTCATCAGCTGGCGGTTCTGAGGTTCACCGTGGTCACGGCTTAGCAGCATCTGGGCTCGGTCTCAGCGCTCAATTGGACATTGGCAGTATATGCACAGAATACAGCCTGCACTGTTGGGAAAGAAATTAAATTCAAAGTCACACTTGCCAAAATCCTGGCAGAGGTAAACTCAGTCCAAAGCAACAGTTCAAAATAGATTCCATAATAACTCAGTCCATTAGTTCTGGTCCTGGTTGCTTGTTTCTCCACCCCTTCATCAAATGAATAAAACAAAAATACCTGGTCCAATTAAATATGCCCAAAACAACCTTTCACATTTTCTACGGCAGCAAACATAAGTTTCTAATCTAGATCATAATTATATACTAAATAAAACATGTGTAAATCGTATATGTCTGTACTTATACATTGAAATATATCGTACCATCAGTTATCAAACATCAGTTATAAAATAACATCATATTTGCATAATAATGATCATAATAATTTCTAGTACAATAATGTCAGTAAGAGTAACAAAATTATGTTAATAATCAAAATCAGTCATTAAATGTTTGCACATTTTTCATTAAAAAACATAATAACCCAAACCAATATGCTTTTAGCTCAGTTTTAACAAATTAATCTTTTTACATCAATACAAACACATTACATCCACTCACTGTCCCTGACTTCAGCAATGCATTCATTCAGTACACAGTAAAGTTTCTCATTTACATATGAAACAAACTTTGGGTAACTCACACATTTGTATTGCATTCTAAGGGTACCGTTACACTAAACGACTTACCATCGATCACGACCAGCGACACGACCTGGCCGTGATCGTTGGTAAGTCGTTGTGTGGTCGCTGGGGAGCTGTCACACAGACAGCTTTTTCCAGCGACCAACGATCAGGGGAACGACTTTGGCATCGCTGAAACTGTCTTCAACGATGCCGAAGTCCCCGGGTAACCAGGGTAAACATCGGGTTACTAAGTGCAGGGCCGCGCTTAGTAACCCGATATTTACCCTGGTTACCATTGTAAAAGTTAAAAAAAAAAAAAACAGTAAATACTCACATTCCGATGTCTGTCACGCCCCCCGCCGTCAGCTTCCCGCACTGACTGTGTCAGCGCCGGCCGTAAAGCAGAGCACAGCGGTGACGTCACCGCTGTGCTCTGATTTACAGCTGGCGCTGACAGTGCAGGGAAGGTGATGGCGGGGGACGTGACAGACATCGGAATGTGAGTATGTACTGTTTGTTTGTTTTTTTAACTTTTACAATGGTAACCAGGGTAAATATCGGGTTACTAAGCGTGGCCCTGCACTTAGTAACCCGATATTTACCCTGGTTACAAGTGAACACATCGCTGGATCATTCCCCAATGACCAACGATCTCCCAGCAGGGGCCTGATCGATGGTCGCTGTCACACATAACGAGATCGTTAGCGGGATCGTTGCTACGTCACAAAAAGCGTGACGTTGCAACGATATCTTTAACGAAATCGTTATGTGTGAAGGTACCTTAATACTGTAGTGAAATGTAGATGCAAATCAAAAACAAAAAAATGATATTAATAAGCATTCACTTAAATAACATACATTTTTCAAAAATCCAATATGCACAGGAAGTCCCAAAAATATAAAAAACCCGAAAAAACTCAAAAAATAAACGTCACATCTAAATTTAAATAGGTGGATTCCTGTTTCAATACTGAAGAAGCAAAACTATTTACAATGCACACATGGTAATCAGATGGCCAAGGTCTCTTCTTTCACTCCTGCAAGCAAGCAAAAGGTTAATTTACACCCCCCCACCCCCAATCCAACATTTGGTGGTCTGAAAGGAGAAAATTGATCCTTTTAATAAAAAAAATAATCACTGTACAAAACAAAATTGAAAGAATGAGCTCATTAAAAAATACAAAATTACCAATAAAAATACCACGTGGATTTTCTCTTTGGCTATGAACCAATTTTAAACAAAGGATATCCATGACAAATACAGGGGTTTGGACAAACAACATACAGTGACAAACATGTAACAAATAAGTCATTAAGTCATCTATTACTTCAGTCAACCCACCATAATATTATAAGTCATCTCTCTTGTCTTCATTGTTCACTCCCTCTTTTTCTTGTATGTCTCTCCCACAATGGCTTCCACATACAGTCATCTTGTGTCTGTTGTAGTCTTTTGCCATTTAAAAACACATTACAAACCCTCAACTTAGAAATTCATATTTATGCATTCCCAAGACCAAACTCAATTCATCATATCAGCCAGCACATACAGTCATGGCCAAAAGTATTGACACCCCTGCAATTCTGTCAGATAATACTCAGGTTTCTTCCTGAAAATGATTGCAAACACAAATTATTTAGTATTATTATCTTCATTTAATTTGTCTTAAATGACAAAAACACAAAAGAGAATGAAGCAAAAAGCAAAAAACATTGATCATTTCACACAAAACTCCAAAAATGGGCCAGACAAAAGTATTGGCACCCTCAGCCTAATACTTGGTTTCACAACCTTTAGCCAAAATAACTGCGACCAACCGCTTTTGGTAACCATCAATGAGTTACAATGCTCTGCTGGAATTTTAGACCATTCTTCTTTGGCAAACTGCTCCAGATCCCTGATATTTGAAGGGTGCCTTCTCCAAACTGCCATTTTAGTAACATAGTAACATAGTTAGTAAGGCCGAAAAAAGACATTTGTCCATCCAGTTCAGCCTATATTCCATCATAGCAAATCCCCAGATTTACGTCCTTCTACAGAACCTAATAATTGTATGATACAATATTGTTCTGCTCCAGGAAGACATCCAGGCCTCTCTTGAACCCCTCGACTGAGTTCACCATCACTACCTCCTTAGGCAAGCAATTCCAGATTCTCACTGCCCTAACAGTAAAGAATCCTCTTCTATGTTGGTGGAAAAACCTTCTCTCCTCCAGACGCAAAGAATGTCCCCTTGTGCCCGTCACCTTCCTTGGTATAAACAAATCCTCAGCGAGATATTTGTATTGTCCCCTTATATACTTATACATGGTTATTAGATCGCCCCTCAGTCGTCTTTTTTCTAGACTAAATAATCCTATTTTTTAAGATCTCTCCACAGGTCTTCTATGGGATTCAGGTCTGGACTCATTGCTGGCCACCTTAGAAGTCTCCAGTGCTTTCTCTCAAACCATTATCAAGTGCTTTTTGAAGTGTGTTTTGGGTCACTGTCCTGCTGGAAACCCATGACCTCTGAGGGAGACCCAGCTTTCTCACACTGGGCCCAAAATTTGTTGGTAGTCTTCAGACTTCATAATGCCATGCACACGGTCAAGCAGTCCAGTGCCAGAGGCAGCAAAGTAACCCCAAAACATCAGGGAACCTCCGCCATGTTTGACTGTAGGGACCGTGTTTTTTTCTTTGAATGCCTCTTTTTTTTCTCCTGTAAACTCTATGTTGATGCCTTTGCCCAAAAAGCTCTACTTTGTCTCATCTGACCAGAGAACATTCTTCCAAAACATTTTAGGCTTTTTCAGGTAAGTTTTGGCAAACTCCAGCCTGACTTTATGTCGGGGTAAGAAGTGGGGCCTTTCTGGGTCTCCTACCATACAGTCCCTTTTCATTCAGATGCCGACAGATAGTATGGGTTGACACTGTTGTACCCTTGGACTGCAGGGCAGCTTGAACTTGTTTGGATGTTAGTCAAGGTTCTTTATCCAACATCCGCACAATCTTGCGTTAAAATCTCTTGTCAATTTTTCTTTTCCGTCCACATCTAGGGAGGTTAGACACAGTGCCATGGGCTTTAAACTTCTTGATGACACTGCGCACGGTAGACACAGGAACATTCATGCTTTCTCACAATTTGGTTTCTCAAGTCCTCAGACAGTTCCTTGGTCTTCTTTCTTTTCTCCATGCTCAATGTGGTACACACAAGGACACAGGACAGAGGTTGAGTCAACTTTAATCCATGACAACTGGCTGCAAGTGTGATTTAGTTATTGCCAACACCTGTTAGGTGCCACAGGTAAGTTACAGGTGCTGTTAATTACACAAATTAGAGAAGCATCACATGATTTTTAGAACAATGCCAATACTTTTGTCCACCCCTTTTTTATGTTTGGTGTGGAATTATATCCAATTTGGCTTTAGGACAATTCTTTTTGTGTTTTTTTTTATTTAAGACAAATTAAATGAAGATAATAATACCAAATAATTTGTGTTTGCAATCATTTTCAGGAAGAAAATGAGTATTTTCTGACAGAATTGCAGGTGTGTCAATACTTTTGGCCATGACTGTATGTCATAATATGCTCACAGGATATTTCTCTTCGCATCAACTATTAAAACAAAAACAAACATCGTTAAATATCAACAAATGGCAAAACTGTTCAAACACAATTCTCCACAACTTTTATCTAATCAGTCCATGAGGAAATACAGGCATGGTATTGGAGGAGTCAAAGGGGCAGGTGCAGTAGGAACTTTGTCATCAGGTGTCTCACCTCTATCCTTCCAACCTCCTATCTCATTTGTTGCCACCCTCCTGGGCCTGGCAATTTTCAATGTGCCTTTCCCCCTCAGATCTTGCCATCTTCTGAACAGGTCACATGTAGAAATGTCATCTATGTCCTGAAATGGAACTCCACTAGCTATTAGGTTACAAAACAGCTCCTTCCTGCTTTTTCTATCTTGGATATTATCCACTTTCCTTGTCTCTTGATCTACTATGTCTACTTACACTTTTGTTTTTTCTAGAGCAGATAACTGAGAGATCAAACTGCATGCTGTATATACATTAGTGGTGTTTCCCATGAGCACACTGAACATGGTGAATAATGGGGATTTGTAAGCAGCTGGGACACCTTCTATGAACTTATTTTTCATCAGTACTGTCATCACTGCCGCATCGGGCCCCTTCCAATCCTCAACAACAGCAAAGTGATCGTTCATATCTGGCAAAGGATTGCGAATTATACCACCTATACATGCGATTTCTCTCAGTCTCTGAACTCCATCTGCAAGAGACTCCCATAGTGTTTGTGGTATTAATTTAATAGGAGAATCATAGACTTGTGCCCCAGAATCCCTCACCAAATGCAATAGGGAAAAATTCTCTGCAGTGTTCCTTGCACGTCTCATTTTCAAACGCACCATGGGATCAATACAAATACTAGCAATTCCTATGCCCTCAAGACGGTTCAAGATTATCGTATCTGCCCCAAAATCCTATAACCTGAGAATCCATGTTAATAAATTCTCTCCTGCTTGCTGCCTATACCTGGAAGCTAATTCTGTTAGCTCCCCTGCTGTATAATTTCTAGTTTCCTCTGTCATGGCGGATTCTGCGCCAACAGCTGCATATCCTGCATCCATCCTATCTCCCCTATGCTGAGTGACTTCTCTCTTGGTCTTTGTTACTACAATAGGTCTGGCATGCAGTTCTACCTCATTTTCTAAACCATCCCATTCTATCGAATCTGACCATTTCTCATGTGCAATCATGATTCTAACATGTGCAGTACAAATATCTGACACTGGCTGCTGTCTCCTCCTGCGCTTATTCTTATTAATTTTTTTTAAAAATTCGTTTATTAACAAAAAAATAAACTGTGTTAGGCTGGTTTCACACTTGCGTTTTGATCTGCAGCGTTTTAAACGCAAACGCATTTAAACGCATTTGGTGCAAAAACGCGTTTAAATGCTGCGTTTTTTAGGCGCATGCATTTTTGCATGTTTTAACGCAAACGTGGCGTTTTGACGCGTTTACAAGCATTTATTCCTGCGTTTTCGTTTTTGAAACGCATGATGAGAAGTGTGTGACAGCTGCCAATCATCAAAATCAACTAGAAAACCCACTATAAACAGAAAGACCTAGGGTTAGGGTTAGGATCCCTAGTAACCCTAGGGATCCTAACCCTAACCCTAAAACACAAACTCTAACCCTAACCCTAAAACACAAACTCTAACTCTAGGGTTAGCGTTTGGGTTAGGGTTACGGTTAGAGTTTGTGTTTTAGGGTTAGGGTTAGAGTTTGTGTTTTAGTGTTAGGGCTAGGGTTAGAGTTTGTGTTAGAGTTTGTGTTAGGGTTAGAGTTTGGGTTAGGGTTAGAGTTTGTGTTTTAGGGTTAGGGTTAGAGTTTGTGTTTTAGGGTTAGGGTTTGGGTTAGAGTTTGGGTTAGGGTTTGTGTCAGGGTTAGAGTTAGGGTTAGGGTGTTTTCTTGTGTTTTTCTATAAAAACGCATGCAAACGCATGTGCTTAAAAACGCATGCATTTACATAGACATCAATACGTTTATTTGCCGCGAAAAAACGCATGCGTTTTTTTGCGGCAAAAAAAAGCCGCAAAAATTACTACATGTTGCATTTCTGCAACACAACACATGCAGAGAAAAAACGCATGCATTGCAAAAACGCGTCAAAACGCATGCAAAAAAACACATGCGTTTTTAATGTTAAATATAGGAAAACAACACATGCTTTTTTTGCGTTTTTTACCGCAAAAAAAAAAAACGCAAATGTGAAACCAGCCTTACATACACATTTGCATCCAAGGTTATTGAACATAGTATGCAGTACATATAAACTATGCATTGTTGAACGTATAATAAGATACAATTTTCGCCTATAACCAGCGTTATCTTGTGATTGTTATAAATGTTGGATCAGTTGTAACATATGCAATGTGTAAATAAGAAAACTTATAAAACCAGAACTCTTGAATTAGAGCTGTATCCACTCGCTACTAATTCGCCGCATTGCCTCGTGCCTGTCCCTCCAAGCAATATCCCCAACCATCACCAAAAAAAAAGAACCCATCATGACATATCTACAGTAATATACAAAAAAAGGTTGCACTCTATCGTGCCAAAACACGTCAAATATGAAATACATGAAATATGAATAGCAAAATTGCTTTTTGAACATTAGGAAAAAAATTTTTTGAGACGCTTAGCACAGAATTTGGTCAAATAGTGTGAGCCCATCAACCATCGTCAAGGTGGTCTCATTAAAAAACTGATGGGTACCTGACCTCCCTGTCCAAATGTGAACACTTACCGAAGGCTAATGTCTGCAAGCTTGGGTGAATATGGACACCTCTCTCAGCAAAGCCTACATATGGGTTGGTCGGAACCAAGTGTGAATAGATGTAATTAAAAACCAGGAGGTGAGGGGATGAGTGCTCAGTCAATAAGCTAACATAGAAATGACAGAAAAAAGACTGGCACATCCAAACTAGTGTGAATAGGTGCATACCAGGAGCAGCTACCTCCATATATAATATACAAAAAAAGATTGGACTCTATCGTGCCAAAACACGTCACATATGAAATACGTGTTAAGGGTTGAGTTCCCGCTTCTGCACAGGGGGAATCTCGAGCCACCTCCGCTGCGGTCTCCCATTCTTGTCCAGCCGCAGTGGAGTCTGCTCAGCAAGGACGTCGTTCCCAGCGTCTTGCTCATTCTCACTCTGTTCTGAGAGTTACTGCTGCTTCTCCAGTCTCTGCTATTAAAGTCTGTGCTGGTCAGCAGCGAGCGGACTTCTCTGGGACTAAGTCCTTGTCTGCACGTACTGAGCATGCCCAGCGTAAGGTCTCCCGTTGGAGATCGAGGGTCATGTGCTCAGGCTCTGCAGCACATTCCATTGGTCCTCTTGGCAGGTCCTAGAAGGGCAAAAGTGCTGTGGCCACTTCCTGTGCTGCTGCTATATAAATTGCGCATGACCGCACGGCCATGCGCTAGTATTGTCAAACAATTGCTAATGTGTGTATGTTGTGAGTGCAAGTCGTCCTTGGATTCCCCTACCCTATAGTATGACTGTTCGCGGAAGGTGTATGGCTGCTACCTAGCGCCCGACTTATCCTACAGCACTAGTCACACATTATAGCGTCCAGTTGCTGTGACCGCCAGTACGGCGCCGTGCACTTCTTCTGTGCTTTCCTTACCCAAGCCTGGGTGGTTAGTGGCGTTCGTCAGTGCGGCACTGCATGCTCTTCTGTTTCATTTCACACCCAGTTGCGGTGTTGCGCCAGCAAGGGTCTAATCGGACTTCAATCCCAGTTGGGGTTGAGTTCGCTGACTACTTGCTCGCGCTTTAGGTGCGGTACCGCGGTCCTGTGCCTTAACAGGATTGCTTCTTTCACGCTGGGTGAGGTTAACCCACGCGTGTATACTCTAGTGTACCGCCATATAGTCTGCTAATTGCTAGCAGCAGGTTTTCACCTGCACGGTGGACCCCGGACTGCGAACGCATCTATACCATCTGTCTTGGTGCGTTCCGCCAGTCCTAACAGAATACTAGCGCCAGGGTCTGGCAAGTAAAATGGCGGACGACCAGCGTTTACAGTGGTACATCCAGCAGCTGGAGGGAAGGTTGGCGGCTCTTGAGCGTTCAACCTCAGCTGTGGATGTTACTGCTGTCGCTGTTCAGGCTGCAAGTGTGGCTGCAGCTACCTTGTCCACTGCCGCTCCTGTACCGACGCTATCTCGCCTCCCGCTACCAGAGAAATTTTCTGGTGACAGTAAGTCCTGTAGGGGTTTCGTGAGTCAGTGCTCAATACATCTCGAGCTTCTGGCCTCTCGTTTCCCTACAGAGCGGGCTAAGGTGGGCTTTATAATTTCCTTATTGTCGGACAGGGCGTTGCAGTGGGCTACACCGCTGTGGGAGCGTGGCGATCATGTGGTGCAGAGTGCTCCGTTATTCCTGAGCACTCTGAAACAGGTCTTTCTAGGACCTCGTGTCACCCATGACACGGCGCTCCAACTGTTGGCACTGACTCAGGGCTCGTCCTTGGTCAGCCTTTTTGCCGTCCATTTCCGCACTCTGGCATCTGAGCTGGAGTGGTCGGATAAAGCCCTTATCCCTATATTTTGGAGGGGGCTGGCTGACCACGTTAAGGATGCTCTGGCCACTAGGGAGATTCCCGCCACACTGGAGGAGCTAATAGCAGTATCTACTCGCATTGACCTCCGTTTTCACGAGCGGAGGTTAGAGCGAGCCCAGTGTAGGCAGAGGTTTCGGCTGGCTCCCACCTTCGCCAAACCTTTGGAATCTCCAGTCCAGGCTCCTGAGTTCCAGGAACCTAAGGTGGTGTCACGAGCGGAATCTAAGTCCCAGACCGCTCGTGCACTCCAGGGTTGCCATGTTTGCCAACAGTCAGGACATCTTGCCACCAGATGTCATCAGCGGTCGAAGAAACGTCAGCGTCTAGTGGTAGTAGGTGGAGGTGCACTAGACACTGCGACGTTTGCCTCCAAATTGTCCTTTAAGGGGACAATTACCTTTGGCTCATCCTCCCACTCGATAGACCTCTGCGTGGATTCTGGGGCGGAGGGCAATTTTATGTCTTCTGCCTTCGCCCAACGTCACGCAATACCCCTGGTTATGCTATCTCAACCAGTAACGGTACGAGTGGTGAATGGGTCGACACTGCCCGCACAGATACCACATCAGACCATCCCTGTTACTCTGTCCCTGTCGCCATCCCATCAGGAGATTATTTCTCTGCTCGTCATTCCTGAGGGTATTGATGAGTTCCTGTTGGGGATACCTTGGCTACGGTACCACTCTCCTCACATCGAGTGGTCCTCAGGCAGAATTCTGGGATGGGGTGAATCATGTGGGGGTAGGTGTCACCGAGAGTGCGTTCAGGTTGCTATTACTGAGGTACCCGCAGATCTATCCTCTCTCCCCAAGCAATATTGGTCTTACGCAGATGTGTTCTCCAAGAAGGCGGCGGAGACCCTTCCGCCCCATCGCCCCTATGACTGTCCTATCGATCTCTTGCCTGGTGCGGAGCCTCCCCGGGGTCGAGTTTATCCATTATCTCTCCCGGAGACGGAGGCCATGTCTCAGTACATTCAAGAGAATCTGGCAAGAGGGTTTATCAGGAAGTCAGTGTCACCTGCTGGGGCAGGGTTCTTCTTCGTGCAGAAGAAGAATGGGGAGCTACGTCCATGCATAGACTACAGGGGTCTTAACGCTATCACCGTTAAGAACAAGTATCCTTTGCCCTTGATATCTGAGCTCTTCGATAGGCTTCGGGGAGCAAGGGTATTTACTAAATTAGATCTGCGGGGTGCTTACAACCTGATTCGCATCCGTGAGGGGGCCGAATGGAAAACGGCGTTTAACACCAGAGATGGGCACTATGAGTATCTGGTGATGCCCTTCGGGCTCTGTAATGCCCCAGCCGTTTTTCAAGACTTTGTCCACGACATCTTCCGGGATATGCTTTCCACCTCAGTTGTAGTCTATCTGGATGATATTCTCATCTTTTCTCCAGATATTGACTCCCACCGGAGAGATGTTGGCAGAGTCTTCGACCTCCTACGGGCAAACTCTCTTTATGCTAAGTTGGAGAAGTGTATGTTTGAGCAGGAGTCTTTGCCGTTCCTGGGCTATATCATCTCCGCCCAGGGATTGGCTATGGATCCTGCCAAACTACAGGCTGTGATGGACTGGCAAGAGCCCCATTCTCTTAAAGCGGTGCAGCGCTTTATGGGGTTCATTAACTATTACCGCCAGTTCATTCCCCACTTCTCAACTCTGGTAGCTCCCTTGGTAGCCCTCACCAAGAAGGGAGCGAATCCTAAATTGTGGTCGGAAGAGGTCTCCAAGGCCTTCACTTCTATTAAGTCCCACTTTGCTAGCGCTCCCATCTTACATCGTCCCGATGTGGATAAGCCATTCCTAATGGAGGTGGATGCCTCGTCCGTTGGTGCTGGAGCAGTCCTCTACCAGAAGGATGCTCAAGGTCGGAAGCATCCATGCTTCTTTTCTCTAAGACTTTCTCGCCAGCAGAGAGAAACTACTCCATCGGGGATAGGGAGCTGCTAGCAATGAAGTTGGCCTTTTCAGAGTGGAGACATCTTCTGGAAGGTGCGCGGTTTCCCTTCCAGGTTTACACTGACCACAAAAATTTGGTCTACTTACAGACAGCCCAGCGGCTAAATTCTCGCCAAGCCAGATGGTCCTTGTTCTTTTCCCGGTTCCACTTTTCTCTTCATTTTCTCGCCGGGGAGAAGAATATTCATGCTGATGCTCTCTCTCGCTCCCTTATGTCAACTGAAGAGGAGCCTCGGCTTATTGTTCCCTCTGAGAGCCTGAGAACCGTAGCACCGGTTTCGCTTGAGTCTGTGCCTCCGGGCAAGACTTTTGTGCCCATTAATTTGCGACCGGAGGTTCTCTCTTGGGCTCATTCGTCCAGAGTGGGTGGACACTTTGGGACAAAGAGGACATCTGAGCTACTGGCGAGGACGTACTGGTGGCCGCATATGGTCCGGGATGTCAGGGATTATATTCTGGCGTGTGTCTCCTGCGCCAAAAATAAATCTCCGCGTCAAAGGCCAGCTGGGTTGCTCTATCCCTTGCCGATGGCAGATAGGCCCTGGGAGATGGGCGGGATGGACTTTGTCGTGGGTTTGCCCAAGTCTCGCGGCTGTACCATCATTTGGGTCATCACCGATCATTTCTCGAAAATGGTGCATTTGGTGCCGCTACCACGGTTACCTTCTGCATGGGCCTTGGCTGCGTTGTTCATTAAGCACATCTTCCGCCTACATGGTATGCCTGACAAAATTGTCAGTGACCGGGGTCCCCAGTTTGCGTCTCGGTTCTGGAGAGAGCTGTGTCGTCTTCTCAGTATTGAGTTGAATCTCTCTTCCGCTTATCATCCCGAGACGAATGGGTTGGTAGAGAGGGCCAACCAGACCTTGGTCACATACCTGCGACATTTTGTTTCAGCCAGGCAGGATGACTGGGCATCCTTGCTATCATGGGCAGAGTTTGCACTGAACAACACCGTAGCCGACTCCACTGGACAAACCCCATTCCTCCTCAACTATGGTCAGCATCCACGGGTACCTGTGCCTATGCCCGTGTCTTCCGCCGACTCCAGGGTGGCAGACTGGGCTGTGGAGGCACGGGATATTTGGGACCGCACTCAGGATGCCATTCGGGCCTCTAAGGGGAGAATGAGGTCCTCCGCCGATGCTCATCAGCCCCCCGCTCCGACCTTTGCTCCTGGCGACTTGGTGTGGCTCTCCGCCCGTAACATCAGGCTGCGAGTTGAGTCCACTAAATTTGCTCCTCGCTACTTGGGTCCTTTCAAGGTCCTCGAGCAGGTTAATCCTGTGGTCTATCGTTTGGCCCTTCCGCCACGCCTGGGTATCACCGACACCTTTCATGTGTCCCTCTTGAAACCCGTGTATATGTCCCGGTTCTCCGAGTCATCTGCTGGGACATCGGGTTCGTCTTCGGACGATTATGAGGTGAACGCTATTTTGGGGTGCAAGGTGGTGCGTGGTAAAAAATTTTATTTGGTGGACTGGAAGGGTTATGGCCCCGAGGACAGGTCCTGGGAGCCTGTTGAGCACATTCGGGCTCTGCAGCTCATTGCTGCCTTCGAACATAGCGAGGCCCAAGGAGGGGGGGCCCTAGGAGGGGGGGTAATGTTAAGGGTCGAGTTCCCGCTTCTGCACAGGGGGAATCTCGAGCCACCTCCGCTGCGGTCTCCCATTCTTGTCCAGCCGCAGTGGAGTCTGCTCAGCAAGGACGTCGTTCCCAGCGTCTTGCTCATTCTCACTCTGTTCTGAGAGTTACTGCTGCTTCTCCAGTCTCTGCTATTAAAGTCTGTGCTGGTCAGCAGCGAGCAGACTTCTCTGGGACTAAGTCCTTGTCTGCACGTACTGAGCATGCCCAGCGTAAGGTCTCCCGTTGGAGATCGAGGGTCATGTGCTCAGGCTCTGCAGCACATTCCATTGGTCCTCTTGGCAGGTCCTAGAAGGGCAAAAGTGCTGTGGCCACTTCCTGTGCTGCTGCTATATAAATTGCGCATGACCGCACGGCCATGCGCTAGTATTGTCAAACAATTGCTAATGTGTGTATGTTGTGAGTGCAAGTCGTCCTTGGATTCCCCTACCCTATAGTATGACTGTTCGCGGAAGGTGTATGGCTGCTACCTAGCGCCCGACTTATCCTACAGCACTAGTCACACATTATAGCGTCCAGTTGCTGTGACCGCCAGTACGGCGCCGTGCACTTCCTCTGTGCTTTCCTTACCCAAGCCTGGGTGGTTAGTGGCGTTCGTCAGTGCGGCACTGCATGCTCTTCTGTTTCATTTCACACCCAGTTGCGGTGTTGCGCCAGCAAGGGAAAAATCGGACTTCAATCCCAGTTGGGGTTGAGTTCGCTGACTACTTGCTCGCGCTTTAGGTGCGGTACCGCGGTCCTGTGCCTTAACAGGATTGCTTCTTTCACGCTGGGTGAGGTTAACCCACGCGTGTATACTCTAGTGTACCGCCATATAGTCTGCTAATTGCTAGCAGCAGGTTTTCACCTGCACGGTGGACCCCGGACTGCGAACGCATCTATACCATCTGTCTTGGTGCGTTCCGCCAGTCCTAACAATATGAATAGCAAAATAGCTTTTTGAACATTAGGAAAAAAAAATTTTTAAGAAGCTTAGCACAGAATTTTTTTTTTTTTTTTTAAAAGCACCCATCATTGATCATTGATCCTGTTTCCCTATCAACCAGATAAGAATCTCAAGGTGAAGACATTTTGAAACAATAAAGGCGACTCTGGTTGCCTGGGTGGTGTCTTGGGATTCAGTCCCATAAGGAATTGACGGCTTTCAGAGAACTTTAAAGGTTACTTGTACCTAGAATGCAAAGGGAGAGGATTTAGGGGTTGTACAGGGTGGAGCGCGGTAATTTGCTGATTTGGGAATTAAATAAAAAAATTATGATCATTAGAAAAATTTATTTTATATTTTAATTATACTGAACAGTAATGGAATTTTTAAATTACATGGTTTTAAATAGTGTATCTGGCAAATGTCGACCTTCGCTATCCACACACTGCTGCATACGTTTTCTGAAGTTTTCATGAACTCTAACAAGCATGTCCACTGGTATTCTGCCAATTTCAGCTTCAATATTGTTCCTTAGGTCTTCCAAGGTGTTGGGACGGTTGATATACACCTTAGACTTCATGTAACCCCAAAGGAAAAAATCGCATGGGGCTAAATCTGGTGAGCGTGCTGGCCAGTTCACATCTCCCCTCAAAGAGATAAGCCGTCCAGGAAACATTTGCCTCAAACAATTCATGGTAACCCTCGCTGTGTGTGCAGTGGCACCATCCTGTTGGAACCATGTATCCTCTAGTTCCATTGCCTCAAGAGCCGGCTGAAAATAATCCTGTATCATAGACAAGTACCGTTCGGAGTTCACAGTTATGGCACGACCATTATCCTGAAAAAAGTAAGGACCAATGATGCATACTCGTGAAATGCCAAGAGCAAATGATTGCTTCCGAGCAGAGCGTTTCGGAGATTGCAGTACTGCTGCTCTAACTCTCTCAATGTTTTGTGGTGTTGTAATCCTTCTCTCAGGTCCCCTTCGTACACATGACACATTCCCTGCTGTTCTGAATGCATTCACCCAATTTACAATTGATTGCCGTCCAGGAACACGTCCGCGTGGAGGAACAGCGAATTGTAAACGAAAAGCACGCTGCACTGCAATGATCAAGTGGGCATTTGAAAAATACGCTTCAACACAAAATGACCTCTCCTCACGTGTCCACTGCATGATGGCAACTGAAAGGCAGAGGAATACAAATCTCCCATCAGCCACTGTAAGCCACACCCACTCTCCCCTCTCTTCGACCGACAGTGCCGCCACAGCATGCAGTGCAAAAAAGCAAATTACCGCGCTCCACCCTGTATATAGACCATCTCATAAATAGTGCCTTATAAGTTTATACCTTATAGTTCCTATTTCATTTTGGTTAGTGGCATCCAAGCCCCATATATATTTAATTAGGGGACTTATAAGTGTCCTATGATACATAATATTAATTAACTGCAGCTCAGAGCCTTGTTCTTTTAATATATAACAATCTGGTCAGAGACTTTACTCCCCTTATCTTCTAATCCTACTGTCATCCATAGGCTCAGCTCTATTACTCACAGTTTGTTTGGGCAAATTTGAGGAATAGGAATCATTGTATTCTTTTCTTCATCCTGATCAAGGAATCAAGAATCTTCCTATACTCCCATTGTACGTTACACAGGCTGTTTATTTAATCTTTAACCTCTTTCTTGGCTGGATATAAATCTCATTACCCTGCCACATCAAAGATTCTAGATCTAAAAGGTACATTACCCTACTTACTCTTTACAAAACTTGAGAGGCCTATGAGGTAATTATCTGCCTACTTTAACTTGTAAAGGTACCGTCACACTGAACGATACCGCTAGCGATCCGTGACGTTGCAGCATCCTGGCTAGCGATATCGTTCAGTTTGACACGCAGCAGCGATCAGGATCCTGCTGTGATGTCGTTGGTCGCTGCAGAAAGTCCAGCACTTTATTTCGTCGCTGGACTCCCTGCAGACATCGCTGAATCTGCGTGTGTGACGCCGATTCAGCAATGTCTTCACTGGTAACCAGGGTAAACATCGGGTTACTAAGCGCAGGGCCGCGCTTAGTAACCCGATGTTTACCCTGGTTACCATCGTAAAAGTTAAAAAAAAAAAAAAAAAAACACTACATACTTACCTTCCGCTGTGTGTCCCCGGTGTTAGGGCTAGCGGAACGCACTGAGTAAATAGAGATGTTTATTGATATTGCTGCTAGCAAACGGCGGAGCTATATGGCGGTATAGACTAACTCAGTTAATTCACTGAGTAGCCGTGAAAGGAAAGCACTGTGCCCTGTTAGACTCCACAGAGGCACAGGCTAACTGCCCAAACAGAGAGCAGTCAGTGGTCACACAAACACACAAAACTCCTCGCCGGAGGAGCCAGCATTCTAGGGGCTTATTTCAGCCGGGTCCCTGAACACACATACATGTGACCACACTGGCGCAAAGCACATAACATAAGACAATACTAGCGCATGGCCGTGCGGTCATGCACAGTTTATATAGTTGCAGCACAGGAAGCTGCTACCGAAGTTTTGCCCTTTCAGGACCTTCCTGGAGGACCAATGGGATGCGCTGCAGTACCTGAACATGTGACCGAACATGTGACCCTCGACCTCCAATGGGAGACCTTGCCCTGGGCATGCTCAGTGTGTGCAAATAAGGACTTAGTCCCAGAGAGACCCGCTCGCGGCAGATCAGTGCAGGGTACCATAGGAAAGCCAGAAAAGGCAGTGGTGACCCTATGCACAGAATCAGCCTCAGCGAGACGCTGGGAGCGACGTCTCTGCTGAGCAGACCCCACTGCGGCCGATGCTGAATGGGAGACCGCAGCAGACACGGATCGAGATTCCCCCTGTGCAGCAGAGGAAACTCGACTCCTAACACCCGGCGCTGTGCTTCTCTGCACTGGCTGTGAGCGCCGGCCAGCCGGAAAGCACAGCGGTGACGTCACCGCTCTGCTTTCCGGCCGCTGTGCTCACAGTCAGTGCAGGAAAGCACAGCGCCGGGGACAGACAGCGGAAGGTAAGTATGTAGTGTTTGTTTTTTTTACTTTTACGATGGTAGCCAGGGTAAACATCGGGTTACTATGCGCGGCCCTGCGCTTAGTAACCCGATGTTTACCCTGGTTACCGGCATCGTTGGTCGCTGGAGAGCTGTCTGTGTGACAGCTCTCCAGCGACCAAACAGCGACGCTGCAGCGATCGACATCGTTGTCGGTATCGCTGCAGCGTCGCTGAGTGTGACGGTACCTTAAGCTTCGTATGCTGATCCTTTGTGTGTGGTATCTTGTGTTTCAGGTTACCAACTTTGTTTGACTGACAAACTGGCTGTTCTGTTATCAATATATTGTATCATATAGCAATATTTACATGCAATTACCTGTATATTGAGTTCCACGGGCTATATACTATAATTAATTGTATCATACTATTATATCTATCCAAGTGTCAATAAATGAGACCGATCAAAATGCAGACAGGAACAGGGAAAACAAAAAATAAATCCCAAACAAGTAGACAATCTCTACAAAGGGCTCACTCTAAATCTTATGAAGATTTCCCCAACTCACCTAGTTCTACTAGATCAAGGTCCCCTGTTAAGTCAGGGGAACCAAGTTCTGCATTTATAAAACAATCCTCATTCCTAACGTACAGTAAAGCTACAAAGGAAGGGACTATGCAAAAAAATTCAACATCCAAATTGCCAATAAGCATGTCATCCCGTAAAGGAGACCCCAATGGAGTGTCCAAACTTCCAATTCTAAATACCATCTCACCTCAATGGATACTTCCAGATCATTTAAAAGAAAAGGTCCTAGTGACCATGGAATTAAAAATGACCCTTCCACTGAAGATTTGGACAATCAGTCTGATGACTATTCACCGAACAATAGCCCAGACAGACAAAGAGTTAAATCAGATCACATAGAGGTGCCACCAATAGCAGAGATCCCACCTCCTTTAATTAACCTGGATGAATTTCTTAGTTCTAACAAGCCTGCCACTGAAGGTTTCTTGGCTAGCCTTTTTAGGTGATTTAATGAATCTATGAGGATAGGATTTGAATTACAGAGCAAAACCCTGCAGGAAACTTGCAACAATTTCATTCAAATATTGAGAGAATGAAAAAAGATTAACTCTTGTTGAAAAAGACACCATTTACCTATCCAAACAGAATTCTAATCTTCAAGCTGAGATCCTTACCCTCAAAAATAAGTTAACAGACCTCGAAAATCGTAGTCGAAGAAATAACTTAAAGATAAGAGGCATTCCTGAATCCGTCCCGCAAGGTGACCTCTCAAACTACACTAAAAATCTATTCAAACAACTGGTCCCCAATCTCTCTGACTTACAACTGAACATTGACCGTATCCATCGCCTGCCACGTCCAAAGGGGATACCCCAAGACAAGCCCAGGGATACTATCCTTAGAGTACATTTCTTCGATACAAAAGAAAAGATTTTGAAAGGCATCAGGGAAAAAGGTTCCTTCCCTGACCCGTATAGGAACATAAAATTGTTCTCAGACTTCTCCAAAGCGACGATGGATGTGCGTAGATCCTTTAAAGACATAACCGCTAAACTTTGAGACTTCAAAGTGCCCTATAGATGGGGCTCCCCAACAAAACTCTTAGTGTGGTACAACAGCAAAAATTATCCGATCGATACCCCTCAAGAAGGCTTGAGATTTATTAAATTCCTCATGGAAGAACCTGCCTTTAAAGATAAACATTAGAAAATATGCTTATTATTTTCATAATTTCATTCTTTCATTAGACCTCTAACTCTGAGGTGTCTTTGTGGGCCTCAGCCACAAGTCTTGCATACCCCACACTTAGGTGAGACTCAATAAATTTGGAGTCCTCCAGGAGAACCCCTAAGTTAGTTCTTGTGTATTTTGGCTAGTTGTAGATAGGCCAACCACCAGTTTTGTTGTATTTATCTTTATCCCTCAGTTTTGTTTCATTCATAATTAATAATGAAAATCCTTTCTTATAATGTTAGAGGCATCAACAGCCCTAATAAAAGATTTACCATTTGGAAAGAGATTATTCGTTCTCGTGCCAATATTGTATGTCTACATGAGGTGAAATTAGCGAAAGACAATCAATCCAACTTTTCAGCACAAAAAATTTCCACATATCTTTAAATCGCTACATTCGTCTAAAAAAGGGGGTGCCGGCACTTTAATAAGTAGCGATGTTCCATTCCAACTTGTTGATGAAGTAACAGACCATTTGGGCAGGTTCCATATCCTTACTTGTTATTTAAACAACAAACCTTGTACAGTGGTGAATGTATATGCTCCAAACACAAATCACATTTCGCTTTGAAATAATCTACATAAAAAAGTGAATAAAATTAAATTAGGAGATATCATATGGATAGGAGACTTTAACATTGTGCCTGATAGCATTATGGATTCCTCCTCTCTAGTCCATTACAAGGCGCCAGTTTTAAAAAAGTGGTTGATCCAAAATGAACTCTACGACATATTCAGATGTCTTAATTCTTCTTCCCGTGAGTATTCTCACTATTCTGACGTGCATAAAACATCTTCCCGTATAGATTTAATTTTGACAAATGTTTTTACCCTCTCCAAATTTAAGAGTTTTCAAATTAAAAAAAAAACTATTTCAGATCATGCCCTAGTGTTAGCAGATTTTCTTCTAGGACCCCCACTCGGAAATAACGACCTATGGAAATGTAATCCTACATTGTTTAAAATCCCAGATTATAAGCAGGAAATAGAGACAATACTAAATAATTACTTCAAAGAGAATGTGTCTGAAGATATAAATGCATTTACACTGTGGAACGCCCACAAGGCAGTCCTCATGGGAAGTCTCAAACAATTAGCTGCAAGATATAAAAAGAAAAACAGGGAAAAAATTGCTAATCTACAGATCCAAATCAATACAAAAGAATTACAGCAAAACAATCTGCAAATACCATCTTCAAATATACAGGCGGAAATCTTGGAGTTGAGGCAAAAATTGAAATCTGAGATTTTCCAAGAATATGACTATGTTATGAAGGCCTCAAAATTCAAAGGGTATACATCATTAAACACGCCTACCAAATATATGATGGTAAAGATTAAAAAAGAACGTATCAACAGAAGAATTAACAAAATTATTTTCTCGTCAGGTGAAGTTATGATTCATCCCAAAGACATTGCTAGTTCTTTCGCAGACTTTTTTCATCAATTATACAATTTGAAAGATGACCCATGCACACCCAGTATCGACCCAGACTCCATTTAATGCATTCCTATCTAGTATTAACCTCCCCAAAATAACTCCATCTGACTTAATATCTATTAATAGTCCCTTTACAGAAAAAGAAATAATCAATACTATTAATAAGTCGAAGAGTCAAAAAACACCGGGCCCAGATGGATTTTCCAATGAATATTTTAAATCTTTTTCAAAAATTCTAGCCCCGCACTTGGCTTCTATTTTTGCTCTTGCCTCCTCTCAGGGTTCTTTTCATACACTTCATACTTACCTTCCGCTGTCTGTCCCTCGGCCCTCTGCTTCTCTCCCCTGTGTAAGCCCAGCGGCCGGAAAGCAGAGTGGTGACGCTGGGCTTACACAGGGCAGAGAAGCAGAGCGCCGAGGGACAGACAGCGGAAGGTAAGTATGAAGTGTTTTGTTTTTTTTTACTTTTACACTGGTAACCAGGGTAAACATCGGGTTACTAAGCGCGGCCCTGCGCTTAGTAACCCGATGTTTACCCTGGTTACCGGCATCGTTGGTCGCTGGAGAGCTGTCTGTGTGACAGCTCTCCAGCGACCAAACAGCGACGCTGCAGCGATCCGGATCGTTGTCGGTATCGCTGCAGCGTCGCTCAGTGTGACGGCAACTTAAGGATACATACATGTCTACCATTTCAATGGCTCTACAGGAGTCCTACTTCAAGGTGGTCACACATTGGTACTACACACCAATTAGACTTGCGCATATATATCAGGATCACTCTCCTTTGTGCTGGAGGAAGTGCGGATATCAAGGAAATCTTTTTCATCTTTTTTGGGGCTGCCCGAAAATAAAACCTCTATGGTCAAAAGTTTCATTTCATATTAATTTATTTGTTAAAAAATTTGTGATTACTCCCCAGAGGGCTCTCCTTTCTCTGGACATGGAAGGAATTGATCCTCAGGTCAAATACATCCTAATACATATTTCTAGTAGTCAAAAGTACAATAGCACTCTGGTGGAAAAAATCAGATTCACCCAGCTTTACAGATATTCTGGATAAAATCTATCAGCATAGTGCATATTCGCTGCCAACACCAATAGTATTAGAAAATATCTGAAAAAATGGAAGATTTGGAATGACAAGTTTTGTAAAGAGTAAATCTCTTGTAGTCATGCAAAGTGGATAAAGATTGTTACTTTATATCTCTTTCCAATGCATTGCATAAGAAAAATTGTAGTATATTCTATTCAAAAGATCATATTTAATGTCTTTTTTCTTTCTTGTCTATTCGAGATTGATATTTGGTTCTCTAATTATATTGATTCCCTTTTCCCTCACCCTTTTTTTTTCCAATGTTAACCCCTTCCCCATCTTCCCTTCCCTTTATTCCCTACCATTTCTTATGCAAAATTTCAATAAAAATATTTAAAAAGAATAAAGCATTATTTATATTAATTATATGGGTTGTGTGTGCACTCTTCTTGCGCCGCTTTCTTCTTCTTTGTGTACAGGCATGCTTTTGGCACATTAGTAGCACCCTTCCTTTATTTAAGATTATAAATTAGTGGTGCCTGCTCAATTTGTGTGTTTCCGTAGATCCCAAGTCTCCTCCTCCATACTCCAAATGTGCCAACCAGTGGATCAAGGGGAACAGGAATTGATAGCAATGATGCTAGTAGTGATGTCACCTCTTTCCAGTAATGTAGAATAATAGGACATCTCCATATCACGTGGATGAAGTCTGCATCCGATGAGTGACATCACACACACTCTGATGTTTGGAACCGACCCATTTTGAAAAGCCGTATCGGGGTTAAGTATGATTGGTATATTATATATAGCTGAGTCATCCTGTTGTTAACTGATGGGGATACTTTAATTGGAGATTCAAGAATATCTTCCCATTCCTCCTCCTGCATATTAGAAAAATGTCCCCCCCCCCCCACTTCCCCTTAACAAAATTGACAGTAAATGTAGCTACCGAAGATAGCATATATATATATATCATTGCCTAAGGGTTTTTCCGTCTGTCTGTCCTGGAAATCTCGCGTCTCTGATTGGTCAAGGTCGCCAGGCCTCGGCCAATCAGCAACGGGCACAGTATCGACGTAGATGTCATAATGGTTGCCATGGCGACGATGATGTCATAAAGGTTGCCTTGACCAATCAGCGACGGGCACAGTCTGCCGCGAATTCTGGAATCATCATTGTCCATATACTACGGGGACATGCATATTCTAGAATACCCGATGCGTTAGAATCGGGCCACAATCTAGTAGGTATATAAAGAGGAGATAAGACCTTGGGGGCCCTGCGATTTAAGAATTCCTATCAAGGGTAGAGAGGATATTGCTCGACCTGCACCTGTCTGTCTCATATACTATTGAACGGCTGACCTTAGTTGTAGATATCGAAAAAATTGGGATCGCGGTATACCATGTTTGGTTTGCAATTGCTCAAAAGACACAAAGAAACCCCCATCATACAGATTACCTATTGAGGAGACACCATGCCCAATCCAAAAGTCAGTGGACGGGTGGTTCAATAAAGTTGGAAAAAAGCCATTTTTCCACAGGGGCATCTCTGCTATAATGTCTATGAATCCAACAGTTTTTTTGATCTGCCGCCAAATGAAGCAAGGGTAGCAGAAGGGGGATACTAATTTTCTCCAGCTCCAGAAAGTTTAGTGGACAATCAATTTGGGCCGAGTGAAGTAGGTGATTTTCAGAGTTGGGAAGGTAATTATTGGGCATCCATTTATTGAGAGCTCTAGCCTGACCAGCCAAGTAATATAAATAAAAATCCGGGAACGCCGCTCCACCCCCCTGCTTTGGTCTCTGTAATAGATAGCTTAAGTTTGGGCCTAGATTTTCCCCATATGAAAGTTGTGATTTGAGAATTCAAATTTGCAAAGAAGGATTTAGGGATTAGCACAGCACTGTGTTGAAAACAGTAGCTGAGCTTGGGGAGCAATATCATTTTGATTAACCCTCCGTCAGGGGCAATATGTTTCATAACGAGTTTAGGGGCATTGCGCCTGTCCGGCACAGGCTAGAAAATTGGCTATATTTTCCTTTTTTAAAAATGTCAATGCTCTAAAAGTGATCAGTTACCTTAACCCCTTAGCGACCGCCGATACGCCTTTTAACGGCGGCCGCTAAGGGTACTTAAACCACAGCACCGTTAATTAACGGCGCTGTGGAAAAAGTAAATAGCGCCCCCCAGAGTCGGATTTTCTCCGGGGTCTCGGCTGCCGGGGGTAGCCGAGACCCCAGAGAACATGATTCGGGTTTTTTTTTACCGACCCCGCATTTGCGATCGCCGGTAATTAACCGTTTACCGACGATCGCAAAAAAAACGCAATCTCTTTTTAATTTCTCTGTCCTCCGATGTGATTGCACATCAGAGGACAGAGAAAAGGGGTCCCAGATAGGTGAGTATCGGGGGGCTATCTCCCCCGGTGCTCCTCGTGGCTCCCGGTGGGCGCCGCCATCTTCAAAATGGCGGGCGCATGCGCAGTGCGCCCGCCGGCCGGCACCGGGAGAATCTTTGGGTTCTCGGCTGCCGGGGGTAGCCGAGACTCCAAAGAACATGATCGGGGTCGGTTTTACTGACCCGTTTTGCGATCGCCGGTAATTAACTGTTTACCGGCGACCGCAAAAAAAAAAAAATCAAAGTGTAATTCTCTGTCCTCTGATGTTATCGCATTCGGGGACCCTATTATACTTACCGGTGTCCCTGGATCCTCCTGCTGCTCCTCCTGGCTGCCGGGGAAAAGAAAATGGCGGGGGAATGCGCAGTGCGCCCGCCATCTATCGCCATCTGCTGGCCGACAGGAGAAGAGCAGTTGGGGCTAAAATTAGGGTTAGGGTTAGGGCTAGGGTTAGGGTTGGGGCTAAATTTAGGGTTAGGGTTGGGGCTAAATTCAGGGTTAGGGTTCTTTCACACTTACGTCGGTACGGGGCCGTCGCAATACGTTGGCCCGACATACAGACGCACGTTGGGAAAATTGTGCACAACGTGGGCAGCGGATGTAGTTTTTCAACGCATCTGCTACCCAATCTATGTCCTGGGGAGGAGGGGGCGGAGTTACGGCCACGCATGCCCGGTCAGAAATGGCGGACACGTCGTACAAAAAAACGTTACATTGAATGTTTTTTGTGCCAACGGTCCACCAAAACACAACTGATCCAGTGCACGACGGACGCGACGTGTGGCCATCCGTCACGATCCGTCGGCAATACAAGTCTATGGGCAAAAAAGCGCATCCTGCGGGCACATTTGGAGGATCCGTTTTTTGTCCAAAACGACGGATTGCGACGGATGCCAAACGACGCAAGTGTGAAAGTAGCCTTAGGGTTAGGGTTGGGGCTAAAGTTAGGGCTAGGGTTGGGGCTAAAGTTAGGGTTAGATTTGGGGTTAGGGTTTGGATTAGAGTTGGTATTAGGGTTAGGGTTGGCATTAGGGTTATGCTTGGGATTAGGGTTAGGTTTGGGATTAGGGTTAAGATTAGGGTTGTGATTAGGGGTGTATTGGGATTAGAGTTAGGTTTGAGGTTAGGGTTGAGATTAGGATTAGGGGTGTGTTGGATTTAGGGTTTTGATTAGGGTTATGGTTAGGGTTGACATTAGGGTTGTTTTGGGGTAAGGGTTGTGATTATCGTTAGGGTTAGTGATTAGGATTATGGATCGGGTTGGGATTAGGCTTAGGGGTGTGTTGGGGTTAGGGTTGGAGCTAGAATTGGGGGGTTTCCACTGTTTAGTTACATCAGGGGGTCTCCAAACACGACAGCCAATTTTGCGCTCAAAAAGTCAAATGGTGCTCCCTCCCTTCTAAGCTCTGCCGTGCGCCCAAACAGTGGGTTGCCCCCACATATGGGGCATCAGCGTACTCGGGATAAATTGGACAACAACTTTTGGGGTCCAATTTCTCACCACACATCTAGATAAGTTCCTTGGCGGGTCTAGTTTCCAAAATGGGGTCACTTGTGGGGGGTTACTACTGTTTAGGTACATCAGGGGCTCTGCAATCGCAACATAACGCCCACAGACCATTCTATCAAAGTCTGCATTCCAAAACAGCGCTCCTTCCCTTCCGAGCTCTGCCGTGCGCCCAAACAGTGGTTTACCCCCACATATAGCACATCAGTGTACTCGGGATAAATTGGACAACAACTATTGCGGTCCAATTTCTCCTGTTACCCTTGTGAAAATAAAAACTTGGGGGCTACAATATCTTTTTTGTGGAAAAAAAATATTTTTTATTTTCACGACTCTGCATTCTAAACTTCTGTGAAGCACTTGGGCATTCAAAGTTCTCACCACACATCTAGATAAGTTCCATGGGGGGTCTAGTTTCCAAAATGGGGTCACTTGTGGGGGGTTTCCACTGTTTAGGCACATCAGGGGCTCTCCAAACGCGACATGGCGTCCAATCTCAATTCCAGACAATTCTACATTGAAAAAGTAAAACGGCACTCCTTCTCTTCCAAGCTCTGCGGTGCGCCCAAACAGTGGTTTACCCCCACATATTGGGTATCGACGTACTCAGGAGAAATTGCACTACAACTTTTGTGGTCTAATTTCTCCTGTTACCCTTGTGAAAATAAAAATTTGGGGGCAAAAAGATCATTTTTGTAGAAAAAATGCGATTTTTTTTTTTAAATTTTGACGGCTCAACGTTATAGACTTCTGTGAAGCACATGGGGTTTCAAAGTGCTTACCACACATCTAGATAAGTTCCTTAAGGGGTATAGTTTACAAAATGGTGTCACTTGTGGGAGGTTTACACTGTTTGGGCACATCAGGGGCTCTCTAAACGTGACATGGCGTCCGATCTCAATTCCAGCCAATTCTGCATTGAAAAAGTCAAACGGCGCTCCTTCACTTCCAAGTTCTGCGGTGCCCCCAAACAGTGGTTTACCCCCACATATGGGGTAGTGGCGTATTCAGGAGAAATTGCATAACAAAATTTATGGTTACATTTCTGTTTTTACACTTGTGAAAATAAAAAAAATGGTTCTGAATTAAAATGTTTGCAAAAAAATGTTAAATGTTCATTTTTTTCCTTCCACATTGTTTCAGTTCCTGTGAAGCACGTAAAGGGTTAATAAACTTCCTGAATGTGGTTTTGAGAACCTTGAGGGGTGTAGTTTTTAGAATGGTGTCACACTTCGTTATTTTCTATCATATAGACCCCTCAAAATGACTTCAAATGTGATGTGGTCCCTAAAAAAAAAAAGGTGTTGTAAAAATGAGAAATTGCTGGTCAACTTTTAACCCTTATAACTCCCTAACAAAAAAAAATTTTGTTTCCAAAATTGTGCTGATGTAAAGTAGACATGTGGGAAAGGTTATTTATTAACTATTTTTTGTGACATATCTCTCTGATTTAAGGGCATAAAAATACAAAGTTTGACAATTGCAAAATTTTAAAATTTTTTGCCATATTTCTGTTTTTTTCATATATAATCGCAAGTAATATCGAAGAAATGTTACCACTAACATGAAGTACAATATGTCACGAAAAAACAATCTCAGAATCCGCGAGATCCGTTGAAGCGTTCCAGAGTTATAACCTCATAAAGTGACAGTGGTCAGAATTGCAAAAATTGGCTCGGTCATTAAGTACCAAATTGGCTCTGTCACTAAGGGGTTAATAGTAATGTAATAAATGAGAATACAAATAATCAGGTGTAAAAAAAATGTTTAGTACCCAGAAAAGTAATATGTTTCTAAGTCTTGAGCATCCTCCTCACTCTCTCCATCTTGATCTGTATCAGACACATCTGGACATTCTTCCACATCATCTTCTGAATCAATGTCACTTTCTTCCCCTAAATCTTCTAGCTGTCTCATCATCAAGCAGTATATTTTGCACTTGCTCAACATGAAGGGCATTGGACAAGTCAAATATTCTCCTCGCCATTTCATAAGAAAAGCAGAAGCAAGAGAGAATATGTGTTAGGGCGCAATGTGCCTGAGAAGCACACTCTTATTTCTAACAAAACCTTCTATGACAAATCCACAAATTTAGCACTAGCTATTCATAAAACAAGCTAAAAAACCATTGGGATGAATAAAAACAGCAAATTCTAATCGTCAAAGGTGTGACGCATTCAGGGGAAATGAGCTGGAGAAGCCAAAACACTGATATCTGATCTCTTGCAAGCACAAGAGGCTTCTCAGGTTTCACACAGCCTTTAAAGTTATGAAGGTACTGGGAGGATGGTGTTTCCCAGACAAACCACTGAAAATAGAGAAATGAAACTAAGTGAGCTGCGCCTGTCAGATCAGTTGCCCCTGACGGAGAGTTAAGTTGATACGACCGGCTACAGATAGTGGGAGTTTGTTCCAAGCTGCAAAATTACATTTAACTAATTCTAACAATGGGAATATATTAAGTTGTAGGTCAAATCTACTATATTGAGAAATGTGTATGCCTAGATATTTGAAGCTGGGTACAATAGGGAGGGAGGAAAGCGTCCCAAGGTCGGGCATTGGAATATGGGAGAGGGCATCAACGCGGATTTGTCCCAATTTATGTATAGGCCTGAGTATCTACTAAATTTATCTATGTGTAAGCACAACGCCCAAACCCATAACCCAAAAAGGGAGTGGGTAACACTTCATATAATTAACTAGAACCTACCAGGAACACAGATAGATATACTGTGGTCCAAGAAGTGCCATGAAAAAATTCATTAAAATGAACATATTTTATTTACATTTAGATTAAAATACACTACATACATAGACATAAATGACAAGGTGCCTCTGTACAACCAAAAAATGCGGTCAGCACGAGTAAAACACTTGTTATATGCGCCAATCAATAGGTCTAGGAGTGTGACAAGTTCTTCTGCTATACAGTTATACACTAAGTCTCTTCAATTACGGCGCTGCATATATCTGAATCATGCAACAAGTAGTTTGGACTAGACCATAAATTGTCTAGCCAAGCATATAGTCCAATGCTACTAAGCGCTGCTTAAATTGCGGCCACTTAATCTGATGCAATGCGCTAAGACTGGAAAGCTTAATAGTACACTACTCCAAGTATCGAACATGTCGTACATGCGCACTTGCTTCGCACTATCCCGACGGCCCTAGATTCTAAACCGCCTACTCACGTCAGACATCTGGGAAGAGGAGGAGTGATCTCAATCTCCCCGCATGCCAATAGAGATCTCCGCCCTTAAGAGGTAAGACAACATATATCGCTGGGCAAATTGCATCAGCCCACCTGACAGTGGAGCCTTTCATATGTCCTATATAACACGCCCACCACATTGGCAGTGGTGTTACCATGGACACCTGGGTAAATCCTGATCACAATGCATAACAGACCCTATAACAAACCCTGTAAAGGGAATCAGCAAAAAACCTGTTGCCCAAAACTAATTTGACCAGAATGGTATTGCAGTGTGTGCATGTGAATGGGGCGTGAGTAAATAAACCCTAAAAGAAAAAACAGTGACACTACATAGAAAAAAGAATCAGCGAATGTGATCAAAATTAAGTTACCGAAGTAAATAAATGTGAAGTGATAACTACTCCAAATGACAATATATATATATATTACTATATTGCCAATAAATTACATATAGAGCCCAAGTGCAATTATATAGTTTACCAATGTGAGAAGAAGGGGACTCTCATGTAAGTGAACATTTGATGCTTGCGACTCCACTAATGGCGTATGCATCCGGATGAAATGAAGGGCGACATCCCCCCACTGCAGATAGGGGGCAACAATCGCCACTATCATCCAATACCGGATACAGCCATATGTGTCCATCAACGTATACTACACATATTTATTTATAAAAATAATAGTGAACAAGTGAGAAAAAATAAAACAGGTGAAACAATAGTGAAGTGATAAATAACGTTATATTTTTAATAGGGATAAAATGTGACTTAAATATACATGTAATTACACGCGGTGAAATGGAGTGCGATATTTATACCTTATACTGAAAATTAAGATCAAATTTTGACACTCCTCCAGTACCCGGATTTAACCCCTTCATGACCTTGGGATTTTTCGTTTTTTCCGTGTTCGTTTTTCACTCTCCTCCTTCCCAGAGCCATAACTTTTTTATTTTTCCGTCAATTTGGCCATGTGAGGGCTTATTTTTTGCGGGACGAGTTGTACTTTTGAACGACATCATTGATTTTAGCATGTCGTGTACTAGAAAACGGAAAAAAAAATTCCAAGTGCGGTGAAATTGCAAAAAAAGTGCAATCCCACACTTGTTTTTTGTTTGGCTTTTTTGCTAGGTTCACTAAATGCTAAAAAACTGACCTGTCATTATGATTCTCCAGGTCAGTACGAGTTCATCGACACCTAACATGACTAGGTTATTTTTTATCTAAGTGGTGAAAAAAAATTCCAAACTTTGCTAAAAAAATTAAAAATAAAATTGCGCCATTTTCCGATACTCGTAGTGTCTCCATTTTTCGTGATCTGGGGTCGGTTGAGGGCTTATTTTTCGCGTGCCGAGCTGGCGTTTTTAATGATAGCATTTTGGTGCACATACGTTCTTTTGATCGCCCGTTATTGCATTTTAATGCAATGTCACGGCAACCTAAAAAACGTAATTCTGGCGTTTTGAATTTTTTTCTCGCTACGCCGTTTAGCGACCAGGTTAATGCTTTTTTTTAATTGATAGATCGGGCAATTCTGAGCGCGGCGATACCAAATATGTGTAGATTTGATTTTTTTTTTAATTGATTTATTTTGATTGGGGCAAAAGGGGGGTGATTTAAACTTTTATATTTTTTTTATTTTTTTCACATTTTTTTTAACTTTTTTTTTTTTACTTTTGCCATGCTTCAATAGCCTCCATGGGAGGCTAGAAGCAGGCACAACTCGATCGCCTCTGCTACATAGCAGCGATCTGCTGATCGCTGCTATGTAGCAGAAATGGAGGTGTGCTGTGAGCGCCGACCACAGGGTGGCGCTCACAGCCACCGGTGATCAGTAACCATAGAGGTCTCTAGGACCTCTATGGTTACCATCCTGACGCATCGCCGACCCCCGATCATTGACGGGGGTTGGCGATGACGTCATTTCCGGCCGCCCGGCCGGAAGCGGTAGTTAAATGCCGCTGTCTGCGTTTGACAGCGGCATTTAACTAGTTAATAGGTGCGGGCAGATCGCGATTCTGCCCGCGCCTATTACGGTCACATGTCAGCTGTTCAAAACAGCTGACATGTCCCGGCTTTGATGCGGGCTCACTGCGGAGCCCTGCATCAAAGCAGGGGATCTGACCTCGGATGTACTATCCCGTCCGAGGTCAGATAGGGGTTAAAGTACATTGTGATCAAAATACTAACCAATTGATACATGGAATAATACTAGTATCTATAAGCTTAAAGAATACCATTGTAACAATTAGTCCACATACTGGCAATAAATTCCAGTGTTTATACCCATCATTAGATTTAGTTGATATTGGACTGCCCACTTTCTCTCCAAATGTTAATATCACTAGTGCTATCTTAGTCCATATCCTAAATTTTAGAAAAAAGTGTCCACTCAAGATGAGATCTCTTTGCCCAGATGTAGCCAACTTGTTACAGTTCTCATCCGATGTCTGGATAAAACCTGAAGTATAAGGCCACCGACAGACGGTATCCATACAAGAGACCAAAAATATACCTAAATGAATAAACAACAATTAAAATATGCACCTGTAACAAACAAATTGAAATAGCAATGGGATAACCCACCGTCTAAGACTAAAACCTGATGAGACAAACATATACAAAGAGGATGTTAATTCAAACAACCATAACATTTGTTTTATTTTAATCTAAATGTAAATAAAATATTTTCATTTTAATGAATATTTTTGTGGCACTTCTTGGACCACAGTATAAATTTATCTATGGTAGCGATTACCTCCGGCAATGTTTCCTCTGCCTTATCCATAAATATCACCATGTCATCAGCATATTGACCAATGGTGTCCACACGACCTTTAATGTCAGTAGAGGACCTTACGTGTATCGCCAGAGCCTCTATTGCAGGTTTTCCAGAATATCAAAGTCACACTTAGATGTACTGTATATAGCTACTTGTAATAATCGTGAAAACAGCGAAGTATCTCCTCAGTTGAGGACACCAATGATCCGTCTGGTGTTCGAATCTGTAATATAGTATTGGATATGTTATGTTGGCGTACCAAGAAAGTCAAAAATTTGCTAGCTTGGTTTCCCAATTCAAAATAGGATTGACGAGTAAAAAATAGTTTACGTTTAGATTTAGTGTCTGTATGCTGAACATATAACCTCTGGGAAGTTAGCTACTCAAGTCTATTACCATTAGTTGGATCAGATATACATGCAGACTCCGAATCTTTTAGTCGTTGTTCCACCTCGTCATCCTCCCTTGAGGCCACCCTTTTTATGTAAGATATTGTAGAAGATAGACACCCCCTTAGATATGCCTGCAATGTTTTTTCATGGAGCTAACAACCAGCGAGAACGATAAGTACGTCACCGGATCGCTCCTGCATCGTTCTGCTGTTGCCGTGTTTGATGTCTCCTAGCGACCTAAACAGCGACGCTGCAGCGATCGGCTCCTTGTCTATATCGCTGCAGCGTCGCTTAGTGTAACGGTACCTTTAGGGCAAAGCTCATTGCCATCCGAAGTATTGATATATTAGCTGGAGGAGGGTTGTATGACATAATTAATATTAATAGTTAATATGTATGACATATTATGACGAACCGACCTTCAGAGTCCCTCCTAGGCTCCCTCACCTCCCATCTAATGTCTCTATAAATTAACAGTGAAACCCCTCTTGAGTAGCTAGTGTGAAACGCGTTTATGGACGATTGTACCCACGGTTTCTGTACACACCGGGCTGTGTCTCTAGTCACTCATCAAGACATGGTAAATATTATTGTCCGGGCAAAGCCTAGGGATAACACATGGAGGGCGAGAGATCCGTTGTTCTACCTACAGAACAGATAAAACAAACATAAAAAAAGAAACAGCAAAAACCAAACAGTGTAGGGGCGTAGTCCCATGCTCCTATGATTAAGTGAAAACGGGGATACCCTCGCTAGGTTCAGCGTCCGGTATTGTTGTTTGGTTAGACACCCACACAGAAAGCTCCATTATATAAATATCCGTACAAGTACATTAGGATTTCTTTACATTGGACACCTTGTGGACCGGTAGCCACTCAGCCGTCTCCTCCGGATCAGTGAAGAATATAGAGAAACCCTCATGAACGACCCGTAGACGAGCTGGATAAATCATGGAGTATACAACATTCCGGTCTCTAAGTTGTTTCTTAATTTCCATGAACCGTGCCCGCTGCTTCTGAAGCTCTATGGAGAAATCCGGAAAGATCGAAATTGTGGCATTGTGGAATTTGATAGGGCTCTTGTGCCATGCCAGACGTAGAAAAACGTCTCTATCCTTACAGTTGAAAAGACGTGCCAAAAAAGGTCTTGGCGGAGCTCAAGGAGGGAGGGGTTTCGTGGGGAACCCTGTGGGCCCTCTCCACAGAGAAAGTTGAGGAGAATTCGCCTCCCAAAGAAGTCTTAAGCCAATCTTCCAGGAATTCCCCAGGCCGCTGGCCCTCCAAGCGTTTCGGCAGACCAATAATTCAGATATTATTCCGACGCAGTCTATTCTCCAAGTCATCCGCTTTTTGTTTCCAGGCATTTATGGAGCCAGCCACCCTTGTCAATTTAGCCTCCATGGGCGTAATGGTATCTTCTATTTGTGACACTCTTGTTTCCACCTCCGTGATGCGTCCTCCCATGGTTTGCATATCTAGTCTCAGATGGCCCACCTCAGTGTGCACATCTTCTATTTTTTCAGTAAGAGAAGATGTTTGAGGGTTAACTCATCTTGTTCCCCCTCATTACTATCAGAAGGACGGCCTTTACGTTGAGCCTGCGAGGAGCTATTCCTAAGGGTCCGCACACCATCCGAAGGGTCCTCTCTGGCAATTTTTTTTAGTCTATCAGCCGTTCCTGATCCCTTGGAGTGCTGCATAGCTGACAGAAATGAGAGGCAGCAAAGTAGCCAAAGTTATAATATGAAATAATGCCAAGTTCCAATCACAGAAATAGCAGAGCCGGCAGGAATTGTTTATATGATGTTATGAGACAGCTTTAAATGCATAAGGTGCTTATAGTAGCAAATGTAAAGGTACCGTCACACATAACGATATCGTTAACGATATCGTTGCTTTTTGTAACGTAGCAACGATATCGTTAAGGAAATCGTTATGTGTGACAGCGACCAACGATCAGGCCCCTGCTGGGAGATCGTTGGTCGCTGAGGAAAGTCCAGAACTTTATTTCGTTGCTGCACTTCCCGCTGACATCGCTTAATCGGCGTTTGTGACGCCGATCCAGCGATGTCTTCACTGGTAACCAGGGTAAACATCGGGTTACTAAGCACAGGGCCGCGCTTAGTAACCCGATGTTTACCCTGGTTACCAGCGTAAACTTTAAAAAAACAAACACTACATACTTACCTTCAGCTGTCTGTCCCCGGCGCTGTGCTTCTCTGCACTCCTGCATCCTGTGTCCGCGCCGGCCAGCCGGAAAGCACAGCGGTGACGTCACCGCTCTGCTTTCCGGCTGACCGGCGCTGACAGTGCAGAGGAAAGTAGAGCGCCGGAGGACAGACAGCGGAAGGCAAGTATGTAGTGTTTGTTTTTTTAACGTTTACGCTGGCAACCAGGGTAAACATCGGGTTACTAAGCGCAGCCCTGCGCTTAGTAACCCGATGTTTACCCTGGTTACCGGGGACCTCGGGATCGTTGGTCGCTGGAGAGCTGTCTGTGTGACAGCTCTCCAGCGGCCAAACAGCGACGCTGCAGCGATCGACATCATTGTCGGTATCGCTGCAGCGTCGCTTAGTGTGACGGTACCCTAACAGTACCCAGGTTATAGTAGAGCTCTATGCCCTGGGGGGGCTCGCAGCACCGACAGAGGCAGCAGGGAGGAGGGGGAGCAGACCCTCCAAATCACAAGCATCGGTAGGGCAGGTGTCTTTCAGATAGGGGAACGCGGGGCCCAATTTTCCAGAGCACTCACCGCTCAATGTAGTGTAGGATGCGTGCTCACCTCCCAGGCAGCGCTGCAAATGCAATGCTCAGCGCTGCGTCTCCTCCTGTCAGAGCACGAACTTATGTAGTGACCGCCGCCCAATTCCTCCAATTCCCGGTGCACCAGAGCCCAGCCGCACACACCGTGAGTACCAGGGGGTTTTCAAGGCTATGGGGGGAGTCCCGGCACTGATAAAGGCTGGCGCCGCTCTGTACCTTATTTGAGCGTGCACTTGAAAAATGGCCACCGTCTCACACTGGCCTTGTAGCTCCTGCAAGCTCCGCCGGCTCTGAGCTCTCCTCCGGACCTCACAGTGTATCCCGCAGCAGCCATGCACCTTCCAGGGTCCAAGGGGACTACAAATCAACATGCAGCCCACTCTTTAAAGGGGTCTAAGTGGCAGGATACCGTCAGGATATTGGGAGCTCTCCCAGGGTAAGTCTTCTCTCTTCAGCTACATAGCCACGCCCCCCTTTTATTCATATTTTGTATCTAATATTCTTCAAAACTCTTTTGCATTTTATCATGCTGTTTTACTTGATCTTTCAAAGCTGTTTGCAAGCTGATCCTTTGCTCTATAGCTGTATGCAGCTCTAAACGCAAGTGATCAATCTCCTCCTGCAAACTTTGCAGTGCCTGTTCACAGACCCATCCAACGGCTGCTGCTGTTTTTTCCTCCTTTGCATCATACCTTGAGAGATCAAATTTTGCACCACATCCTGGGGATTTGCTAAACGCTGTCCCTCCATATACTTATTATAGGAAAAATCAGCCACACTCAAAATGGTTGAAAGTTCAGCAAACTGTGTAGTTTCTTTATTAACATATACAATAAACATCACCAGGTGCTTTTTTAGGAGGTAAATGGGTGGCGGACTATTCAATTCGGGTAACGTTTCGACCCCAGCGGGTCTTTATCAAAACCTCACTTATGCCAAAGAGGTAGAGGAGAGGAGAAAGAGCTGAGTTCCCATAGGGCAGCTCCGGTGGAGTTGTGTGAAAGCGCATCCGCCTAGTGGGTGACACATCACCCACTAGGCGGATGCGCTTTCACACAACTCCACCGGCTCTTTCTCCTCTCCTCTACCTCTTTGGCATAAGTGAGGTTTTGATAAAGACCCGCTGGGGTCGAAACGTTACCCGAATTGAATAGTCCGCCACCCATTTACCTCCTAAAAAAGCACCTGGTGATGTTTATTGTATATTTTAATAAAGAAACTACACAGTTTGCTGAACTTTCAACCATTTTGAGTGCGGCTTGGACTATTTTGTTCATGCCTGCACCAACCCTGTGACAGTGTGCACATCCTTTTTTCTGGACCTCCATATACTTATTACATTCCTGTGCCATTGGGGTCCACGGTCCTGACAACACCCATTCCGGCAAGGATCTGACACTACTCTCAATGGCTTTCCTATTCTTAACAAACTTATTCAATTTTGCAAACATTTTTATTCAAGACACAATTCCCACTTGCTGACACGACTTGTTTCGTTATGGTTCAAGGAATTGTGATGAAGAACTAAAAGATAATAAATTTAAACAGTCACTCAAAATAGCACATAATCAATAAAGTCATAAGTCATGCATTACATTAGCATGGTAGAGGTTCATCACTGAACGTCCAGGAAGCAAGCCAGGCAAAACACATGTGTCCTCTCTCATCCAATCTGTGTCTCTCTGTGTCCCCCAGTCTCAGGCAATACTTCCATTTATATGTTAAAACTGACCATTGAATCTTATCTGAAGGCTTTTGATCTGTATCATGGTATGCCAATGTGACACCCCCTAAAGGCCCCTTCACATTTAGCGACGCTGCAGCGATACCGACAACGATCCGAATCGCTGCAGCGTCGCTGTTTGGTCGCTGTAGAGCTGTCACACAGACCGCTCTCCAGCGACCAACGATGCCGGTAACCAGGGTAAACATCGGGTAACTAAGCGCAGGGCCGCGCTTAGTAACCCGATTTTTACCCTGGTTACCATGCTAAAAGTAAAAAAAAACAAACAGTACATACTTACCTACAGCCGTCTGTCCTCCAGCGCTGCGCTCTGCTTCTCTGCTCTCCTCCTGTACTGTCTGTGAGCCGGAAAGCAGAGCGGTGACGTCACCGCTCTGCTTTCCGGCTCACAGCCAGTGCAGGAGGAGAGCAGAGCACAGCGCTGGAGGACAGACGGCTGTAGGTAAGTATGTACTGTTTGTTTTTTTTTACTTTTAGCATGGTAACCAGGGTAAAAATCGGGTTACTAAGCGCGGCCCTGCGCTTAGTTACCCGATGTTTACCCTGGTTACCGGCATCGTTGGTCGCTGGAGAGCGGTCTGTGTGACAGCTCTACAGCGACCAAACAGCGACGCTGCAGCGATTCGGATCGTTGTCGGTATCGCTGCAGCGTCGCTAAATGTGAAGGGGCCTTTAGGGGGTGTCACATTGGCATACCATGATACAGATCAAAAGCCTTCAGATAAGATTCAATGGTCAGTTTTAACATATAAATGGAAGTATTGCCTGAGACTGGGGGACACAGAGAGACACAGATTGGATGAGAGAGGACACATGTGTTTTGCCTGGCTTGCTTCCTGGACGTTCAGTGATGAACCTCTACCATGCTAATGTAATGCATGACTTATGACTTTATTGATTATGTGCTCCTAGGCTCCCTCACCTCCCATCTAATGTCTCTATAAATTAACAGTGAAACCCCTCTTGAGTAGCTAGTGTGAAACGCGTTTATGGACGATTGTACCCACGGTTTCTGTACACACCGGGCTGTGTCTCTAGTCACTCATCAAGACATGGTAAATATTATTGTCCGGGCAAAGCCTAGGGATAACACATGGAGGGCGAGAGATCCGTTGTTCTACCTACAGAACAGATAAAACAAACATAAAAAAAGAAACAGCAAAAACCAAACAGTGTAGGGGCGTAGTCCCATGCTCCTATGATTAAGTGAAAACGGGGATACCCTCGCTAGGTTCAGCGTCCGGTATTGTTGTTTGGTTAGACACCCACACAGAAAGCTCCATTATATAAATATCCGTACAAGTACATTAGGATTTCTTTACATTGGACACCTTGTGGACCGGTAGCCACTCAGCCGTCTCCTCCGGATCAGTGAAGAATATAGAGAAACCCTCATGAACGACCCGTAGACGAGCTGGATAAATCATGGAGTATACAACATTCCGGTCTCTAAGTTGTTTCTTAATTTCCATGAACCGTGCCCGCTGCTTCTGAAGCTCTATGGAGAAATCCGGAAAGATCGAAATTGTGGCATTGTGGAATTTGATAGGGCTCTTGTGCCATGCCAGACGTAGAAAAACGTCTCTATCCTTACAGTTGAAAAGACGTGCCAAAAAAGGTCTTGGCGGAGCTCAAGGAGGGAGGGGTTTCGTGGGGAACCCTGTGGGCCCTCTCCACAGAGAAAGTTGAGGAGAATTCGCCTCCCAAAGAAGTCTTAAGCCAATCTTCCAGGAATTCCCCAGGCCGCTGGCCCTCCAAGCGTTTCGGCAGACCAATAATTCAGATATTATTCCGACGCAGTCTATTCTCCAAGTCATCCGCTTTTTGTTTCCAGGCATTTATGGAGCCAGCCACCCTTGTCAATTTAGCCTCCATGGGCGTAATGGTATCTTCTATTTGTGACACTCTTGTTTCCACCTCCGTGATGCGTCCTCCCATGGTTTGCATATCTAGTCTCAGATGGCCCACCTCAGTGTGCACATCTTCTATTTTTTCAGTAAGAGAAGATGTTTGAGGGTTAACTCATCTTGTTCCCCCTCATTACTATCAGAAGGACGGCCTTTACGTTGAGCCTGCGAGGAGCTATTCCTAAGGGTCCGCACACCATCCGAAGGGTCCTCTCTGGCAATTTTTTTTAGTCTATCAGCCGTTCCTGATCCCTTGGAGTGCTGCATAGCTGACAGAAATGAGAGGCAGCAAAGTAGCCAAAGTTATAATATGAAATAATGCCAAGTTCCAATCACAGAAATAGCAGAGCCGGCAGGAATTGTTTATATGATGTTATGAGACAGCTTTAAATGCATAAGGTGCTTATAGTAGCAAATGTAAAGGTACCGTCACACATAACGATATCGTTAACGATATCGTTGCTTTTTGTAACGTAGCAACGATATCGTTAAGGAAATCGTTATGTGTGACAGCGACCAACGATCAGGCCCCTGCTGGGAGATCGTTGGTCGCTGAGGAAAGTCCAGAACTTTATTTCGTTGCTGCACTTCCCGCTGACATCGCTTAATCGGCGTTTGTGACGCCGATCCAGCGATGTCTTCACTGGTAACCAGGGTAAACATCGGGTTACTAAGCACAGGGCCGCGCTTAGTAACCCGATGTTTACCCTGGTTACCAGCGTAAACTTTAAAAAAACAAACACTACATACTTACCTTCAGCTGTCTGTCCCCGGCGCTGTGCTTCTCTGCACTCCTGCATCCTGTGTCCGCGCCGGCCAGCCGGAAAGCACAGCGGTGACGTCACCGCTCTGCTTTCCGGCTGACCGGCGCTGACAGTGCAGAGGAAAGTAGAGCGCCGGAGGACAGACAGCGGAAGGCAAGTATGTAGTGTTTGTTTTTTTAACGTTTACGCTGGCAACCAGGGTAAACATCGGGTTACTAAGCGCAGCCCTGCGCTTAGTAACCCGATGTTTACCCTGGTTACCGGGGACCTCGGGATCGTTGGTCGCTGGAGAGCTGTCTGTGTGACAGCTCTCCAGCGGCCAAACAGCGACGCTGCAGCGATCGACATCATTGTCGGTATCGCTGCAGCGTCGCTTAGTGTGACGGTACCCTAACAGTACCCAGGTTATAGTAGAGCTCTATGCCCTGGGGGGGCTCGCAGCACCGACAGAGGCAGCAGGGAGGAGGGGGAGCAGACCCTCCAAATCACAAGCATCGGTAGGGCAGGTGTCTTTCAGATAGGGGAACGCGGGGCCCAATTTTCCAGAGCACTCACCGCTCAATGTAGTGTAGGATGCGTGCTCACCTCCCAGGCAGCGCTGCAAATGCAATGCTCAGCGCTGCGTCTCCTCCTGTCAGAGCACGAACTTATGTAGTGACCGCCGCCCAATTCCTCCAATTCCCGGTGCACCAGAGCCCAGCCGCACACACCGTGAGTACCAGGGGGTTTTCAAGGCTATGGGGGGAGTCCCGGCACTGATAAAGGCTGGCGCCGCTCTGTACCTTATTTGAGCGTGCACTTGAAAAATGGCCACCGTCTCACACTGGCCTTGTAGCTCCTGCAAGCTCCGCCGGCTCTGAGCTCTCCTCCGGACCTCACAGTGTATCCCGCAGCAGCCATGCACCTTCCAGGGTCCAAGGGGACTACAAATCAACATGCAGCCCACTCTTTAAAGGGGTCTAAGTGGCAGGATACCGTCAGGATATTGGGAGCTCTCCCAGGGTAAGTCTTCTCTCTTCAGCTACATAGCCACGCCCCCCTTTTATTCATATTTTGTATCTAATATTCTTCAAAACTCTTTTGCATTTTATCATGCTGTTTTACTTGATCTTTCAAAGCTGTTTGCAAGCTGATCCTTTGCTCTATAGCTGTATGCAGCTCTAAACGCAAGTGATCAATCTCCTCCTGCAAACTTTGCAGTGCCTGTTCACAGACCCATCCAACGGCTGCTGCTGTTTTTTCCTCCTTTGCATCATACCTTGAGAGATCAAATTTTGCACCACATCCTGGGGATTTGCTAAACGCTGTCCCTCCATATACTTATTATAGGAAAAATCAGCCACACTCAAAATGGTTGAAAGTTCAGCAAACTGTGTAGTTTCTTTATTAACATATACAATAAACATCACCAGGTGCTTTTTTAGGAGGTAAATGGGTGGCGGACTATTCAATTCGGGTAACGTTTCGACCCCAGCGGGTCTTTATCAAAACCTCACTTATGCCAAAGAGGTAGAGGAGAGGAGAAAGAGCTGAGTTCCCATAGGGCAGCTCCGGTGGAGTTGTGTGAAAGCGCATCCGCCTAGTGGGTGACACATCACCCACTAGGCGGATGCGCTTTCACACAACTCCACCGGCTCTTTCTCCTCTCCTCTACCTCTTTGGCATAAGTGAGGTTTTGATAAAGACCCGCTGGGGTCGAAACGTTACCCGAATTGAATAGTCCGCCACCCATTTACCTCCTAAAAAAGCACCTGGTGATGTTTATTGTATATTTTAATAAAGAAACTACACAGTTTGCTGAACTTTCAACCATTTTGAGTGCGGCTTGGACTATTTTGTTCATGCCTGCACCAACCCTGTGACAGTGTGCACATCCTTTTTTCTGGACCTCCATATACTTATTACATTCCTGTGCCATTGGGGTCCACGGTCCTGACAACACCCATTCCGGCAAGGATCTGACACTACTCTCAATGGCTTTCCTATTCTTAACAAACTTATTCAATTTTGCAAACATTTTTATTCAAGACACAATTCCCACTTGCTGACACGACTTGTTTCGTTATGGTTCAAGGAATTGTGATGAAGAACTAAAAGATAATAAATTTAAACAGTCACTCAAAATAGCACATAATCAATAAAGTCATAAGTCATGCATTACATTAGCATGGTAGAGGTTCATCACTGAACGTCCAGGAAGCAAGCCAGGCAAAACACATGTGTCCTCTCTCATCCAATCTGTGTCTCTCTGTGTCCCCCAGTCTCAGGCAATACTTCCATTTATATGTTAAAACTGACCATTGAATCTTATCTGAAGGCTTTTGATCTGTATCATGGTATGCCAATGTGACACCCCCTAAAGGCCCCTTCACATTTAGCGACGCTGCAGCGATACCGACAACGATCCGAATCGCTGCAGCGTCGCTGTTTGGTCGCTGTAGAGCTGTCACACAGACCGCTCTCCAGCGACCAACGATGCCGGTAACCAGGGTAAACATCGGGTAACTAAGCGCAGGGCCGCGCTTAGTAACCCGATTTTTACCCTGGTTACCATGCTAAAAGTAAAAAAAAACAAACAGTACATACTTACCTACAGCCGTCTGTCCTCCAGCGCTGCGCTCTGCTTCTCTGCTCTCCTCCTGTACTGTCTGTGAGCCGGAAAGCAGAGCGGTGACGTCACCGCTCTGCTTTCCGGCTCACAGCCAGTGCAGGAGGAGAGCAGAGCACAGCGCTGGAGGACAGACGGCTGTAGGTAAGTATGTACTGTTTGTTTTTTTTTACTTTTAGCATGGTAACCAGGGTAAAAATCGGGTTACTAAGCGCGGCCCTGCGCTTAGTTACCCGATGTTTACCCTGGTTACCGGCATCGTTGGTCGCTGGAGAGCGGTCTGTGTGACAGCTCTACAGCGACCAAACAGCGACGCTGCAGCGATTCGGATCGTTGTCGGTATCGCTGCAGCGTCGCTAAATGTGAAGGGGCCTTTAGGGGGTGTCACATTGGCATACCATGATACAGATCAAAAGCCTTCAGATAAGATTCAATGGTCAGTTTTAACATATAAATGGAAGTATTGCCTGAGACTGGGGGACACAGAGAGACACAGATTGGATGAGAGAGGACACATGTGTTTTGCCTGGCTTGCTTCCTGGACGTTCAGTGATGAACCTCTACCATGCTAATGTAATGCATGACTTATGACTTTATTGATTATGTGCTCCTAGGCTCCCTCACCTCCCATCTAATGTCTCTATAAATTAACAGTGAAACCCCTCTTGAGTAGCTAGTGTGAAACGCGTTTATGGACGATTGTACCCACGGTTTCTGTACACACCGGGCTGTGTCTCTAGTCACTCATCAAGACATGGTAAATATTATTGTCCGGGCAAAGCCTAGGGATAACACATGGAGGGCGAGAGATCCGTTGTTCTACCTACAGAACAGATAAAACAAACATAAAAAAAGAAACAGCAAAAACCAAACAGTGTAGGGGCGTAGTCCCATGCTCCTATGATTAAGTGAAAACGGGGATACCCTCGCTAGGTTCAGCGTCCGGTATTGTTGTTTGGTTAGACACCCACACAGAAAGCTCCATTATATAAATATCCGTACAAGTACATTAGGATTTCTTTACATTGGACACCTTGTGGACCGGTAGCCACTCAGCCGTCTCCTCCGGATCAGTGAAGAATATAGAGAAACCCTCATGAACGACCCGTAGACGAGCTGGATAAATCATGGAGTATACAACATTCCGGTCTCTAAGTTGTTTCTTAATTTCCATGAACCGTGCCCGCTGCTTCTGAAGCTCTATGGAGAAATCCGGAAAGATCGAAATTGTGGCATTGTGGAATTTGATAGGGCTCTTGTGCCATGCCAGACGTAGAAAAACGTCTCTATCCTTACAGTTGAAAAGACGTGCCAAAAAAGGTCTTGGCGGAGCTCAAGGAGGGAGGGGTTTCGTGGGGAACCCTGTGGGCCCTCTCCACAGAGAAAGTTGAGGAGAATTCGCCTCCCAAAGAAGTCTTAAGCCAATCTTCCAGGAATTCCCCAGGCCGCTGGCCCTCCAAGCGTTTCGGCAGACCAATAATTCAGATATTATTCCGACGCAGTCTATTCTCCAAGTCATCCGCTTTTTGTTTCCAGGCATTTATGGAGCCAGCCACCCTTGTCAATTTAGCCTCCATGGGCGTAATGGTATCTTCTATTTGTGACACTCTTGTTTCCACCTCCGTGATGCGTCCTCCCATGGTTTGCATATCTAGTCTCAGATGGCCCACCTCAGTGTGCACATCTTCTATTTTTTCAGTAAGAGAAGATGTTTGAGGGTTAACTCATCTTGTTCCCCCTCATTACTATCAGAAGGACGGCCTTTACGTTGAGCCTGCGAGGAGCTATTCCTAAGGGTCCGCACACCATCCGAAGGGTCCTCTCTGGCAATTTTTTTTAGTCTATCAGCCGTTCCTGATCCCTTGGAGTGCTGCATAGCTGACAGAAATGAGAGGCAGCAAAGTAGCCAAAGTTATAATATGAAATAATGCCAAGTTCCAATCACAGAAATAGCAGAGCCGGCAGGAATTGTTTATATGATGTTATGAGACAGCTTTAAATGCATAAGGTGCTTATAGTAGCAAATGTAAAGGTACCGTCACACATAACGATATCGTTAACGATATCGTTGCTTTTTGTAACGTAGCAACGATATCGTTAAGGAAATCGTTATGTGTGACAGCGACCAACGATCAGGCCCCTGCTGGGAGATCGTTGGTCGCTGAGGAAAGTCCAGAACTTTATTTCGTTGCTGCACTTCCCGCTGACATCGCTTAATCGGCGTTTGTGACGCCGATCCAGCGATGTCTTCACTGGTAACCAGGGTAAACATCGGGTTACTAAGCACAGGGCCGCGCTTAGTAACCCGATGTTTACCCTGGTTACCAGCGTAAACTTTAAAAAAACAAACACTACATACTTACCTTCAGCTGTCTGTCCCCGGCGCTGTGCTTCTCTGCACTCCTGCATCCTGTGTCCGCGCCGGCCAGCCGGAAAGCACAGCGGTGACGTCACCGCTCTGCTTTCCGGCTGACCGGCGCTGACAGTGCAGAGGAAAGTAGAGCGCCGGAGGACAGACAGCGGAAGGCAAGTATGTAGTGTTTGTTTTTTTAACGTTTACGCTGGCAACCAGGGTAAACATCGGGTTACTAAGCGCAGCCCTGCGCTTAGTAACCCGATGTTTACCCTGGTTACCGGGGACCTCGGGATCGTTGGTCGCTGGAGAGCTGTCTGTGTGACAGCTCTCCAGCGGCCAAACAGCGACGCTGCAGCGATCGACATCATTGTCGGTATCGCTGCAGCGTCGCTTAGTGTGACGGTACCCTAACAGTACCCAGGTTATAGTAGAGCTCTATGCCCTGGGGGGGCTCGCAGCACCGACAGAGGCAGCAGGGAGGAGGGGGAGCAGACCCTCCAAATCACAAGCATCGGTAGGGCAGGTGTCTTTCAGATAGGGGAACGCGGGGCCCAATTTTCCAGAGCACTCACCGCTCAATGTAGTGTAGGATGCGTGCTCACCTCCCAGGCAGCGCTGCAAATGCAATGCTCAGCGCTGCGTCTCCTCCTGTCAGAGCACGAACTTATGTAGTGACCGCCGCCCAATTCCTCCAATTCCCGGTGCACCAGAGCCCAGCCGCACACACCGTGAGTACCAGGGGGTTTTCAAGGCTATGGGGGGAGTCCCGGCACTGATAAAGGCTGGCGCCGCTCTGTACCTTATTTGAGCGTGCACTTGAAAAATGGCCACCGTCTCACACTGGCCTTGTAGCTCCTGCAAGCTCCGCCGGCTCTGAGCTCTCCTCCGGACCTCACAGTGTATCCCGCAGCAGCCATGCACCTTCCAGGGTCCAAGGGGACTACAAATCAACATGCAGCCCACTCTTTAAAGGGGTCTAAGTGGCAGGATACCGTCAGGATATTGGGAGCTCTCCCAGGGTAAGTCTTCTCTCTTCAGCTACATAGCCACGCCCCCCTTTTATTCATATTTTGTATCTAATATTCTTCAAAACTCTTTTGCATTTTATCATGCTGTTTTACTTGATCTTTCAAAGCTGTTTGCAAGCTGATCCTTTGCTCTATAGCTGTATGCAGCTCTAAACGCAAGTGATCAATCTCCTCCTGCAAACTTTGCAGTGCCTGTTCACAGACCCATCCAACGGCTGCTGCTGTTTTTTCCTCCTTTGCATCATACCTTGAGAGATCAAATTTTGCACCACATCCTGGGGATTTGCTAAACGCTGTCCCTCCATATACTTATTATAGGAAAAATCAGCCACACTCAAAATGGTTGAAAGTTCAGCAAACTGTGTAGTTTCTTTATTAACATATACAATAAACATCACCAGGTGCTTTTTTAGGAGGTAAATGGGTGGCGGACTATTCAATTCGGGTAACGTTTCGACCCCAGCGGGTCTTTATCAAAACCTCACTTATGCCAAAGAGGTAGAGGAGAGGAGAAAGAGCTGAGTTCCCATAGGGCAGCTCCGGTGGAGTTGTGTGAAAGCGCATCCGCCTAGTGGGTGACACATCACCCACTAGGCGGATGCGCTTTCACACAACTCCACCGGCTCTTTCTCCTCTCCTCTACCTCTTTGGCATAAGTGAGGTTTTGATAAAGACCCGCTGGGGTCGAAACGTTACCCGAATTGAATAGTCCGCCACCCATTTACCTCCTAAAAAAGCACCTGGTGATGTTTATTGTATATTTTAATAAAGAAACTACACAGTTTGCTGAACTTTCAACCATTTTGAGTGCGGCTTGGACTATTTTGTTCATGCCTGCACCAACCCTGTGACAGTGTGCACATCCTTTTTTCTGGACCTCCATATACTTATTACATTCCTGTGCCATTGGGGTCCACGGTCCTGACAACACCCATTCCGGCAAGGATCTGATACTACTCTCAATGGCTTTCCTATTCTTAACAAACTTATTCAATTTTGCAAACATTTTTATTCAAGACACAATTCCCACTTGCTGACACGACTTGTTTCGTTATGGTTCAAGGAATTGTGATGAAGAACTAAAAGATAATAAATTTAAACAGTCACTCAAAATAGCACATAATCAATAAAGTCATAAGTCATGCATTACATTAGCATGGTAGAGGTTCATCACTGAACGTCCAGGAAGCAAGCCAGGCAAAACACATGTGTCCTCTCTCATCCAATCTGTGTCTCTCTGTGTCCCCCAGTCTCAGGCAATACTTCCATTTATATGTTAAAACTGACCATTGAATCTTATCTGAAGGCTTTTGATCTGTATCATGGTATGCCAATGTGACACCCCCTAAAGGCCCCTTCACATTTAGCGACGCTGCAGCGATACCGACAACGATCCGAATCGCTGCAGCGTCGCTGTTTGGTCGCTGTAGAGCTGTCACACAGACCGCTCTCCAGCGACCAACGATGCCGGTAACCAGGGTAAACATCGGGTAACTAAGCGCAGGGCCGCGCTTAGTAACCCGATTTTTACCCTGGTTACCATGCTAAAAGTAAAAAAAAACAAACAGTACATACTTACCTACAGCCGTCTGTCCTCCAGCGCTGCGCTCTGCTTCTCTGCTCTCCTCCTGTACTGTCTGTGAGCCGGAAAGCAGAGCGGTGACGTCACCGCTCTGCTTTCCGGCTCACAGCCAGTGCAGGAGGAGAGCAGAGCACAGCGCTGGAGGACAGACGGCTGTAGGTAAGTATGTACTGTTTGTTTTTTTTTACTTTTAGCATGGTAACCAGTGTAAACATCGGGTTACTAAGCGCGGCCCTGCGCTTAGTTACCCGATGTTTACCCTGGTTACCAGTGAAGACATCGCTGGATCGGTGTCACACACGCCGATCCAGCGATGTCAGCAGGAGTCCAGCGACGAAATAAAGTTCTGGACTTTATTCAGCGACCAACGATCTCCCAGCAGGGGCCTGATCGTTGGTCGCTGTCACACATAACGATTTAATTAACGATATCGTTGCTACGTCACAAATAGCAACGATATCGTTAACAATATCGTTATGTGTGAAGGTACCTTTAAGGCCAAATAGATAAGAACTCCCCACCTGGCATCTCTGAAAGCTTAAGTATCTGTCTAATTAACATTTACATGATACCATCTCATGGGAACAAGTCCATTCCATTGGTTCTCATCTTTGAAGATAAGTGTAAAGTAACATAGTAACATAGTTATTAAGGCCGAAAAATGACATTTGTTCATCCAGTTCAGCCTATATTCCATCATAATAAATCCCCAGATCTACGTCCTTCTACAGAACCTAATTGTATGATACAATATTGTTCTGCTCCAGGAAGACATCCAGGCCTCTATTGAACCCCTCGACTGAGTTCGCCATCACCACCTCCTCAGGCAAGCAATTCCAGATTCTCACTGCCCTAACAGTAAAGAATCCTCTTCTATGTTGGTGGAAAAACCTTCTCTCCTCCAGATGCAAAGAATGCACCCTTGTGCCCGTCACCTTCCTTGGTATAAACAGATCCTCAGCGAGATATTTGTATTGTCCCCTTATATACTTATACATGGTTATTAGATCGCCCCTCAGTCGTCTTTTTTCTAGACTAAATAATCCTAATTTCGTTAATCTATCTGGGTATTGTAGTTCTCCCATCCCCTTTATTAATTTTGTTGCCCTCCTTTGTACTCTTTCTACTTCCATTATATCCTTCCTGAGCACCGGTGCCCAAAACTGGACACAGTACTCCATGTGCGGTCTAACTAGGGATTTGTACAGAGGCAGTATAATGCTCTCATCATGTGTATCCAGACCTCTTTTAATGCACCCCATGATCCTGTTTGCCTTGGCAGCTGCTGCCTGGCACTGGCTGCTCCAGGTAAGTTTATCATTAACTAGGATCCCCAAGTCCTTCTCCCTGTCAGATTTACACAGTGGTTTCCCATTCAGTGTGTAATGGTGATATTGATTCCTTCTTCCCATGTGTATAACCTTACATTTATCATTGTTAAACCTCATCTGCCACCTTTCAGCCCAAGTTTCCAACTTATCCAGATCCATCTGTAGCAGAATACTATCTTCTCTTGTATTAACTGCTTTACATAGTTTTGTATCATCTGCAAATATCGATATTTTACTGTGTAAACCTTCTACCAGATCATTAATGAATATGTTGAAGAGAACAGGTCCCAATACTGACCCCTGCGGTACCCCACTGGTCACAGCGACCCAGTTAGAGACTATACCATTTATAACCACCCTCTGCTTTCTATCACTAAGCCAGTTACTAACCCATTTACACACATTTTCCCCCAGACCAAGCATTCTCATTTTGTGTACCAACCTCTTGTGCGGCACGGTATCAAACGCTTTGGAAAAATTGAGATATACCACGTCCAATGACTCACCGTGGTCCAGCCTATAGCTTACCTCTTCATAAAAACTGATTAGATTGGTTTGACAGGAGCGATTTCTCATAAACCCATGCTGATATGGAGTTAAACAGTTATTCTCATTGAGGTAATCCAGAATAACATCCCTCAGAAACCCTTCAAATATTTTACCAACAATAGAGGTTAGACTTACTGGCCTATAATTTCCAGGTTCACTTTTAGAGCCCTTTTTGAATATTGGCACCACATTTGCTATGCGCCAATCCTGGGAACAGACCCTGTCGCTATAGAGTCCCTAAAAATAAGAAATAATGGTTTATCTATTACATTACTTAGTTCTCTTAGTACTCGTGGGTGTATGCCAGGAGATTTATCTATTTTAATCTTATTTAGCCAGTTTCGCACCTCTTCTTGGGTTAGATTGGTGACCCTTAATATAGGGTTTTCATTGTTTCTTGGGATTTCACCTAGCATTTCATTTTCCACCGTGAATACCGTGGAGAAGAAGGTGTTTAATATGTTAGCTTTTTCCTCGTCATCTACAACCATTCTTTCCTCACTATTTTTTAAGGGGCCTACATTTTCAGTTTTTATTCTTTTACTATTGATATGGTTGAAGAACAGTTTGGGATTAGTTTTACTCTCCTTAGCAATGTGCCTCTGTTTCCTTTTTGGCAGCTTTAATTAGTTTTTTAGATAAAGTATTTTTCTCCCTATAGTTTTTTAGAGCTTCAATGGTGCCATCCTGCTTTAGTAGTGCAAATGCTTTCTTTTTACTGTTAATTGCCTGTCTTACTTCTTTGTTTAGCCACATTGGGTTTTTCCTATTTCTAGTCCTTTTATTCCCAAGTGTAAACTAAATGTAAATTACTGGGTCATTTACATTCCTTTGTTTAGACTGACCATCTGGAACAGTTGACATGTGGCTGGACAAGTTTTCAATTCGCTTTCTGCTATACTCTTTGAAAGTACATATATACTGTATATTATATAACAAATCCAATCAATATCTCTATCACTCGTATTAATTACCGTATTTTTCGGACTATAAGACGCACCGGACTATAAGGCGCACCCAGGTTTTAGAGGTGGAAAATAGTAAAAAAAATATTTGAAGCTAAAAAATGTGGTAAAATATTTAATAACATAAATGACATACTATTATATGTGGTGTTATTATATATAATAGTATGTTATTATGTTGGAAGCTGCGGGACCAGTGTGGTGTCTGTAAAGTATTGTATGAAGATGCTGGAGGGTGAGTATAAGAATGGGGGCACAGGGCTTATATTTAAAGCACCACTCCAGCACTGCAAAATAACACTGGAGTGCTGCTTTAAAATCCCATGGGAGAACTATAACTCCTAGCATGTCCTGCAGATCCTATGACATGCTGGGAGTTATAGTTCACCAAAGGAGTGGCAGAGTGCTTTATTGTGTTTTGTAAAGACTAACCTCTTAAATGTGACAGCCAGCCACACTGTGGTGAGGTTAAAGCTGGTGCGTCCCATGACTGCACACAGAGCAGTCCCTCTTTCCTTTCCACAGCACAGGTTATGAGGAAGCTGCAGATTCTAGTGGAGACTGGAGAGCCTGAAGGACCTGTGATGATGTCAAGAAGAGGGAAGGCTCTGAGCTGCCATGTGATGCTCCAGCCCGCCCACTCCTGACATCATCACAGGTCCTCCTGCACAGAACTCAGCGTCCAGCCCAGGTATGCAGCCATCTCCTCTCTCCCTTGGCCCCTGCTGCTGCCTCCTCTCCCCCAGACACACAGACCTGCCCAGCTGCTGCAGGAATCAGCGCTGGAGAAGCCATGTGTGTCCCTGCTTAAGCATTTGCTGCTCCCGGCTCACTGCTCAGCTGATAGGTGGGCGGGGAGCCGCTAATGAATATTCACTGCACTTAATTATCGGGAGCACATGGTTTCTCCAGCTCTGATTCTGGGCAGCGGGGACATCCTGAAGTGGGACAACAGTGCAATCCCACTCACTGCTGCCCCCCTCCCCACATGCTACATCCGTACCATAAGACGCACCCACACTTTCCTCCCAAATTTGGAGGAAAAAAAGTGCGTCTTATGGTCGGAAAAATACGGTAATTGGAGTGTTGAAATCATATTAAAAAATATATATCATACTACACAATCACCAATAGCAGTTGGGTGCAGAGTGTGATATCCACGGGCCTTAAACTTGAGTTCCTTTTGACCCCAGTGGATAATTTCAAGATGACTCCGGTCCGATTCTCCCTAATAGAACAATCTGCCTTAGAGTCTGAGGTCATCAAATTGTGCCAAAAAAGGGTCCTGGTGGAGGTTCCGGCTTCTGAGGAGGGTAGAGGTTTTTACTCTTCTCTGTTCTTGGTCCTGAAGCCGGACAAATCTTATAGGACCATCATTAATCTTCAGTCCCTTAATAGATTTCGGGTCCCTCAACCCTTTAAAATGGAAACAGTTGACTCAACAATAAAAATGTTTCAAAACTATTTTATGATGGTTTTAGATTTAAAAGACGCGTACTACCATGTACCCATTCACTCAGATTATCAATGCTTCTTGAGAGTACCCGTCTCCATAGATGGCATAGTCAGGCATTTCTAGTATAGAGCTCTCCCCTTTGGCCTTTCAGCAGCACCACAAGTTTTTACAAAACTAATCTTTGAAGTTATGGCCCATCTTCAAGAATCAGACTTCTTGATTATCCCATACATATACGACTTTTTAATTTTAGGTAATTCGGCAGATCATTGTCTCTCACAGTTAGAAAGGTCTATTTCCTCTCTAGAACACCTAGGTTGGTTAATTAACTCGGAAAAATCACGGTTACAACCATTGAGGGTCCAGCAATTTCTCGGTCTCATTTTAGATTCAGAGAATCAAGAGTGTCTTCTGCCAACTGACAAAATAAACCACATCCGTTATCAGGTTCGGCGGGCAGTAAATAGACCCTCTATGACCCTCAGACAGGCCATGTCCCTTCTAGGTTCCCTAACATCTTGTATTCAGGCTGTCAAATGGGCTCAGGTTCACACGAGGCCTTCAGAAGTATGTTTTATTTTATGATAGGTCTCTGCGGGGGTCCATACAAGGAAAAATAACATTACGACCATCTGCTGTAAGTTCCTTAAAATGGTGGCTTAACGGGTAATTTGTCTTCAGGGGTCATATCTCGTATTGTAACTACTGACGCCAGTCCCTAGGGATGGCGGGCCCATATGTGGGATATGGTGATTCAGGGACAATGGGATTCCCAGGTGGAAGGTTCTTCCAACCTGAAGGAACTATTGGCGATAGAGCTATCAGTTAAAAAACTCCTTGTATACCTTCAGGGTCACCGTGTCAGAATCCTCTCGGATAATCAAGTCACAGTGGCCTATATCAACCACCAAGGTGGGACCCGATCCGAGGCCCTGATGGAAATAACAGAACACCTTTTTCAGATAGCAGAAAGGCTTTTTCTATCTTTGACAGCACTTCACATCAAAGGAAAAGACAACACCACAGCAAATTTTCTAAGCCGCAACATGCTGAAACAGGGAGAGTGGTGTCTGAATGGAGCTGTCTTCAGCCAGATTGTCCACCTATTGGGTCAACCAGACATACACTATGTTCCAAATTATTATGCAGATGACATTTTTCTCGGATTTTCCTAAATGGTCGGTGCAAATGACAGTCAGTCTAATAAAAGTCATCACCCGTTAGAGTATACATCGAATTTTATTGAAGAAACCTCCCAATGATAACAGTATAATCTCCAAAATGAATAAAAACTCAAAATGCACTGTTCCAAATTATTAGGCACAGTAGAAATTCTAAACATTTGATATGTTTTAAAGAACTGAAAATGCTCATTTGTGGAATTTGCAGCATTAGGAGGTCACATTCACTGAACAAAAAAGCTATTTAACTCCAAAACATCCTAACAGGCCAAGTTACATGTTAACATAGGACCCCTTCTTTGATATCACCCTCACAATTCTTGCATTCTTAAGTTTTTGGAGAGTTTCTGCTTGTACGTCTTTGCATGATGTCAGAATAGCTTCCCAGAGCTGCTGTTTTGATGTGAACTGCCTCCCACCCTCATAGATCTTGTTCTAGATGATACTCCAAAGGTTTTCTATAGGGTTGAGGTCAGGGGAAGATGGTGGCCACACCATGAGTTTACCTCCTTTTATGCCCATAGCAGCCAATGACTCAGATGTATTATTTGCAGCATGAGATGATTTTGCTCCTGAAAAAAAGGGATACCTATAGGGCAGATTCTTGAATTCTTGCAGAAAGGCCTTAAATTAGGTCTGGCCATTAGTACCCTGAAAGTACAAGTCTCCGCCCTTGGTGCATTTTTTAATTATGACATCGCAAGAAATTACTGGATATCCCAATTTCTTAAAGTGGTTGGCAGATCTAGGCCCATATACAGGGTTTTGTTTGTCCCATGGGACTTGAACTTAGTCCTTACGGCTATGACTGAGCCTCCATTTTGAACCTATGATATCTGCCTCAATTAAAATCCTAGCCCTCAAGTTAGCTTTTTTAGTGGCTATCACATTGGCTCGTAGAATAAGCCATATTCATACACTCTCTAGAATTCCCCCTTACACACAGGTTTTGGACAACAGGGTAGCGCTTAGGCCAGATCCGGCCTACTTGCTCAAGGTTGCCTTAAACTTCCATAGGACACAAGAGATAGTTCTCCATTTCTTCCTCCCTAATCCCACTAACCAAAAGGAGGAAAAACTACATACCTTAGATGTTATAAGATGTCTTTTTAGAATACCTTTCTGTCACTAATCCTTGGAAAAAAGACAACGCTTTATTCATATCTTTTCACGGTGCTAGGAAGGGTTTTAGGGTTTCAAAATGTACACTAGCAAGATGGATTAGGGAGGCTATCTCTCTAGCTTACACCGCAGGTGGCGGTTCGGCTCCACAGAACTTAAAGGCGCATTCTACCCGGGCCATGGCAAAGTTTACATCGACCAGATATGTAAGTCGGCTACGTGGTCATCCCCTTGCACCTTTTTAACCATTATAGGCTAGACATGGGTGCTTCCTCTGAGCTCACCTTCAGGTTAAGGGTGCTCCAAGCTGTAGTCCTTCCCTAAGCTAGTTTACATCTCTGTAATTCTGTTGTGGTGCTGTCATGGGAGTCTGAATAAAGCATTAAGTTACTTACCGGTAACGGCATTTTTTGGAAGCCCATGACAGCACCCCTAGTTCCCTCCCTTAAAAGTATGGGTACGCACTTCTCCCGCTTATAAGTTTCACATAGGGTGTATTATTAAAGATGTGTGTATATATATATATATATATATATATATATATATATATATACAGTGGGGCAAAAAAGTATTTAGTCAGTCAGCAATAGTGCAAGTTCCACCACTTAAAAAGATGAGAGGCGTCTGTAATTTACATCCTAGGTAGACCTCAACTATGGGAGACAAACTGAGAAAAAAAAAAATCCAGAAAATCACATTGTCTGTTTTTTTATAATTTTTTTTGCATTTTATGTTGGAAAATAAGTATTTGGTCAGAAACAAACAATCAAGATTTCTGGCTCTCACAGACCTGTAACTTATTCTTTAAGAGTCTCCTCTTTCCTCCACTCATTACCTGTAGTAATGGCACCTGTTTAAACTTGTTATCAGTATAAAAAGACACCTGTGCACACCCTCAAACAGTCTGACTCCAAACTCCACTATGGTGAAGACCAAAGAGCTGTCAAAGGACACCAGAAACAAAATTGTAGCCCTGCACCAGGCTGGGAAGACTGAATCTGCAATAGCCAACCAGCTTGGAGTGAAGAAATCAACAGTGGGAGCAATAATTAGAAAATGGAAGACATACAAGACCGCTGATAATCTCCCTCGATCTGGGGCTCCACGCAAAATCCCACCCCGTGGGGTCAGAATGATCACAAGAACGGTGAGCAAAAATCCCAGAACCACGCGGGGGGATCTAGTGAATGAACTGCAGAGAGCTGGGACCAATGTAACAAGGCCTACCATAAGTAACACACTACGCCACCATGGACTCAGATCCTGCAGTGCCAGACGTGTCCCACTGCTTAAGCCAGTACATGTCCGGGCCCGTCTGAAGTTTGCTAGAGAGCATTTGGATGATCCAGAGGAGTTTTGGGAGAATGTCCTATATCTGATGAAACCAAACTGGAACTGTTTGGTAGAAACACAACTTGTCGTGTTTGGAGGAAAAAGAATACCGAGTTGCATCCATCAAACACCATACCTACTGTAAAGCATGGTGGTGGAAACATCATGCTTTGGGGCTGTTTCTCTGCAAAGGGGCCAGGACGACTGATCCGGGTACATGAAAGAATGAATGGGGCCATGTATCGTGAGATTTTGAGTGCAAACCTCCTTCCATCAGCAAGGGCATTGAAGATGAAACGTGGCTGGGTCTTTCAACATGACAATGATCCAAAGCACACCGCCAGGGCAACGAAGGAGTGGCTTAGTAAGAAGCATTTCAAGGTCCTGGAGTGGCCTAGCCAGTCTCCAGATCTCAACCCTATAGAAAACCTTTGGAGGGAGTTGAAAGTCCGTGTTGCCAAGCGAAAAGCCAAAAACATCACTGCTCTAGAGGAGATCTGCATGGAGGAATGGGCCAACATACCAACAACAGTGTGTGGCAACCTTGTGAAGACTTACAGAAAACGTTTGACCTCTGTCATTGCCAACAAAGGATATATTACAAAGTATTGAGATGAAATTTTGTTTCTGACCAAATACTTATTTTCCACCATAATATGCAAATAAAATGTTAAAAAAAACAGACAATGTGATTTTCTGGATTTTTTTTTCTCAGTTTGTCTCCCATAGTTGAGGTCTACCTATGATGTAAATTACAGACGCCTCTCATCTTTTTAAGTGGTGGAACTTGCACTATTGCTGACTGACTAAATACTTTTTTGCCCCACTGTATATATTGTGCCATTAACCATGGAGGTCCTCTCAAGCTCTGTAATCCAACTGATGCGTGGGAGACGTGCCGCCTTTTTGTATCTGTAGGTTTCCTGTTCCTTTTTTTTTATCAATTAGTGTTTATTGAAGATTTCCAAAACACTACAGTGCAGTCAAACAGTAATAACAGTAACAGAGGTCAACTAAAAATGACCAGAAATAAGTAAGGAGAAAAACCAAACCAATCAGAAAGGAAGAAGTAGGGGAGAGAAGCGGGGGGAGGGGGGGGGGAGGGATAGGTACGGTAGGGGGAATAGGGGGGGGGGAAGGAGTATAGGCATTCACAAGACATTATCTAGCAATTCAGTTATAGACAAGGGGTCCTGGCAAACTGGCAGAATAAGAATGTTACAAACACAAAAACAGACATGTCAATTATGCTTACTTATTCCCACTCAAGTAAACGATCAAACAAGGTGGTGCGGGTCAATAGAGGAATGACCACTATGTAACCAAGGGTGCCAAATATTTTGTCTTTTGGTTTTGGCAGTCATGGAGTGAGCCAAGGCGAGTTCATATTGGCAGTGGACATTAAGTTTATTAATTAATTCACTAATATTGAGAGAATTAGTGCCTTTCCATCTTGAGGTGACTAATAACCTGGCAGCTATTAGAATATGTGATAGTGTACCTCGAAGTATGTGTGGAATGTCCTCCAGGCCGATGTGAAGAATGGCCTGCCTAGGTGACAGTCAGCTGGATCCCCAAGACCTGTGCAATTAAAAGGTCCATATCTCTCCACCAGAGCTGAAGAATTGGACACGACCACCAGGTGTGTTCCAGAGTTCCCCTGTGGCCGCACCCCCTCCAGCATTTGTCCAACCAGGCAGGGTCATAGTGAGCCACCTGAACCGGATATTGATACCATCTAAGGTGTACTTTTTTCAATTGTTCGAGATGATTGACAGAGGCAGATACCCGTAATACTTCACCCAGTCCCTCCTCCCAATCTATCGGGTCAGATTGGAAGTCCAGATCCTGTTCCCACTTGATCATATATGGCAGTTTAACATCTTCTGCTGGGTCATTTAAGGCTTTATATAATATTGAAATTCCCTTCAGGCCAGAGTCAGGCAACAAGAAATAACCATTAACCCTGTTATTTAAACGGGAGTTGAAGAAAGGCGAGTCTGGGGAATTATGAAGTAGATGACGTATCTGCAAATATTGATAGAAATATCTCCGGACATTCGGGAAGCTGGAGGCCAAGCGGTCAAAGGGGACAAGGCCAGCGGCACCCAATATCTGCTGTAATATTACGATTCCAGCATCAACCCAAGGCTGGAGATTAATAAATGGGATGTGTGTCTCAAGGGCTTTTAAGGATAGGGAGTCATGAGATAATTTAATCAAGGAAGGGACCAGTGTCCTCCAATAGTGGAGCGCGATTTTCATGGTTGGTAAGGTAGGGGAATAATCAGTGATTACAATAGATTCAGCCTCAAGAATCGTGCGGGTAGATCTAGTTTTGGCATAGTAGTTTTCTATTTGGAGCCATCTATGGTCTTTGTCCGCCTGCCACCAGTCTCTTAAGTCCAGTTAGTATGGCCGCTCTATGTTACAGCATGAGGTTCGGCATTCCCAGCCCTCCCCGTTTGTACGGATAGTACATCAAGGTCCTAGAGATTCTAGATTTTTTGTGTGACCAAATATAATCGTATGTCATAGTTTGTAATTTCAAAATCAAACGTTTGGGGATTTTTAATGGGATACACCTAAGGAGATACAGTATTTTAGGCAGGATCATCATTTTGAAAACATTAATCCTGGCAATCCAGGATGTCATAACTTTGTGAATATGGTCAAGTTGTGCCCTAACCTGTGTGATCAATTTAGAGAAATTCTTCTCGGCAATCTGTTCAGAGCCCGTCAATATAACTCCCAAGTACGGGATACCCTCTGTCATCCATTTAAATGGAAACTCAGCCTCCATTTTCGACTTGGCCGCTCACGGAACAGCCACCGGAAACAACAAGGACTTTGTGGGATTCAACCTGTAATGTGACACATTACTGAATTCGCCGAGTTCCAAGGTAGCTGTCAATGATGTCTCCAAGTTGACACAGGATAGAATAAGATCATCAGCATACAAGCCAATTCTGTGCTCCATCTGTCCAACCCTGATGCCGGTGATATTAATAGAGGTTCTTATGCGTTCAGCGAGCGGCTCCATGCACAGTGCGAAAATAATAGGAGAGAGTGGGCAACCTTGACGAGTGCCATTCGTGATCTGAAACGGACCAGATAAAAAACCGGACGTCAAGACTCTGGCACAAGGAGTTGAGTACATAGCACAGATTGCTGAGAATATTGGCCCCGAAAGTCCAAACCTTTCCAATACTGCCCGAAGATACCCCCAGTGCACCCTGTCAAAAGCATTCTCAGCATCAAGTGACAGGAATGCACTTGGTAGGCCAGACAGCTCGGCTATTTTAATCAGATTCAGCATGCGCCGCACCCCATCTTTCGTCTCACGTCTGGCCACAAAACCCACTTGGTCCGGTGAAATTATAGTTGGGATAATAAGCTTTAGTCTGAACGCCATAATTTTAGTAAATATTTTGACATCCGAATTGAGCAGAGCAATGGGTCTAAAGTCACCAGGGTGTGTGAGGGGTTTCCCAGGCTTGGGTATGGTAGATATGGTAGCTTCCAAACCAGGAGCCGTCACAGTACCCGAGTCTCTCCACACCGAGAATAATCTCTGCAAATATGGAGTCAGCAACAGATAAAAGGATTTATAATAGTCATTCGTCAGCCTGTCTGGGCCTGGGGCCTTATGAGATTTAGTTTGTTTAATCGTCGAGTTAATTTCTACATCTGTGAAGGGAGAATTACGGTAGTTTAGCTTCTCAGATGTAATACGGGGTAATTTTATAGAGTCTAGATATTTATAAATGGATTGGTGATCCGGTTGGGGAGTAGAAGGGTCATCTTTTAAATTATACAAGCCGGTATAATATGCTGCAAAAGCTTGGACTATGTCCTGAGGGCCTTCCCATTTTTATCTAAGATATGGTCCACTCTTGATTTAGCTTTCTTCTTATGTACTCTGCGCGCCAGGAGTGCACCTGCCCTATCACCTGCGGCATATAGATTAGTCTTGAATTTCTTCATGTTATGTGCATATCAGGCCAAGAGATTTTCTCTCAATTTAAACCTAATCTGATAGATCTCCTCGGAGATAGAAGGCGTGGGAGCAGACTTGTTGATATTGTCTAAATATTGTATGTGGGAAAGTAATACCTCTCTGCCACTCTCCCTCTTCCTTTTCAGGTAGGAAGCTTGTTGGAGAAGCACACCTCTAATCACTACTTTATGCGCCAACCATAAGGACTCATCAGAAACCTCTCCATTATCATTTATCTGAAAGTAGTATTCCAACTCTGAAGAGATTCTATCTAACACCTCCCCATTCAACAGCAATGCTTTGTTTAATCGCCACCTAAAGGCTGGGTTAGCTTGGTGTGCCAAAGTAAGAGTTAGGGTGATGGGAGCGTGATCAGACCACGTTATTAAGCCTATAGTTGCGGATCTACATCTGGACAAGGTTGCACTGTCTGTTAGAAAATAATCAATACGGGAGTATGTGGAATGCCTGGAAGAGTAAAAGGTATAATCCCTCTCAGATGCATGCGACTATCTCCAATAATCATGCAGGTGAAATTCGCCTGTGAGGAGAGTCAAGTCCCCTCTAGGTCGTCTGCTACCAGAAGAGCAATCAAGGTCCACATGCATGGGGACATTAAAGTCACCATATATTATATTGCTGCCCTTCACATTCTCAGAGACCTCATGAAGGGTTGTTCTCAGGAATTTATGTTGTCCCTCATTGGGAGCATAAAGATTTGTCAACGTGTGTAACTCACCATTCAATAAGCACGTGATAGTTAAGCACCTACCCGTGGGGTCATTATTTTGCGCTATCAATTTAAAAGCGATTGTATTTTTCACCATGATGCACACACCAGCCTTTTTGGTTGGGCCATTAGCAAATAGAATGTGTGGGAAGAGGGGATGACAAAGCCTAAAATTATCCTCGACCAACAAATGGGTCTCCTGCAAGCAGATAATATCTGCCCTCGACCGCTTCATTTCCCTCCACATCATAGATCTCTTCTCAGGGGAGTTTAAACCCCTGACATTCAAAGAAAGAATTTGTAAAGTCATGGTACCATAATACTAAAGTCTATACTGCTGGTATTACCCAGTGACCCCACTGGCGGTGTACCAAAACTTATATACAAATAACTGCCAGTTCCATAATAACAATCAAAAATCAAAATAGACAGAATGCCCGGGGATTTGGAGAGAAAAAACCTGGAGGGAAGAAAGGGGAAGGGCAAGTATGTAGTAAAAAGAACCAAATAAAAAAAAACATAGGTCAATATACGAGGAATCCTTGTAGGAACGTCCGGAACAGTCCAGACAGTCCGCAGAACAGAATCTGCGTGGAGGGGTGGAAGTAAGAGGTTCACAATCCAAAGGCCCACTGAGGGGTGCAGTAGGAGAGCTCAGCAATCAAGACACCGTCCATGTGGCACTGTCAAACCGTAGACCAGTCTGAAGCTATTTTCTTTCCTGTATCCGCAGGTCTGGGAGCAAAGGGTATTTTCCAGGCCGTAAGCCTCTCCTCTGACTGTTTAGGCGAGGGGCAGACGACCGTGCGTCCTTCATAAGTGATAATCAAACGCACAGGATTAAACCCCCATCGGTAACGTATGTTGATGTCCCTCAATGCTTTACAGACATGGGCGTATTCTCTCCTTTTGGCCAGGGTAGCAGCTGACAAATCCGGGAAGACCTGGAGATCCTGGAATTCAGGGGGTAGGTCAGGGGTCTCCTTATCTGCCGCAGGAATGTCTCTTTAGTAGTGTACAAATGAATCCGTGCAAGGATGTCTCTAGGAAGAGATGGGTCTAGATGCTTGGGCTTGGGTGTTCTATGTACCCTGTCCGCCAGTAGATCTCTCGAGGAAAGTGAGGGCAGGACCGCCTGCATAAAATTCTGGAGGAAAGCAGCTAAATATTTATCTGCGACATTCTCAGGGATTCATCTCACACGAATATTGTTCCTCCTGGATCTGTCCTCTAAGTCGTGCAATTTATCAAATGCCCCTGCTAACTTGCCTTTTATAGTTTGGTTTTCATCCACCAGAGCGTTAATTACAGAGACATATTCGGACATTTTGTTTTCCAAATGATCCGTGCGGGCCCCTAAGGAGTTAATGTCTCCTCTTATCTCCTTCAACATGTCCTGCATATCCTCTTTTAATGAGGCACGTATAGATGTGAGGAATTCTTTCATATCCCCCCTGGTCATAGGTTCAGAGCTGCTATATTGTGCTCCCGCTGAGGTCTCACCTCTTTCTGAATCCTGGGAGCCGCGGGAGGAGTGTGATGATCTGGAGGGAAAAGCCACCGCCATTTTCCCTGCAGCATGTGCAGTTTGAGACCGCGGAAAGAAGTCTGGCAGGCGAGGAGGAGAGGCCTTCTTATGAGATCTGCCTCAGGTCATCATGTGCCCAGTCGTGCTGCGGTGCTAGCGGTAAGCTCCTCAGCGGTCAGGAGAGTCAGTGAAAGCTGGTATGAGCCGCGTTATGTCTGGTGGTGCCAAGCTCGTCACCTCATTTTAGGTCCAGCATGGCAAGGTTAGGTGTGGGACAAGCCCAGGACAGTGTACTTGAGGGTACAACTCAGTGATGATGTTGTAGAAGCAGAGGAAAAAACATACAGGAAGCACACTGTCTCTGATATATGTCTTATTGTTCTCCCGGGTGCTGCTGCTGGAAAAGGGATGGGATTCCAAAGAAGTAGTTTATCTTCTCCTATGGAGGAGAGTGACAGTGGTAGACAATCAGCTTCTGTTGACTAGAAGGGATATTGTCAGCCTCCTTTATCTCTCACACTGGAGTCCTGTTTGCTCAGCAGAGGAGGATCTGTCCTGGCCCCCCCACTATGAGAACAGGGCTATTGCAAGCGTGTGCAGGCTGTAATCACCACTCTGCTCAGGGGGAATCTCCTAATAGATCTGACTGTGGGCAGAGAAGGATTAAGGAAACCTCTGGAAGATGATAAAAGTGCTGTTTCTGCTGTTAGATGTTTGGGAAGCGAGAGGTGCAGAGAGCAAATTACAGGCCCTCCTCCACAGGGGAAGCACTGGCCTGTTACACTCACCAGGCCTCGAGGCTCAGGCTCCAGAGATCCCTTCACACTCTGTAAAAGCTATTTTCTTGTGGTCCACCAGATGCAGCACACTCTCATGGAGGCTTAGATGGTAAGACAAGATGATTTACAGCAGCAGTGTGGCCGATGGATGTTGATTTCCAGGCTGGAGATCAGGAGCTCCTGGAAGAAGCTTTTTCTCTTGATGGTGCCTAAGCCACACCCACCAGGTTTCCTGTTCCTGAAGGGTGGATCCCCTCTCTTGTGGTGCAGTCATGGGCTTCCAAAAAATGCCGTTAATAAATTAGTGCTTTTCTAGCTTTACATGACTTGAGTCCAGCATCTGGGAGGTTGTTACGGACTATTCTTGCCATGCACTTCACCCCAGTTGCCATTTCTTTTGTAGGTTAGTTGATGTCATCCTGCAGTTGCTGAGTGACATTCGAATAAGATGATGGTCAGTGGAGAGACGTTTTCTCCCTCTGCTGGTCTGCAGCTTTGTTGTCCCCAAATGGCTGCTGCTTGACCTTGTTGTAATGAACTGCCATCTTAGAAATTTTAAGGATGGAGGCAACATGACACTCACTGTGTCCGTCTGCTAGTAATGCCAGAATTGAGCCCTTTTTTTTCCTCTCTCAAGACTTTTCAACTACTTTTGCATGGTTAAAAGTTATTTTTTCATTCCTATTACTTTTGGGATATTACTAGCACTTCTTTTGCCATCCAACTTGTCCTATTGCAAGAGGATTGTGAAGGCCACAACAGTCTTTTTTATACTTTCCTTTGTTAAATAAGATTTGGTTTAGGTGATCACCTAATCAGAAGCACATTAAGTAGAATGAGGTGTACTCTGGTTGGAATTCAACTGACAGTGGAATGGAATGCCTGTCAGACATGTAGAGAAGCTGATTTTTATAAAACTGTGCAGTGGTCTTTTAATTTTTGTATATATTGTACCCATAAATAATTTTATTAAAAAAATTATCTAAAAAATAAAATTACGCATATTTGGTATTGCAGCGTCTGGAACAACCTAACCTATAAAACTGTCCCACTATTTATAATAAATAAAAGGCAAGAAAACAATGCTTTATCATCATACCATCGAACAAAAAGTAGAATAAATGCGATCACAAAGACGAATATAAATAAACATGGTACCTCTGAAAACATCATCTTGTCCCGCAAAAAAACAAGCTATCGTACAGCTCCATCAGCAAAAAAATAAAATATTATAGCTCTCAGAATACTGCAATGCAAAAATAATTAATTTTTCTTTAAAATAGTTTTTATTCTGCAAAAGCGCCAAAGCATAAACTATATAAATGTGATGTCACTGTAATCGTACTGACAAAAAAAATAAAGCATCCTTATCAATTTTACCAAACATCATTATAAAGAAAAAAAACAATTCCAGAATTGCTGGTTTTTGTTCATTCTGCCTCCCAAAAATTCAAATAGAAAGAAATAAAAAAATGTCACGTGCCTGAAAATGGTACCAATAAAAACAGCAACTTGTTCCTCAAAAAACATGCCCTCACATGACTGTCGGCAGAAATATGGAAAAATAGCTTTCTAAATATGAGGATGCAAAAACTACTTTTTGAAAAAAAGCGTCTTTTAGGCTACGTTCCCACGGTCAGTAATCGGCAGCGCTTTGGACGCAGCACATGTCCGCTGCGGCTAAAGCGCTGCCGAGTTTTGAACGCAGGTGATTCCGCATATGCTCATTGAACCGTGCGGAATCACCGCATCCAATACATTGTACGGGTTAAATAGATATGCTATGGTCTGGAAAGACGCTCCGCATGTCCGTCTCCGCAGGTAAGCCGCGGGCGTCAGTGCACTCATAGTGGACATTGGATTTCTTGAAATCCCATCCACTATGCGGTAACATCTCGAAGCTGTGAGTTGGATGCTGCAGATTTACGTAGCGTCCAACCAGCAGTGTTTACTGACTGTGGGAACATACCCTTAGTGAATGTGACAGCAGCCAAACATAAAAAAATCTAAATCTGGTATCGCTGTAATCACACCGACTCAAAGAATGATCTCGTCTAATCACTGATACCATACAAGGAATGTCGTAAAAAATAAAAACTATTTTTCACCTGCAGTTTTGTTCATTCTGTCTCCCAAAAATTGCAGCAAGACTCAGCGGAAATTTATCCTGCGCTTTATGCTGAGCAATGACACCAAGGTTTCCATGTAAATTTCTGAAATGCGTGATTCATACGGAATCCACAGTGGAAGATTCCCTATAATGAGGCAGATGGAGGCACAGTGAACGCCGTCTGGCCTACGATTCAGCGTTGCCTGTCTTTTTAGGCGTGCATATAAGTGCAGTCGAACACAGTTTTGTGCATTTCTGAAAAGATGGACACCGCTGAACAGAGTCCAGACTGAACCCAGAGTAACCCTGCTGTCTCATTGTAGTGAATGGATCCCTTGGAAGTTTCATCTGAATCACATCATTCAGATATTTAGTTTGAAACTCCAATTTAAGTGCAAAGCCACTAAAGACTCAAGGTCTTCAAACATTCAATATGCAACAGCAGAAAAAAAGGTAGCAACAATTACCTGCCCAGATCTTAGAACAAATGCACTACAGGGTGCAGCCAGCCCATAAAGCAAGATGTTAGCAACACAGGTGCAAAATACCAGATCAACAGCCACTCTCCACCTACCCACTCCTGGAGGGGGTGACTGGCCAGTATACAGTTGCACAATGAAGTTCACATAGGGCGTTGTTTACACATGGGTACTGCATAGTGTCTGGTTCACAGCCTATTAGTCACGCCCCTACTTTTCGATTAGGCGGGCTGGGCAGCACACTCAATGCATCTCAATCCAGCCCATCTTGCTTTATGGGCTGGCTGCACCCTGCAGTGCATTTGTTCCAAGATCTGGGCAGGTAATTGTTGCTGCCTTTTTTTCTGCTGTTGTATATTGAATTTTTGGAGACCTTGAGTCTTTAGTGGCTTTGCTATTTAGTTTAGTGTAGGACTCGTAAGCGTGGGGACCCTTGGCGTGGGTTACGAGCTTACGTTTTTTGGCCAAAATATCAACCTGTACCTCACTATTTTTGTATATTTTTTGCACTATATTTTTCGGGGTGCAGCCAAGCCCAAACACGTTCGGTCTCACATGAGGGGTGTTCACACTGGGATGCATTGAGAGTGTGCTGCCCAGCCCGCCTAATCGAAAAGTAGGGGCATGACTAATAGGCTGTGAACCAGACATTATGCAGTACCCATGTGTGAACAACGCCTTATGTGGACCTTCATTGTGCAACTGTATACTGGCCAGTCACCCCCTCCAGGAGTGGGTAGGTGGAGAGTGGCTGCTAATCTGGTATTTTGCACCTGTGTTGCCAACATCTTGCTTTATGGGCAGGCTGCAACCTGTAGTGCATTTGTTCCAAGATCTGGGCAGGTAATTGTTGCTACCTTTTTTTTCTGCTGTTGTATACCCAATTTAAGTGCCTAGCGTAGAGCACAGGTTAAGTATGATCCAAACATTATGTAAATTATGCACAAAAAATCAAGTCCCCACTAAGGTCCGTCATCTGTTAATGCAAATATAGGGACTTCCATGTTACAGGCAGCACAAAACCTCTGGAAAAGTGAAATGGCTCCTCACCCTCTAAAAGAAATTCGGCAAATTCTGTGTTTCCAAATTCAAATGCCCCCTCTCTTCTGATGCACAGTGTGCCTAAACCACAAATAGCATCAACATGTTTGGCATTTCTGTAGCAATGAGAGCCTGTCTAATTTACGGGTGTTTATCTCCAGAAGAATGAGCTGGGTATAAGGTACTAGTTACAACAGCGTACTGGTCACTACAATGGCAGTTTGCAATTTTCACTCCGCAACATCTACTGCTGTGCGTTTCTGGAAAATACCCATGGAGTCAAAATAGTCACGACACCTGTAGATAAATTCTCAAAGGGATATAATTTCCAAAATGGGGTCGCTTGAGGGGGAATTCTGCTTTTCTAGCACTTTAGGGGTACTGTATATGGAGTCTGCATTCTACTCTATGAAAATCTGTGCTCTAGGAGGCACATAGTGATCGGTTTCTCCCGAGTCTCACCTTAAGGTTAAGAAGTACTGAATAGTCACACATGGGGTATTGCCACATTCATAGAAATTGTGGGACAAATTATGGTGCTATTTTTTACCCACTTCTTGTGTGAAAATGTAAAATCTGGAGCCATCACTGCCCAATATTATAAAATTCTGTGAAACATCCATGGTGTTAATATTATCCTGCACCCCTAGATGAATTTGTTGATATGGCACTCCTTCCCTTCTGAGCTTTGCACTGTGCCTGAATAGTGTTTACTGATTTACATGTAGGGTATAGGCACACTCAGGAAACAATGGACCTCAGTTTAGAGTTTAGCCTTTAGAAATATTAACCCCTTCATGACCCAGCCGTTTTTTGCAATTCTGACCAGTGTCCCTTTATGAGGTAATAACTCAGGAACGCTTCAATAGATTCTAGCGGTTCTGAGATTGTTTTTTCGTGACATATTGGGCTTCATGTTAGTGGTAAATTTAGGTCAATAAATTCTGTGTTTATTTGTGATAAAAACGGAAATTTGGTGAAAATTTAGAAAATTTCGCAATTTTCACATTTTGAATTTTTATTCTGTTAAACCAGAGAGTTATGTGACACAAAATAGTTAATAAATAACATTTCCCACATGTCTACTTTACATCAGCACAATTTTGGAAACACAATTTTTTTTTGCTAGGAAGTTATAAGGGTTAAAATTTGACCAGCGATTTCTCATTTTTACAACGAAATTTACAAAACCATTTTTTTTTTTAAGGACCACCTCACATTTGAAGTCAGATTGAGGGGTCTATATGGCTGAAAATACCCAAAAGTGACACCATTCTAAAAACTGCACCCCTGAAGGTGCACAAAACCACATTCAAGAAGTTTATTAACCCTTCAGGTGCTTCACAGCAGCAGAAGCAACATGGAAGGAAAAAATGAACATTTAACTTTTTAGTCACAAAAATGATTTTTCAGCAACAATTTTTTTATTTTCCCAATGGTAAAAGGAGAATCTGAACCACGATAGTTGTTGTCCAATTTGTCCTGAGTACGCTGATACCTCATATGTGGGGGTAAACCACTGTTTGGGCGCACGGCAGGGCTTGGAAGGGAAGGAGCGCCATTTGACTTTTTGAATGAAAAATTGGCTGCACTCTTTAGCGGACACCATGTCACATTTGGAGAGCCCCCGTGTGCCTAAAAATTGGAGCTCCCACACAAGTGACCCCATTCTGGAAACTAGACGCCCCAAGGAACTTATCTAGATGCATAGTGAGCACTTTAAACCCCCAGGTGCTTCACAAATTGATCCGTAAAAATGAAAAAGTACTTTTTTTTTCACAAAAAAATTTTTTAGCCTCAATTTTTTCATTTTCACATGGGCAACAGGATAAAATGGATCCTACAGTTTGTTGGGCAATTTCTCCTGAGTACACCGATACCTCACATGTGGGGGTAAACCACTGTTTGGGCACATGGTAAGGCTCAGAAGGGAAGGAGCGCCATTTGACTTTTTGAATGAAAAATTATCTCCATCGTTAGCGGACACCATGTCGCGTTTGGAGAGACCCTGTGTGCCTAAACATTGGAGCTCCCCCACAAGTGACCCCATTTTGGAAACTGGACCCCCCAAGGAACTTATCTAGATGCCTAGTGAGCACTTTAAACCCTCAAGTGCTTCACAAATTGATCCATAAAAATGAAAAAGTACTTTTTTTTTTCACAAAAAATTTCTTTTCGCCTCAATTTTTTCATTTTTACATGGGCAATAGGATAAAATGGATCCTAAAATTTGTTGGACAATTTCTCCCAAGTACGCCCATACCTTATATGTGGGGGTAAACCACTGTTTGGGCATACGACAGGGCTCGGAAGGGAAGGCGCGCCATTTGACTTTTTGAATGGAAAATTAGCTCCAATTGTTAGCGGACACCATGTCGCGTTTGGAGAGCCCCTGTGTGCCTATGCATTGGAGCTCCCCCACAAGTGACCCCATTTTGGAAACTAGACCCCCCAAGGAACTTATCTAGATGCATACTGAGCACTTTAAACCCCCAGGTGCTTCACAGAAGTTTATAACGCAGAGCCATGAAAATAAAAAATAATTTTTCTTCCCTCAAAAATGATTTTTTTAGCCTGGAATTTCCTATTTTGCCAATGGTAATAGGAGAAATTGGACCATAAATGTTGTTGTCCAGTTTGTCTTGAGTGCGCAGATACCCCATATGTGGGGGTAAACCACTGTTTGGGCATACGTCAGGGCTCGGAAGGGAAGGCACGCCATTTGGCTTTTTAAATGGAAAATTAGCTCCAATCATTAGCGGACACCATGTCGCGTTTGGAGAGCCCCTGTGTGCCTAAACATTGGAGATCCCCCACAAATGACCCCATTTTGGAAACTAGACCCCCAAAGGAACTAATCTAGATATGTGGTGAGCACTTTCAACCCCCAAGTGCTTCACAGAAGTTTATAATGCAGAGCCGTGAAAATAATAAATACGTTTTCTTTCCTCAAAAATAATTTTTTAGCCCAGAATTTTTTATTTTCCCAAGGGTTACAGGAGAAATTGGACCCCAAAAGTTGTTGTCCAGTTTCTCCTGAGTACGCTGATACCCCATGTGTGGGAGTAAACCACTGTTTGGGCACACGTTGGGGCTCAGAAGGGAAGTAGTGACTTTTGAAATGCAGACTTTGATGGAATGGTCTGAGGGCGTCACGTTGCGTTTGCAGAGCCCCTGGTGTGCCTAAACAGTAGAAACCCCCACAAGTGACCCCATTTTGGAAACTAGACACCCCAAGGAACTTATCTAGATATGTGGTGAGCACTTTGAACCCCCAAGTGCTTCACAGACGTTTACAACGCAGAGGCGTGAAAATAAAAAATCATTTTTCTTTCCTCAAAAATGATGTTTTAGCAAGCAATTTTTTATTTTCTCAAGGGTAACAGGAGAAATTGGACCCCAGTAATTGTTGCGCAGTTTGTCCTGACTATGCTGGTACCCCATATGTGGGGGTAAACCACTGTTTGGGCGCACGTCGGGGCTCGGAAGGGAGGGAGCACCATTTGACTTTTTGAATAAAAGATTGGCTGGAATCAATGGTGGCGCCATGTTGCGTTTGGAGACCCCCTGATGTGCCTAAACAGTGGAAACCCCTCAATTCTAACGCCAACACACCCCTAACCCTTATCCCAACTGTAGCCTTAACCCTAACCACAACCCTAACCCCAACACACCCCTAACCACAACCCTAATTCCAACCCTAACCCTAAGGCTATGTGCCCATGTTGCGGATTCGTGTGAGATTTTTCCGCACCATTTTTGAAAAATCCGTGGGTAAAAGGCACTACGTTTTACCTGCGGATTTACCGCGGATTTCCAATGTTTTTTGTGTGGATTTCACCTGCGGATTCCTATTGAGGACCAGGTGTAAAACGCTGCGGAATCCGCACAAAGAATTGACATGCTGCGGAAAATACAACGCAGCGTTTCCGAGCGGTATTTTCCGCACCATGGGCACAGCGGATTTGGTTTTCCATATGTTTACTTGGTACTGTAAACCTGATGGAACACTGCTGCGGATCTGCAGCGGCCAATCCGCTGCGGATCCGCAGCCAAATCCGCACCGTGTGCACATAGCCTAATTCTAAAGGTATGTGCACACGCTGCGGAAAACGCTGTGGATCCGCAGCAGTTTCCCATGAGTTTACATTTCAATGTAAACCTATGGGAAACAAAAATCGTTGTACACATGCTGCGAAAAAACTGCACGGAAACGCAGGGGTTTACATTCTGCAGCATGTCACTTCTTTCTGCGGATTTCACAGCGGTTTTACAACTGCTGCAATAGAAAATCGCAGTTGTAAAACCGCAGTGAAATGCGCAGAAAAACCGCAGTAAATCCGAGATAAATCCACAGCGGTTTAGCACTGCGGATTTATCAAATCCGCTGCGGAAAAATCCGCAGAGGACCAGAATACGTGTGCACATACCGAAACCCTACCCCTAACCCTACCCTAACCCTACCCCTAACCCTACCCCTAACCCTACCCCTAACCCTAGTCCTAACCCTAGTCCTAACCCTAGTCCTAACCCTAGTCCTAGCCCTAACCCTAGCCCTAACCCTACCCCTAACCCTAGTTCTAACTCCAACCTTAGTGGGGAAAAAAAAATTCTTTATTTTATTATTGTCCCTACCTATGGGGGACAAAGGGGGGGGGGGGTCATTTACTGTTTTTTTTATTTTGATCACTGTGATAGGTTTTATCACAGTGATCAAAATTCACATTGGAACGAATCTGCCGGCCGGCAGATTCGGCGGGCGCACTGCGCATGCGCCCGCCATTTTGGAACATGGCGGCGCCCAGGAAAGAAGATGGACGGACCCCGGGAGGCTAGGTAAATATAAAGGGGGGGGAGATCAGGGCACGGGGGTGGATCGGAGCATGGGGGGTGGATCGGTGTGCGGGTGGGTGGATCGGTGTGCGGGCGGGTGGATCGGTGTGCGGGGGGGTGGATCGGTGTGCAGGGGGGGTGGATTGGAGCACGGGGGGTGGGATTGGAGCACGGGGGGAGCGGACAGGAAGACGGGGGAGCGGAGCACAGGACGGAGGGGAGCGGACCACAGATCGGAGGGCTGGGGGGGCGATCGGTGGGGTGGGGGCACAAAAGTGTTTCCAGCCATGGCCGATGATATTGCAGCATCGGCCATGGCTGGATTGTAATATTTCACCAGTTTTTTTAGGTGAAATACTACAAATCGCTCTGATTGGCAGTTTCACTTTCAACAGCCAATCAGAGCGATCGTAGCCACGGGGGGGGGGGGGGTGAAGCCACCCCCCTGGGCTAAACTACCACTCCCCCTGTCCCTGTAGATCGGGTGAAATGGGAGTTAACCCTTTCACCGGATCTGCAGGGACGCGATCTTTCTGTGACACAGCATATGCGTCACAGGTCGGATTGGCACCGACTTTCATGACGCATACGCTGTCACAGGTCGGGAAGGGGTTAAAAACCTGGGGCTAAAACAACATTTTAATGGTAAAAATGTAATTTATTCTTTCTTCACCACACAATGGTATAAAATTCTGTGAGGCATATGAGATTTTAATATAATCACTGCTCCCCTAGATGAATTAATTGGGGGGTTTAGTTTGTAAAATATGTTCACATATGGGGTGTTTCTATTGTTCTGGCATTTCAGGGGCTCTGCCAATGTGACATGGCACCCTCAAGCCTTTCCAGCAAAATCTGAACTCCAATATGGCGCTTCTTCCCTTCCGAGCTTTGCACTGTATCTCAAAAGTAGTTTTCTCCCACATATAGGCTATCAGCGTACTCAGGAGAAATTGCACAACAAATTGTATGGTGCAATTTCTTTTGTTACCCTTGTGAAAATAAAAAAAATTGGGGATAAAAACATTTTTGAGAATTTTTTGTTTTATTATCATTGCTCAGTTATAAACTTTTGTGAAGCACTTGGGAGTTGAAGGTACTCACCACACATATTAAATGCATTCCTTGAGGAGTCTAGTTTCCAAATTTGGGTAATTTGTTCAGGGTTTTCACTTTTTAAGCACATCAGGGGCTCTCCAAACAGGACATAGCAATGCAAATTTTACATTCAAAAAGTGAAGTGATGCTCTTTCCCTTCCAAGCCCTGCTGTGCATGCAAACAGTAGTTTTCTCCCTCATATGTGATATCAGCATACTCAGGAGAAATTGCACTGTACAATTTGTTGTGCAATATATCATGTTACCCTTATGAAAATGCAAAGTTTGGGGCAAAACATTTTTTTTGTGGAGAAAATGTGATTTTTTTTTTTTTTTTCATGGCTCAAAGTTATAAACTTCTGTGAAGCACCTGGAGGTTCAAGGTGCTTTACCACACATATTAAATACATTCCTTGAGGAGTCTAGTTTCCAAAATGGTGACACTTGTGGAGATTTTCCACTGTTTAAGCACATCACGGGCTCTCTCAACACGACATGGTGTTCTCTAATTGTTGCAGCAAATTTTGCATTCAAATAGTTAAATGGCGCTCCTTCCCTTCCGAGCCCTGCCATGTACCCAAACAGTGGATTCCCCCAAGATATGGGTTATTGGCATGCCCATTAGAAATTTCACAACAGATTTTGGGGTACATATTTTCCTGTTCCCTTGAGAAAAAAAAATTTGGTCTAAAGTAAAAGTTTATAAATAAAAGTTAAATGTTCATTTTTTTTCCTTCCACATTCCAAAAATTACTGTGAAGAACGGGAAGTGTTAATAAACTTCTTGAATGTGGTTTTGAGTAGAGTTGAGTGAATTTTTAAATTTTGTTTGAATTATGATCGCCGGCGAATACTGTATTTGCAATATTCACCGAACGTCATTAGAGTCAATGGGAGTAGAAATGAACGAATATGTTTGGAAATGATTGTCAAAGGCACGAATACGGCAAATTCAAATTCGGCAACCGTTTCTGAACATATTCGCTTAACTCTAGTTTTTAGTACCTTGAGGGGTGCAGTTTTTATTTACCGATTCCTAGGTTTATTACATAGGGATTGGTGTCTGTGCACATTTGTTATGTACTTTCGCTGTGGACATCTGTCTCAACGGGTAACGTGTCTCTGGAAGGTTTTTGGTTGCATATCTGCATCACATTCATTCAGGTTTGCTTCAAGCTCTTTGGCCCAGGGACAAAATATACCGGGCTGCCCAACCTTTTTGGATCTTATTCTTGGGTCCCGTTTGTACGTCACAGTATTCCATTATATTTCTCTCTTATATATTTATTTATTTTTACCCAGGAGCCTCATCTGGTTGCGTGCAGACTATGCTTTGTTTAGCATGACATATTAGCACAAACGGTAACAAAGTTCCACACTGGTACATACTCGGAGGAGTTGCTTAGGGCTTGTTTTTCGATAAGTCTCTTATCCTTGTTGGGTTATGTTATTATTTCCCTTTAGGGGTTCGTATATTGCTTCCGTTCCTTACTAAATTCGCCACTGTGTTCTGTGTGTCCAGTTACCAGGTATTAAACGGATTAACTATGCAACGTTATATCTGTATATTTTGTGTGCGTCCCAATATATTACATGGTCCTGTGCTTTGGGCCGACATAACAGGGCCCTAGGGCTCACTCTATACATCACCGACTCCCTATTTCAAGTGTGGGCACTGTCCTAGTTTAATGTGTTTGGCGCACACACAGCGCTGCCCTTTGCCGGGCTGAGGAGCAGTGCGTAGGTGCTCTGTATGTACTGTTTTGGTTCTTTGGGCAACACAGTTGGGTATGCCCATTATTTGATGGCGCAGGAGCGTGCATGGAATGAAAAAACAGGAGGAGTATAATGTAATTCAGTGCTGTCTTACTTGGTAAATGTATCACCGTTTCTGGCCTTTTGTATTGGGGCCTTATATCATGCAGTGTATACACTTTACTCATTACTGGCACCTTATTACGAGGCACTGCTCCGTATCCGCTCTTCACAGCATTTTTACGGCGCTGCCCTGCTCTCACTTTAGGAGTAGTGTGCCAGTGCCCCTGGCATGATGTTCTAGTGCTTTGGGCAACCTGACTGGGTATGCTCAGTATCTGTATGCATTTGAGCATGCACAGTGCAGTGCGCAGCACTGTGCGGCTCAGCAATATTTCCTATACATCAGCAGTGCAAGGGCAGTATGTGAGCTTATTCCGCTGCCCGTATCTCTGTCTAGTACCGGCATCCTTACATTCTATGTGCAGGCACTGCTTTTATCTGCCTTGTACAAGGCTTTTACTGTGCTGCCCTGCTCTCAGCATAGGAGCAGTGTGCAGGCGCTCCTTAGATAGCGTTGTGGTATCCTAGGCAACCCAGCTGGATATGCCTACTACACTTGGATGCCTGGACATTTGTAGAGCAGTGGGATGCGGTATGCGGCTCAGCAATGTAAACAATATATGAGCGGTGAAAGGGCTTGTTGTGGGCTTATATCACTACCTACTTTTCCTGCTTGTAAATAGTGCTGATCATGTCTTTACTCATGAACGTCATGTGGGTGCTCCCTGGGAAGCGCTCTGGTCTCCTAGGTTACTTGGCTGACACACCAATCATTTCCAGACGCTGGAGCATGCGCGTTTGGTGGTTAAACATAGAATTGTACTGAGCGTCTGGGAATACTCCATGCGGCCGTGCAGCAGCAATGCAGCTGAATACGGTAACTGTATCTAATTATCTCTATTTAAGTGGCACACACTTGGTCGGTTAATCACCCCTGACGAAGCCACCCAGTGTGGTGGCGATACGCGTTGGGTTGTTGTGTAGCTCACACTGGGACTCTTATGGGGGGCTTTACAGGCCGTGGTAATATTAACCCTTAGATAGACAGGATTTATTTATATATAACTTTTTTGCCTTTGGTTCTCATGGGGCCTTGAAACTCTCCTTGCGCTTCTTTATCTTATGGTGGTGTATTACAGGTCATATATTATAAGTAACTGCATTGTTCGTTCACTGATCTTGTTATCTCGCCATTGTTTGTATGCATATTTATATGTGTTTTTGCAACTTGAGGCAGGCTTGTCCTGTGTGGTCCCCTATTTCCGGACTGTAGGTATACGGATTAACATGTCTATGTGAGCCTTACATTTTGTCATTTAGTTGCATACATTTTACTTACTCTGTCAAATTATCTGGGGGAGTGCCAAGATACTACAACTTATGTGTATTGGATTTCTGCCACCTTGGTTCCACGATTACACACTGTATTTGTCTAAATACCTTTGAGTCCTATGTGGGTTACTGCCGTATTAAGGGCTGGTGTCTATAGCATGACTATGCTTTTTAAATGTTTTTAATGTTTGTGTCCTTGTTGTGATTTGTATATGTTGCCTAATAAAGCTGTGTTTATATTTAGTGTCATTTCCATACTGTGGTGATCCCCATTATTAGGATCTAGCTTTTTTTTCTTTTCTTGCACATGTAGTTTTTAGAATGATGTCACTTTTGGGTAGGTTCTGTCAATATAGACCCCTAAAAGTTACTTCAAATGGTTTTGTAAATTTTGTTGGAAAAATGAGAAATCGTTGGTCAACTTTTAAACCTTATAACTTCCTAACAAATAAAAAGTGTTGCTTAAATAATTGTGCTGATGTGAAGCAGAAATGTGGGAAATGTTAATGATTTTGCGTGACATCTCTGATTTAAAGGGAACCTGTCACCCCCAAAATCGAAGGTGAGCTAAGCCCACCTGCATCAGGGCTTATCTACAACATTCTGTAATGCTGTAGATAAGCCCCCGATGTATCCTGAAAGATGAGAAAAAGAGGTTAGATTATACTTACTTGGGGGGCGGTCCGATCCGATGGGAGTCGCGGTCCGGTCCGGGGCCTCCCATCTTCATGGAATGACGTCCTCTTCTTGTCTTCATGCTGCGGCTCTGGCGTAGGCGTATTTTGTCTGCCCTGTTGAGGGCAGAGCAAAGTACTGCAGTGCGCAGGCGCCCGGCATCTCTGACCTTTCCCGGCGCCTGCGCACTGCAGTACTTTGCTCTGCCCTCAACTTGGCAGACAAAGTACGCCTCCCTTTGATGTGGGCTCTGGAGGTGAGCCCACATCTTTCCCAGCACATGTCAGCTGTTTTGAATGACTACCAGACAATGCTACTAGCCCAAAAGGATTGGCTGAGCTAGATTACACAAAATGCTGTGACAAACACTTGCACAGCACTGGCACAGACGTGCCTGGCAAAAAGTGCTATGAACTGCTGTAACCTACCCTGAAAAGGGGCTGGTATTACAATTAGTCCCGACTCCCTAAACCTATCTCTATCTAACAGAAAATTAGCTCGCAAAAAGCACTCTTAGGCCGGCGTCACACTAGCGAGTTTTACGGACGTATGAGCGCATAAAACTTGTCCGTAAAACACGCATTACACACGGCCCAATGATTCTCAATGGGTCAGGTCCTATCAGCCGTATAGTACGCATCCGTATTATACGGCTTTCTACGGCCATTGAAAATCGCAGCATGCTGCATTTGTCAGCGTATTGCGCAAAAAATACGCCAATGAAAGTCTATGGGGACGCGCAAAATACGGAATGCATACGGACCATGCGTGTGACTTGCGAGAAATACGCTACACTCAGGCAGGTGTCAGGAATTGTCCAAAGGGCTCAATCAGGAAGCTGAGATGCTAATTAGCTCAAAAAGCCAGACAGTGAACCCGGAAGTCTGCTGCACGCCTCCACGGAGTGAGATTCACCATGTCTCAGATTAGAAATGTGGATATGCTCCTCATTTTTGTCCAAGAAAGGCCAGTTCTTTGGGACCAAAGAGATCCAAACTATGCAAACAGGGCATCATGGAGGAGTGTGTGTGGGTCCCTATTCCTACATTATGAGCAGCAACCACGTGAGGCACAGAGACAAATAAGTAAGTACACTCATGTTTGTAATTTATTTTTTGTGTGAAACAGTAGTAGCTAACTCCTTACAATTGGTATTCCTGAATTTTTGAATTATTACAGTTCTTAATTTAAGGCACACCAGTAGCTACATGGTGCTGTACATGATAAACGGATTAAAATAATGGTTTGAACAGATGTCCCTTACAGTGTTAACCAGAAAAATATCATTCCTGGATAGAGGGTAGCGGACTCTGTCCTTGTGGCCTTACATAAAAATTTGATTATTTGATCTAAATTACAAAGAAATGTATTCCACAAATGCATATTCCTATGCTACACTAAAATCTGTGTTGTCAATTACACCTTGTGTGACCACTGTGCATAATGTGGTAATCAGTTTGTTTTATGTATTTTGTTTCAGTGGGTGATGTTACAAGATGGCGGAGTATCCGCGATCAATATAGGAGGGAGAGGCAGCAGCGTGAAAAGAGTGGGGCAGACGCACCTCCTAAGAAGAAAAAATATATATATTTTGATTGCTTAACATTCTTGAATCCCAGCATGGACCTCAGACCGTAAGTACAAACCTCACAACACATTTGACTCTTTGTTTTCAAAATTTTTCAAAACAGGGAAAGAATATTAAAATTTGCACAAATATGTCATTACAGAACACAGTCTAATCTCACTGACAGGGAGACAGGGTCGGATTCCGAGTTGGTCATAGACCCAGTTGGGGAAGGAGAAGAGGTGGCTGGCCCATCTTCTGATCCGTCAGGCTCCATCCGACCAGGATCATCGTCATCTGCCCAGCCATCTCCAGCAGCACCAGCCCAAGAAGATGCCCCACCATCAGCCCCAGCAGCAGCACAAGCTAGCCAGGATGACCCTGCTAACAGCAGCAGCCCTACTGTTGCCCTGGAGCGCTCACCACAGGCTGCAGTCATCTCCCCGCGTTCTCGCCACCGAAGAGAGCTACTCCAAAGTAGGAGAAATGTGGATGCTGGGGTGTTGAACTACCTGGCAAGTGTTCGTAAGGATGATGGGAAGGAGGGCTTTACGAGGAGCCTGCCCGGTATTTACAGCCCCTAGAGCGGGAGGTGAGGCTTCGTGTGAGGGGGTGCTTTCAGATCCTTATTGATGCATGCACCCCCCCAAACAACCCATACCAGCTTATGGAGAGTATTGAAAGTTTGCAGCTGTCACCACAAAATCTCCTGCGGCTCCAAAGATGTCCACAGGTGCATGCTCAACAGGGATCTGAACCACCCCCTCCACGTGAGCCTACACCTCAATCCCTACCCACACCCAACCCTCCATGGCAACCTCAGGCCCATATGGCAGGCTATCAGCAACCATCCCAATATGGCTACTTGTCCAGACCCAGTGCTGGAGGCTGGTCCCAACCTGGGTTTGAACGACATGGCCATATTGGGTTTGGGTATGATTCCAGGCCATATTTTCATGAGCATGAGGGATTTCCCCCAAATCCTTATGGCCATTCCACAACTGGCCCACATGAGTTCAGGCAGAATGTGCCTCCAGCCCACACATCATCCACACAGGGTGAAGGACAATTTGGCCGACAAAGGCCACCTGCTGATGCCCAAGATCTGAACCCATCTCCACCACCGACTTATCAAGATCTGTAATTTTTTTTTTTTTTGCGGACATTTTCATGTCTTTATTATGTTTGTGCTAACATAGCACTTTGTTGTTATTTATATTTTTTAGGCATATATTTGCTAAAAAATTTCATGCCTTAAAAGAGGTTGAAAAAGAGTTTTTTGGTTTCCAAAAAAAAAGAGGCATTTCATTTAAGTAAAAATGAACAGTTAAAAAGCCTAATTTGTGTTGTCGACAAATCATTATTACATCACACACACATGCTAGCCTCAGAACCATATGTGAATTAGGAAAAGACAACACACAGTAGATTTAGTTTGACAATTAAAGTTTAAATTAAATATGTGAAATATTTACAAAGACAACAAATCAAACATCCAAAATCGCATTATCTTGCCAGGGAGTGGCACCTTGAGGAGAAACAAAAAAATTTGTGAATACATCCCTAACTTTAAGACCAGAAAGGGGACGCCGTGGAGGACGGCCATATGGGGTAGGCCTAATCACATTACTCAACAGGTGTTCACCAATATCAAGTGAGGAACAATCATGTATGTGGGTAAAATTGTGCAAAATAACACAGGCTTTTATCACTTCATTCACTGTAGCCTCACTGAGCTGAATGGCAGACTGGAGAACACGCCATTTTGCCACAAGAATCCCAAAGGCGCACTCCACCAGTCTACGTGCCCTGGAAAGCCTCATATTAAAGACCCCCCGCCGGTGGTCCAGGTTGCGCCGGGGATAAGGCCTCATGACGTGCCTTGTCAGTTGGAAAGCCTCATCTCCTACCAAAACAAAAGGCACTGCTTTCGCATTGGAGCCTGGGAGTTGTTGTGGTAGTGGGAGGTTTAACTGGTTGTCACGTAGCCGCCGACCCATAATGGATGCATTGAAGACCCTAGAGTCTCCAGTTCGCCCATAGGCCCCAATGTCTACAATTATAAACCTGTAGTTACTGTCAGCAACAGCTAACAGAACTACAGAGAAAAACTGCTTATAATTGTAGAATTGGGTGCCAGAGTTTGGCGGCTTACGCACCCTGATATGTTTCCCAACCACAGCTCCAATGCAGTTAGGGAAGTCACAAGTGTTCTGGAATCCACGGGCGATTTTAAGCCAATCCTCCTGTTTGGGCTCAGGCATAACAAGTTCATGAAGTTTCTCCCATATTTGATAACAGGTTGAACGAACAATGCCCGAAATTGTAGAGCGCCCAATCAGAAACTCAAGGTGTAGTCCCGCACACAACAAGCCTGTGGACAGGAAGCTGAAAGACAAAGAAAGATAATATTTGTTAGTCTACATGAGTATAAATCAAGCATGAAAAAGCACAATTGCATAATATATTTACAAAGACATTATTTTCATTTTCACAATAAAAATAACCTGGGTTACTTTACTACAACATTCCCCACAGTTTTGGTGAAGTGCTTGTGCCATAATGGCCTCAAATACTTATCAAAACATGCTAAAACACAACATCCCTAAAAAAATATCATCAACATACAGTATGTGAGAATGTTGAATACATACCGTAATGTTAGGAGAAGACGCTCCTCAGCAGATATGGCTTTTTACATCCTTGTGTCCTAATAGGTGATACCTGGACGTAAGACCTCTAACAAGATATCAAAGGTACTGATGGTCATGCGACAGTACAGATAGAACTTGTCAGGATGTGATCTCAAAGCTGTGTATAGCCTCTGAAAATGTCCCTTGGTGAGGCGTTGGGTCAATAGAGGATGCACCCACAATCTTCGACTCCTCCTTCGCGGATCAACATTCACCGGATATGGCTGACCAAAGCGACGCGACAACAGCCAGTGAAACAACACCCGCTGAGTTGTGCTTAAAGACACATGGTCAGACATGTTTTGTAGGTCAAACCAACACAGCCAAAATAAGCTCAACAAAGAAATGGGCAGATGGGAGGGTTCCACCTGTTGTTGAGGGCTTAAATAGTGATGTTAATGATGATTTGAATTATTTGCAGGCCAGAGAACCGTTAAATGTCCATTTTGTGATGTTGCGTGAAAAATACGCCCTACGGATCACATACGGATCACACGCAACAGTACATGCGCAAAATACGCGACCACACCTAGGCAACGGATTACCTACGGAACAATATTTCAGGGACATTTCAGCGTATTACGCGCGTATTACGGCCGTAAAATACGGACCATATTGTCTTACGCCGAGTGTGACGCCGGCCTTAGACTGTATAGCTGTAATCAACAAGAACGGAACGGACTGCACTAGAGCGAATACGAAATCTGACAGGGCTGATGGCGGACAAATGAAAACCAGGTATTCACGAATGCTTACGGGCTGCGGTGCTCTGCATAATAAGAAAGATCAAATAGTCCAAAGTAGCCAAAGCAGAAAAATATGCGGCACTCACCCCAATCTGGCAGTGGAAATCGTGAATTTTATTGGAGAAACTGAAAGAAAAACGTCCGTCAGGACATCAGGTACAAAGGAGGGTGCGGTGTTGGAGTGTGGACGACGGCCGTTTCGCACACACAGGTGCTTCGACGGGTCCAGCTGCTAGATTACTGCATGTCATTTCCTTTTAAAGGATCTATGACGTGTATACATAGACAAGATGTGAATAAACATAAAAATATAAATAACTGTGACAATATGTGACTTATACATAAGTAATCTACATACAGATTGATAGAACTGAAGGAATTATACAATTATATGATCTATAACAATATATAGTAATGTATATAATATCATTATACTTAAAGAATTTCTTTTTTTATAAAAAATATATTAGTACTTTGACCTCTTAAATTTACAAAAAGACAGAGAAATCTAATCTGTCATTTAGTCCGATAGCTCCCTGTGCGTTAGTGTTTAAGATCAATTTGGCTTCTTTTTGTAGTAAGATTTTATTTTGGTCTCCTCCTTGCGGAGGATATTTAACTACTTCTATGCCGGCAAAACTAAGAGCATCCGGATTTGCATCATGTTTTTCTCTCATGTGTTCAATTAGTCTCAAGCAACCTTTACCTGTTTTTATAGAATTATAATGTTCTTTGAACCTAGTGATTAACGGTCTTATTGTTTTTCCGATATAGAAATATCTGCAGGGACAGAATAGAACATAAATAACAAATTTACTTTTACAAGATATGAAATCTTTTACTGAATGTAAAATGGAACCTATATTAGTGCATAATAAAATTACAGTGCCCAGAAATATCTGGTTATCTAATAATGCCCCAGCCGGAAACCATAAATGCGGCAATTGTAGATTTTGTCACCTACACATTACAAAAAATCCTTTGCATATAGGTTCCATTTTACATTCAGTAAAAGATTTCATATCTTGTAAAAGTAAATTTGTTATTTATGTTCTATTCTGCCCCTGCCGATATTTCTATATCGGAAAAACAATAAGACCGTTAATCACTAGGTTCAGAGAACATTATAATTCTATAAAACAGGTAAAGGTTGCTTGAGACTAATTGAACACATGAGAGAAAAACATGATGCAAATCCTGATGCGCTTAGTTTTGCTGGCATAGAAGTACTTAAATATCCTCCGCAAGGAGGAGACCAAAATAAAATCTTACTACAAAAAGAAGCCAAATGGATCTTAAACACTAACGCACAGGGACCTATCGGACTAAATGACAGATTAGATTTCTCTGTCTTTTTGTAAATTTAAGAGGTCAAAGTACTAATATATTTTTTATAAAAAAAGAAATTCTTTAAGTATAATGATATTATATACGTTACTATATATTGTTATAGATCGTATAATTGTATAATTCCTTCAGTTCTATCAATCTGTATGTAGATTACTTATGTATAAGTCACATATTGTCAGTTATTTATATTTTTATGTTTATTCACATCTTGTCTATGTATACACGTCATAAATCCTTTAAAAGGAAATGACATGCAGTAATCTAGCAGCTGGACCCGTCGAAGCACCTGTGTGCGAAACGGCCGTCGTCCACACTCCAACACCGCACCCTCCTTTGTACCTGATGTCCTGACGGACGTTTTTCTTTCAGTTTCTCCAATAAAATTCACGATTTCCACTGCCAGATTGGGGTGAGTGCCGCATATTTTTCTGCTTTGGCTACTTTAGACTGTATAGCGCCCACAGCAGCAGCGGTGCCGTCTAATACTAAGCTGCAGCAGTGAGGAAATGTTGGCGATGGGGAAATGGCTGGTTCTTATAGGGCAAGGACATGTGACATACACAGCCAATGACACATGCCCTTGCTTGTGTGCATCACATGCACATTGCTGTGTGTGTGTGCAATGCTGAGAGACTGCACCGCCCCACTGTAAATGCGGGAAAGAAAAATTATTTCAGCACAGATCTATCCCCGACCACCATACACTGAAACAGTCTATTAACATTGATAAACCGTTTTGATGTAAAAATCAAGTTAGGCTTTTGGTGAACGAACAGTTATCAAACAGAAACTCGAACAGCCGAATTTTAAGCAAATTGTTCGAGTTCGGCGAACGACTCAAACACCGCCCAAAACAGCTCGAATTTGAAATTGGTTAACATTTCAACTCGAACACCGCTCATCTCTATTAATTATACAGCAGGGTCTGCATTCGCCTGTCTCTCTCCCAGGCCATATATTATATACTATCTCAGGGGTTAAGTCAGACAATGAGTGGAGGCTTAAGGAGCTGTAAACCGCTTTGCCCACAGCCTGATATGTGTTTTGCAGACTTGCAGCTGGGTGCTGTGAGTGGTGGGGAGATGGCGCCGACTGTGCTTGTCTCGCCCCTCCGCACTTCTGCACTCACCGCCCTCAGCCATGATTGTTCTTCAGGTCAGAGCTTCACCGCTCCTCTCCCTGTGTCTAACCGCCCGGTGCACCAGGGTCCACTGCCCGGTCCACTGCCTCCCGAGTCAGAGGAGGCAGTTACTGGGGATCCTCGTCACCTCCGTGGCTTGTGGGTGGATGGTGTCCACGTGGAATGGCGCTGCCTGCGCCTGGAGCCTCCCAGAGAGGCTGGAGTGCCGGATCCGTTGAGAGGAATCCCTGCCCAGGTACTCTCCCTGCTTTCAGCAGCTTCTCCTCGTACATAGCTGGTGCGATGGCCTTAGATTAGATTAGGCCAGCGGGCAGCCTATTTTTTATTTTTAATACATTTTGGAACTTTTTTTCACCACTTAAATAAAAAAGAACCTAGACATGTTTTGTGTCTATGAGTTCGTAATGACTTGGAGAATCATAATGGCAGGTCAGTTTTAGCATTTAGTGAATATAGTAAAAAAGCAAAATAAAACAATTGTAGAATTGCACTTGGAATTTTTTCCCGTTTTCCAATAAATGGTATGTTAATACCAATTGAGTCGTTCAAAAGTACTACTAGTCCCGCAAAAAATAATCCCTCACATGGCCATATTGATGGAAAAATAAAAATGTTATGGCTCTGGGAAGAAGAGAAGCAACAAACGAAAACGCAAAAATGAAAATACCTTCTGGGGTTAATTTTTGTTCTTTGTCCATCTATTATCCTATCCTTCTTGTCATTCTCTTTTTTTTCAGGTTGATGCATTCCTGGCATGAGTGGTGTTCCCCTCTGCTATTCTCCTCAGTCCTACTATGTTCTTAGAACCCTATCCCCTTAAGTTCTGCTTGGACTAGGTGTAGAGGACTCTTACATTTTCATGTAGTATAGAATTTGACCATAATGGTCTCCTTCTGTATTTGCGACTATGATTTTGATTGTTAAAAGCTATATGTTTTACTGTTGTTTGTATGTTAAAATTCCTTTAAAAAAAATCTTGAATTAATATAAATAAATATATATATATATATATATATATATATATATATATATATATATATATCTGAAGCATCGTAACTTAAAATTCTTCTTTTGTCATTCCTTGATTTGTTTCTCCTGAATATTTGAGTATATTGACAATTAGGGGTTAATTTCCCCCTGCCAAACAGATTTGACCCTATTCATCTAACACTGATGGGCCACCCCTCCAAATGGGAAAACATGCTTGTCAACTTAGGCTACTTTCACACTTGCGTCGTGCACTGCACGTCGCAATGCGTCGTTTAGGAGAAAAAACGCATCCTGCAAAGATGTTTGCAGGATGCGTTTTTTCTCCATTGACTAACATTAGCGTCACATTGCGACGCTTTGCCACACGTCGCAACCGTCGTGCGACGGTTGCGCCGTGTTGTGGCGGACCATCGGCAGCAAAAAACGTTACATGTAACGTTTTTTGCAGCGTTGTGTCCGCCATTTCCAACCGCACATGCGCGGCCGGAACTCCGCCCCCTCCTCCCCGCAACTCACAATGGGGCAGCGGATGCGCTGGAAAAATGCATCCGCTGCCCCCGTTGTGCGGCGCATTCACTGCTAGCGCCGGTACGTCGGCCCGACGCACTGCGACGGGCCGAGTACGACGCTAGTGTGAAAGTAGCCTTAAGGTACCGTCACACTGGCCAACTTAACAACGATATCGCTAGCGATCCGTGATGTTGCAGCATCCTGGCTAGCGATATCGTTGTGTTTGACACGCAGCAGCCATCTGGATCCTGCTGTGACATCGTTGGTCGGAGCAGAAAGTCCAGAACTTTATTTCGTCGCTGGATCTCCCGCAGACATCACTGAATCGGCGTGTGTGACGCCGATTCAGCGTTTTCTTCACTGGTAACCAGGGTAAACATCGGGTTACTAAGCGCAGGGCCGCGCTTAGTAACCCGATGTTTACCCTGGTTACCAGTGTAAATGTAAAAAAAAAAAAAAACACTACATACTTACATTCCGGTGTCTGTCGCGTTCCCCGGCGTTCTGCTTCCCTGCACTGTCAGCGCCGGCCAGCCTTAAAGCAGATTACAGCAGTGACGTCACCGCTGTGCTTTACGGCCAGCCGGCGCTCAGTCAGTGCAGGAAAGCAGAACGCCGGGGAACAGACACCGGAATGTGATTATGTAGTGTTTGTTTTTTTTTACGATTACGCTGGTAACCAGGGTAAACATCGGGTTACTAAGCGCGGCCCTGCGCTTAGTAACCCGATGTTTACCCTGGTTACCAGGGGGACTTCGCATAGTTGGTCGCTGGAGAGCTGTCTGTGTGACAGCTCTCCAGCGACCACACAGCGACGCTGCAGCGATCGGAATCGTTGTCTAGATCGCTGCAGCGTCGCTAAATGTGACGGTACCTTAAGTCATATATTTCTAGAAGGAATAGCACAATGCACAGTTCTAAAAATTTTTGCTGAAGATGTTTGTTTCGTTTTTTTCATGTGGTATGCAAGTATTTACTGAAGGGTCTGATCCCACTAACATGCTTTCTCATTTTTGTCATTGAAATGTTTTAGGATTTAAAATGTTTTTAGTGCTGTAAAGTTTTGATGATCTAAATGTAAGAAAGAAAACTCAAATAAGGCAAACCTACTCTTTCAATTGTTTTGACAATTGTACAAAAGTCCAAATATTTTTTAGCATTTGTTTGTAATATAGTGGTATAAGTTTCTTTAGAACTGTTCAGCAGAACACCAAAATTTTAAAGGGGTAGTGAAACCTTAACCTACAAGTCTGCAGTTACTCTATGTGACTGTTGACTTATGAATCCTCCCATCCTGCAGTGAAGGCGCCAGGAGCCATATTCCAACTAAACACATGCATTGAGTGAGGCTGTACCCATCTAGTAGGGCATTGGTTTTGAGTATACATATTGCATACTTTCAGACACATGGCCGCTGTCTCCCACTACCAGAAAATCGTCAGTGTGCAGTGAGTGAAATGTGAGGATTTACAAATCTGCAGTCACTATGTGACTGCAGACTTGTAGGTTAAGACTGCACAGCCCCTTTAACTATATTTGGAAAATTTACAATCTTGATACAAAAAATATTAGATTCACTGTAAATGAATTAACATTTAACTTAATGTATATTTATTTTTTAATATTTTTATTTTTTAGATGCCGCTGCTAGAAAATAAACTTCAAGTTGAGCTCTCTCTTTCTTCAAGAGTTGTTGCTTGCCGTTTTCCTTTTCCAAATTGGATCCCAGACCACATTTCAGGACATGGAATAGACACAGTATGGGTTTATGACATGAAGATATTGAATGAAAGCAGTATTACAGGATCAGAGCGCAAATTAAAAACCATGGAAGAACTGAATAAATAGACACACTATTGTATTAAAGTGAAACTGTCAGTAGGATGTCACACCTTAAAATATTTGTATGCTCATACTTTTTCAAAGACAAGTCCAGCAATACCTTTACATGTTTCTGTGTTGTCAGCAACCGGCTAAGTAATAAGTTTTAGATCAGTGGAGGTCAGATTGTTGGAACATCTATTGAATGGTGTCCTATTACTCTTGTTAAAATTGAGTGCCCAGACTCCATGTTTTCTCTATGGGACTTCTGAGCGCTGTGCTCAGCTTTATCCTATAGAAAATGAATAGAGAAGCAATCAAACATGCCCATTTCCGCTCCATTCAAAGGTGAAATCATGATCATTCTGCTGATTGGTGGGACTGAACTCCCACCGATTATTAAGTTATCACCTGTTCGCTGAATAGGTGATGATAACTTCTTTTTGAGGGACAACTCCTTTAAATGCCCAATCCTGTTTTGGAGTAGGTTATCCAAACCTTAACTCTGACTCCAACTCCTGACTCCCTCATACATGGCTCTTGTTTTAAAGGGAAGGTGCCGCAATTTTGTTTTTGTATTAAAAATGATTTTATATAAGCAATTATTTTTAATACAAAATTATTTTTTTTTAACTTTAATATCTTTTTTATTATTAATTATTTTTGCAGCCACTGGGCGCCGCCATTTTCCTTTGCTGGAGTTTGAGTCCCAGCACAACACTTACACTCTGCAAATATGGCAGCCCTGGGCTTAGGAGACTGCGGTCGGCGTCCGACCCCATAGCTATCATTGAGCTGCTCCCTGCTGTGATCTGGCCACTCCCCCTGGGCTGTCTCCACATCACAGCAGAGGCAGGAGGTCGGCGCCATCTTTCTCCAGCCCAGGGAGTGTATCTGTGAGCTCCACTGTGACTTGAGAGCTACACTGTTATAGGAGGGACAGCTCCATCTGTCTCTCCTTTCACACTGTCAGCAGCGGCCGTTCCCTGTCCTTTTCTCTGCTGCCTGCTGCCCTGGCTCTAATCTCTAGAATCGCTAGAGAGGATGAAGTGCTGCAGTCTGATGTCCTCTTATCGGGAGCTGCAGAGAGGTAACAGAGGGGGATGGGGGAGGCTCTGTGCTGCTCCAACCCTGCCTCTCACTGTAGCTCCTCATCAGGACATCACACTGTGTATCTATCACTATACTGTGTTGAGCTGTGTATCTAATCCTATCCTGTGTGATACTGTCTGCTGAGCTGTGTATCTAATCCTATCCTGTGTGATACTGTCTGCTGAGCCGTGTATCTAATCCTATCCTGTATGATACTGTCTGCCGCGCCGTGTATCTAATCTTATCCTGTGTGATACTATGCTGAGCCGTGTATCTAATCCTCTCCTGTGTGATACTGACTGCTGAGCCGTGTATCTAATCCTATACTGTGTGATACTGTCTGCTGAGCCATGTATCTAATCCTATACTGTGTGATACTGTGCTGACCTGTGTATCTAATCCTCCTGTGGAATACTGACTGCTGAGCCGTGTATCTAATCCTCCAGTGTGATACTGACTGCTGCGCCGTGTATCTAATCCTATCCTGTGTGATACTATGCTGAGCCGTGTATCTAATCCTATCCTGTGTGATACTATGCTGAGCCGTGTATCTAATCCTCTCCTGTGTGATACTGACTGCTTAGCCGTGTATCTAATCCTATACTGTGTGATACTGTCTGCTGAGCCATGTATCTAATCCTATACTGTGTGATACTGTCTGCTGAGCCGTGTATCTAATCCTATACTGTGAGATACTGTGCTGACCTGTGTATCTTATCCTCCTGTGGAATACTGACTGCTGAGCCATGTATCTAATCCTTGAGTGTGATACTGACTGCTGCGCCGTGTATCTAATCCTATCCTGTGTGATACTATGCTGAGCTGTGTATCTAATCCTATGTGATACTGTCTGCTGCGCCGTGTATCTAATCCTATCCTGTGTGAAACTATGCTGAGCTGTGTATCTAATCTCTCCTGTGTGATACTGTCTGCTGCGCCGTGTATCTAATCCTATCCTGTGTGATACTGTCTGCTGAGCTGTGTATATAATCCTATCCTGTGTGATACTAAGCTGCACCGTGTATCTAATCCTATCCTGTGTGATACTATGCCGAGCCATGTATCTAATCCTATCCTGTGTGATACTATGCTGAGCCGTGTATCTAATCCTATCCTGTGTGATACTGTCTGCTGCGCCGTGTATCTAATCCTATCCTGTGTGATACTGTCTGCTGTACCGTGTATCTAATCCTATCCTGTGTGATACTAAGCTGCGCCGTGTATCTAATCCTATCCTGTGTGATACTATGCCGAGCCGTGTATCTAATCCTATCCTGTGTGATACTATGCTGAGCCGTGTATCTAATCCTCTCCTGTGTGATACTGTCTGCTGCGCCGTGTATCTAATCCTATCCTGTGTGATACTATGCTGAGCTGTGTATCTAATCCTCTCCTGTGTGATACTGTCTGCTGTGCCGTGTATCTAATCCTCTCCTGTGTGATACTGTCTGCTGTGCCGTGTATCTAATCCTATCCTGTGTGATACTATGCTGAGCCGTGTATCTAATCCTCTCCTGTGTGATACTGTCTGCTGTGCCGTGTATCTAATCCTCTCCTGTGTGATACTGTCTGCTGTGCCGTGTATCTAATCCTATCCTGTGTGATACTATGCTGAGCTGTGTATCTAATCCTCTCCTGTGTGATACTGTCTGCTGTGCCGTGTATCTAATCCTATCCTGTGTGATACTGTCTGCTGAGCTGTGTATATAATCCTATCCTGTGTGATACTATGCTGAGCCATGTATCTAATCCTATCCTGTGTGATACTAAGCTGCACCGTGTATCTAATCCTATCCTGTGTGATACTATGCCGAGCCGTGTATCTAATCCTATCCTGTGTGATACTATGCTGAGCCGTGTATCTAATCCTATCCTGTGTGATACTGTCTGCTGCGCCGTGTATCTAATCCTATCCTGTGTGATACTGTCTGCTGCGCCGTGTATCTAATCCTATCCTGTGTGATACTATGCCGAGCCGTGTATCTAATCCTATCCTGTGTGATACTATGCTGAGCCGTGTATCTAATCCTATCCTGTGTGATACTGTCTGCTGAGCCGTGTATCTAATCCTATCCTGTGTGATACTATGCTGAGCCGTGTATCTAATCCTGTCCTATATGATACTGAATGCTGAGCTGTGTATCTAATCCTCTCCTGTGTGATACTATGCTGAGCCGTGTATCTAATCCTATCCTGTGTGATACTGTCTGCTGTACCGTGTATCTAATCCTATCCTGTGTGATACTAAGCTGCGCCGTGTATCTAATCCTATCCTGTGTGAAACTATGCTGAGCCGTGTATCTAATCCTCTCCTGTGTGATACTTTCTGCTGTGCCGTGTATCTAATCCTATCCTGTGTGATACTATGCTGAGCCATGTATCTAATCCTGTCCTGTGTGATACTGACTGCTGAGCTGTGTATCTAATCCTCTCCTGTGTGACACTGTCTGCTGCGCCGTGCATCTAATCCTATCCTGTGTGATACTATGCTGAGCCGTGTATCTAATCCTATACTGTGTAATACTGTCTGCTGAGCCATGTATCTAATCCTATACTGTGATACTGTCTGCTGAGCCATGTATCTAATCCTATACTGTGTGATACTGTCTGCTGAGCCGTGTATCTAATCCTATACTGTGAGATACTGTGCTGACCTGTGTATCTAATCCTCCTGTGGAATATTGACTGCTGAGCCGTGTATCTAATCCTCCAGTGTGATACTGACTGCTGTGCCGTGTATCTAATCCTCCAGTGTGATACTGACTGCTGTGCCGTGTATCTAATCCTATCCTGTGTGATACTGTCTGGTGAACCGTGTATCTAATCCTCTCCTATGCACTCCTCTCCCCCCTGCATGTCTTTCCCCATTGCACACACAACTCAATGTGTGCGATAACAGGAGCTGCAGGGGTCATGCTGTATTATGGCATTATGTGAGATCTATATGACGGTATTATGTGATCTGTATGGTGGTATTATGCTTGATCAGTATTGAGAGAATTACCGTATATACTCGAGTATAAGCCGAGATTGTCAGCCCAAATTTTTGAGCTGAAAGTGCCCCTCTCGCCTTATACTCGAGTCACGGTGGGTGGCAGGGTCGGCGGGTGAGGGGGAGAGGGCGCTGAGGCATACTTACCTAGTCCCAGCGATCCTGGCGCTCCCCCTGCCGTCCCACGGTCTTCGGGTGCTGCAGCTCTTCCCTGTTATGACCTGGTGGTCAGGACAATAATGGACCTGGTGGTTAAGAGCACACGGAATGACCTGATAGTTACTGATAATATAGGACGAGCTCTGGGACGTGGGAACTCTGCTGACCGCAATCCCTAATCCTATCACACACACTAAAATAGCCATGGATTGCTCCTAACGCTCCCTATGCAACTCGGCACAGCCTAAGGAACTAGCTAGCCCTGAAGATAGAAAAATAAAGCCTACCTTGCCTCAGAGAAATTCCCCAAAGGAAAAGGCAGCCCCCCACATATAATGACTGTGAGTAAAGATGAAAATACAAACACAGATATGAAATAGATTTAGCAAAGTGAGGCCCGACTTACTGAACAGACTGAGGATAGGAAAGGTAGTTTTGCGGTCAGGACAAAAACCTACAAAAAGACCACGCAGAGGGCGCAAAAAGACCCTCCGCACCGACTCACGGTGCGGAGGCGCTCCCTCTGCGTCCCAGAGCTTCCAGCAAGCAAGACAACAAACAAAATAGCAAGCTGGACAGAAAAATAGCAAACCAGAGAAAAACAAGTAGGCACTTAGCTTCTGCTGGGAAGACAGGTCACAAGAACGATCCAGGAGTGAACAAGACCAATACTGGAACATTGACAGGTGGCATGGAGCAAAGATCTAAGTGGAGTTAAATAGAGCAGCCAGCTAACGAATTAACCTCGTCACCTGTGGAAGGAAACTCAGAAACACGCACAGCCACCAGAGGAAGTCCATGGATAGAGCCAGCCGAAGTACCATTCATGACCACAGGAGGGAGCCCGACAACAGAATTCACAACAGTACCCCCCCCTTGAGGAGGGGTCACCGAACCCTCACCAGAGCCCCCAGGCCTACCAGGATGAGCCAAATGAAAGGCACGAACCAGATCGGCAGTATGAACATCAGAGGCAAAAACCCAGGAATTATCTTCCTGACCATAACCCTTCCACTTGACCAGGTACTGGAGTTACCGTCTCGAAATACGAGAATCCAAAATCTTCTCCACCACATACTCCAACTCCCCCTCAACCAACACCGGGGCAGGAGGATCAACGGATGGAACCACAGGCGCCACGTATCTCCGCAATAACGACCTATGGAACACATTATGGATGGCAAAAGAAGCAGGAAGGGCCAAACGAAATGACACAGGATTGATAGCCTCAGAAATCTTATACAGACCAATGAAACGAGGCTTAAACTTAGGAGAGGAAACCTTCATAGGAACATAACGAGACGACAACCAAACCAAATCCCCAACACGAAGTCGGGGACCCACACAGCGCCGGCGGTTAGCGAAACGTTGAGCCTTCTCCTGGGACAATGTCAAATTGTCCACCACATGAGTCCAAATCTGCTGCAACCTATCCACCACAGTATCTACACCAGGACAGTCCGAAGACTCAACCTGCCCTGAAGAGAAACGCGGATGGAAACCAGAATTGCAGAAAAACGGCGAAACCAAAGTAGCCGAGCTGGCCCGATTATTAAGGGCGAACTCAGCCAACGGCAAAAAGGACACCCAATCATCCTGATCAGCAGAAACAAAGCATCTCAGATATGTTTCCAAAGTCTGATTAGTTCGTTCGGTTTGGCCATTTGTCTGAGGATGGAAAGCTGAGGAAAAAGACAAATCAATGCCCATCCTAGCACAAAAAGATCGCAAAAACCTCGAAACAAACTGGGAACCTCTGTCAGAAACGATGTTCTCCGGGATACCATGTAAACGAACCACATGCTGGAAAAATAATGGCACCAAATCAGAGGAGGAAGGCAATTTAGACAAAGGTACCAAATGGACCATCTTAGAAAAGCGATCACAAACCACCCAAATGACCGACATCTTTTGAGAGACGGGGAGATCCGAAATAAAATCCATAGAAATATGCGTCCAGGGCCTCTTCGGGACCGGCAAGGGCAAAAGCAACCCACTGGCACGAGAACAGCAGGGCTTAGCCCGAGCACAAGTCCCACAGGACTGCACAAAAGAACGCACATCCCGTGACAAAGACGGCCACCAAAAGGATCTAGCCACCAAATCTCTGGTACCAAAGATTCCAGGATGCCCAGCCAACACTGAACAATGAATCTTAGAGATAACTCTACTAGTCCATCTATCAGGGACAAACAGTTTCTCCGCTGGGCAACGGTCAGGACTATCAGCCTGAAATTTTTGCAGCACCCGCCGCAAATCAGGGGGGATGGCAGACAAAATTACCCCCTCTTTGAGAATACCTGCCGGCTCAGGAACACCCGGAGAGTCAGGCACAAAACTCCTTGACAGGGCATCAGCCTTCACATTCTTAGAGCCCGGTAGGTACGAAACCACAAAATCAAAATGGGAGAAAAATAACGACCATCGAGCCTGTCTCGGATTCAACCGTTTGGCAGACTCAAGATAAGTCAAATTCTTGTGATCTGTCAAGACCACCACGCGATGCTTGGCTCCTTCAAGCCAATGACGCCACTCCTCGAATGCCCACTTCATGGCCAACAACGCTCGATTACCAACATCATAATTGCGCTCAGCAGGCGAAAACTTTCTAGAAAAGAAAGCACATGGCTTCATCACCGAGCCATCAGAACTTCTTTGCGACAAAACAGCCACAGCTCCAAACTCAGAAGCATCAACCTCAACCTGAAACGGGAGCGAAACATCTGGCTGGCACAACACAGGGGCAAAAGAAAAACGACGCTTCAACTCCTGAAAAGCCTCTACAGCTGCAGAAGACCAATTGACCATATCAGCACCCTTCTTGGTCAAATCAGTCAACGGTTTAGCAACACTAGAAAAACTAGCGATGAAGCGACGATAAAAATTAGCAAAGCCCAGGAACTTTTGCAGGCTCTTCACAGATGTCGGCTGAGTCCAATCGTAAATGGCCTGGACTTTAACAGGGTCCATCTCGATAGTAGAAGGGGAAAAAATGAACCCCAAAAATGAAACCTTCTGAACTCCAAAGAGACACTTTGACCCCTTCACAAACAAGGAATTTGCACGAAGGACCTGGAACACCATTCTGACCTGCTTCACATGAGACTCCCAATCATCCGAAAAGACCAAAATATCATCCAAATACACAATCAGGAATTTATCCAGGTACTCTCGGAAGATGTCATGCATAAAGGACTGAAATACTGATGGAGCATTGGAAAGCCCGAATGGCATAACCAGGTACTCAAAATGGCCCTCGGGTGTATTAAATGCTGTTTTCCATTCATCGCCTTGTTTAATATGCACAAGATTATACGCCCCTCGAAGATCTATCTTGGTGAACCAACTAGCCCCTTTAATACGAGCAAACAAATCAGACAGCAACAGCAAAGGATACTGAAATTTGACTGTAATTTTATTGAGAAGGCGGTAATCAATACAAGGTCTCAAAGAACCATCCTTCTTGGCCACAAAAAAGAACCCTGCTCCAAACGGTGATGACGACGGGCGAATATGGCCTTTCTCCAAGGATTCCTTTATATAACTCCGCATAGCGGCGTGTTCTGGCACAGATAAATTGAACAATCGGCCCTTAGGAAACTTACTACCAGGAATCAAATTAATTGCGCAATCGCAATCCCTATGAGGAGGTAGGGCACTGGCTTTGGGCTCATCAAATACATCCCGATAATCCGATAAAAACTCTGGAACTTCAGAAGGAGTGGAAGACGAGATAGACAAAAATGGAACATCACCATGTACCCCCTGGCAACCCCAGCTGGACACAGACATAGATTTCCAGTCCAATACTGGATTATGAACCTGTAGCCAAGGCAACCCCAAAACTACCACATCATGCAGATTATGCAACACCAGAAAGCGGATATCCTCCTGATGTGCAGGAGCCATGCACATGGTCAATTGGGTCCAGTACTGAGGCTTATTCTTGGCCAAAGGCGTAGCATCAATTCCTCTCAATGGAATAGGATACTGCAAGGGCTCCAAGAAAAAACCACAGCGCCTAGCATACTCCAAGTCCATCAAATTCAGGGCAGCGCCTGAATCCACAAATGCCATAACAGAATAGGATGACAAAGAGCAAATCAGAGTAACGGACAATAGAAATTTAGACTGTACCGTACCAATGGTGGCAGACCTAGCGAACCGCTTAGTGCGCTTAGGACAATCGGAGATAGCATGAGTGGAATCACCACAGTAAAAACATAGCCCATTCCGACGTCTGTGTTCTTGCCGTTCAGCTCTGGTCAAAGTCCTATCACATTGCATAGGCTCAGGCCCATGCTCAGATAGTACCGCCAAATGGTGCACAGCTTTACGCTCACGCAAGCGTCGATCGATCTGAATGGCCAAAGACATAGACTCATTCAGACCAGCAGGCATGGGAAATCCCACCATGACATCCTTAAGGGCTTCAGAGAGACCCTTTCTGAAGATTGCTGCCAGGGCACATTCATTCCACTGAGTGAGCACAGACCACTTTCTAAACTTCTGACAATATATCTCCGCTTCATCCTGACCCTGACACAGAGCCAGCAAGAGTTTCTCTGCCTGATCCACTGAATTAGGTTCGTCATAAAGCAATCCAAGCGCCAGGAAAAACGCATCAACATCACGCAATGCCGGATCTCCTGGCGCAAGGGAAAATGCCCAGTCTTGAGGGTCACCACGTAACAACAAAGAAATAATGATCTTTACTTGTTGAACAGGGTCACCTGAGGAGCGAGGTTTCAAGGCAAGAAACAATTTACAATTATTTTTGAAATTCAAGAACTTAGATCTATCACCAAAAAACAAATCAGGAATTGGAATCCTAGGCTCTGACATCGGATTCTGAACCACAAAATCTTGAATGTTTTGTACACTTATAGTGAGATTATCCATCAAAGAGGACAGACCTTGAATGTCCATGTCTACACCTGTGTTCTGAACCACCCAGATGTAAAGGGGAAAAGAGAGACAAAACACACTGCAAAGAAAAAAAAATGGTCTCACAACTTCTCTTATCCCTCTATTGAGATGCATTAGTACTTTGGGCCACCTGTACTGTTATGACCTGGTGGTCAGGACAATAATGGACCTGGTGGTTAAGAGCACACGGAATGACCTGATAGTTACTGATAATATAGGACGAGCTCTGGGACGTGGGAACACTGCTGACCGCAATCCCTAATCCTATCACACACACTAAAAATAGCCGTGGATTGCTCCTAACGCTCCCTATGCAACTCGGCACAGCCTAAGGAACTAGCTAGCCCTGAAGATAGAAAAATAAAGCCTACCTTGCCTCAGAGAAATTCCCCAAAGGAAAAGGCAGCCCCCCACATATAATGACTGTGAGTAAAGATGAAAATACAAACACAGAGATGAAATAGATTTAGCAAAGTGAGGCCCCACTTACTGAACAGACTGAGGATAGGAAAGGTAGCTTTGCGGTCAGCACAAAAACCTACAAAAAGACCACGCTGAGGGCGCAAAAAGACCCTCAGCACCGACTCACGGTGCGGAGGCGCTCCCTCTGCGTCCCAGAGCTTCCAGCAAGCAAGACAACAAACAAAATAGCAAGCTGGACAGAAAAATAGCAAACCAGAGAAAAACAAGTAGGCACTTAGCTTCTGCTGGGAAGACAGGTCACAAGAATGATCCAGGAGTGAACAAGACCAATACTGGAACATTGACAGGTGGCATGGAGCAAAGATCTAAGTGGAGTTAAATAGAGCAGCCAGCTAACGAATTAACCTCGTCACCTGTGGAAGGAAACTCAGAAACACGCACAGCCACCAGAGGAAGTCCATGGATAGAACCAGCCGAAGTACCATTCATGACCACAGGAGGGAGCCCGACAACAGAATTCACAACACTTCCCCTCTTCAGCGGTCACGTGGGACCGCTCATTAGAAAAATGAATATGGACTCCACTCCCATAGGGGTGGAGCCGCATATTCATTTCTCTAATGAGCGGTAACGGTGACCGCTGAAAGAGGAAGAGGCTGCGGCACCGAAGACCAGCTGTCCAGGAGAAGGAGCAGGACACCGGGAGCAGGTAAGTATGTCATAATTACATATCACCGTTCCACACGCCGGGCGTCGCTCCATCTTCCCGACGCCGCTCCGTCTTCCCGGCGTCTCTCCGCTCTGACTGTGCAGGTCAGAGGGCGCGATGACGCATATAGTGTGCGCGGCGCCCTCTGCCTGATCAGTCAGTGTGGAGAGACGCCGAGACGAGATGCGGGGAGATGCAAGCAAGAGAGGTGAGTATGGCATTTTTTTTTTTTATTGCAGCAGCAGCAATGGCAGAGCTTTCTATGGTACATCAATGGGGCAATAATGAACGGTGCAGAGCACTATATGGCACAGCTATGGGACAAAAATGAACGGTGCAGAGCACTATATGGCACAGCTATGGGACAAAAATGAACGGTGCAGAGCACTATATGGCACAGCTATGGGACAAAAATGAACGGTGCAGAGCACTATATGGCACAGCTATGGGGCAATAATGAACGGTGCAGAGCACTATATGGCACAGCTATGGGGCAATAATGAATGGTGCAGAGCACTATATGGCACAGCTATGGGGCAATAATGAACGGTGCAGAGCACTATAAGGCAGAGCTTTGGGACAAAAATGAACGGTGCAGAGCACTATATGGCACAGCTATGGGGCAATAATGAACGGTGCAGAGCACTATATGGCACAGATATGAGACAAAAATGAACGGTGCAGAGCACTATATGGCACAGCTATGGGGCAATAATGAACGGTGCAGAGCACTATATGGCAGAGCTATGGGACAATAATGAACGGTGCAGAGCACTATATGGCACAGCTATGGGGCAATAATGAATGGTGCAGAGCACTATATGGCACAGCTATGGGGCAATAATGAACAGTGCAGAGCATTGTATATGGGGCACAGCTTTATATGGAGCATCTATGGGGCAATAATGAACTGCATGGAGCATTATATGTGGCACATTTTTTTTATATAGAGCATCTTATGGGCCCATCATGAACTGTATGGAGCATTATATGGGGCTCCTGATTCAATATGGATATTCAAAAACACTTAACCTACTGATGTCTCAATTAATTTTACTTTTATTGGTATCTATTTTTATTTTTGACATTAACCGGTAGCTGCTGCATTTTCCACCCTAGGCTTATACTCGAGTCAATAAGTTTTCCCAGTTTTTTGTGGCAAAATTAGGGGGTTGGCTTATACTCGGGTCGGCTTATACTCGAGTATATACGGTATATGGCGGTATTGTGTGTGATCTATATGGTGGTATTATGTGAGATCTATGTGGCGGCATTGTGTGATCTATATGGCGGTATGTGAGAACACTATGGTGGTATTATGTGTGATCTATATGGCGGTATGTGAGAACACTGGCTGTATTATGTGTGATCTATATGGTGGTATTATGTGAGAACTGTATGACAGTATTGTGTGTTCTATTTGATAGTATTGTGTGTGATCTATATGGCGGTATTATGTGTGATCTGTATCGCGGTATTATGTGAGAACACTATGGCAGTATTATCTTCAGAAAGGGGACCCATTCTATGGTGGTCCTGGCTGAGCAGCTGCACACGGGTCTGGGGTAATAGAGGGGGCAGCATGACCTCCAGTTAGGTGCAGTCAGGGGAGGGCTACATTTCCTTCCCAGTGTCACCCCGTACTTCGCCTGTCGCCTCGCTTTCACACATCGCCAGAACAGGATGGAGAAGACAGGATCTGTGGGGGGGAATGGGGTCTGCATGCAAAGTCTGGATCAGAACAGGCCATCAATCCACAGAAATGTTTCCTGGATTTCAGTGGAGCAGACAAGCAGATGGTCCATCCATGTGTATAAGGCCAGTCTCACACGTCCAATTCTGCTGTATGAGCGGTCACGTGGGGCCGCTCGTTTACAATAATGAATATGCGGCTCCAACCCTATGGGAGGTGGAGCCGCATATTCATGATTGTAATGGACGGCCCCACGTGACCACTCATACAGTAGAAGGTGCGGCCAGGACAGGAAGCAGCGCCAGCCAGCGAGGGAGCCAGGTGAGTATTTTAAGAACAGCAGGGGGCGCCCAGGGGGTGGGAGGGGGGTGGGGTCATGGAGCTTTATTTTAAACACGATTATTCATATCTTCTCTACAGCAAACGCTGCTGCAGGGAAGATATAAATCGCGGCTTCAGCACCAGTGGGGGGGACAGCGCTTACAGTAGCGCTGTCTCCTGCACGGCACATGGACTGCACACGGACAACGTCCGTGTGCGGTACGTGTTTTACACGGACCCATTGACTTTAATGGGTCCGTGTAATCCGTGCGCTCCCACGAACACTGACATGTCTCCGTGTTTGGCACACGGAGACACGGTCTGCAAAAAATCAATGACCTCTGCACAGATGCATTGATTTAACTGTGACTTCGTGTGTCAGTGGTTCCGGTATGTGAGGAAATTGTCACCTCACGTACCGGAGCCACTGACGTGTGAAACCGGCCTAAAAGACAGCGCTCTATGTACAATCCCTGGCTGCTCCACGCACCGAACAGGGTGCCCCCCATAGACCAGCACACTGCTCTCCTGAAATACTCTGTGCTGCTGTAACCCTGCTCCCTCCACCATATATCTCCCAGAATCCTTGCAGCCTGCCATCCTCGGTGACCGTCTACTTGTCAGTATAACTGCAGTCACCAACAAAATGGCTGCTCACTGGGTTCCTGAATATCATCCTCTCTCATCCCTTAGCAAACACCCAGAAGGGGAGGAGAGGAGACATCACACACGTCAGCAGACTCCGCCCATATTTACTGCAGTGCTGTAATGTGAGCTATTTGTACACTAGGTTTTTGTGAAATTTGAGCAGCTGCTCCCCCTAGTGTTTAAAAGTGGAAATTCCAAAACTTTTCAAATTATTTTTCATATTTTACTAAATTATAAACAAATGATAATGTTTTTTAAGAAAATGTAAACATTAATTCTTTACATTTTTTCAATTGCGGTAAAAAAAATTTTTTTGATGGCACCTTCCCTTTAAGTGATACATTTGCTGTAGTAAAATGGTAACATCAGTGTGACCCTAGTCACTTCTCACGGCTAAGCCGTGAGTCATAGTGGTCAGGGAGTCCAAGGTCAGAAGCCAGGAGGGTACAACATAAATGGAAGAGACAAAAGCGTAGTCAGGTAATGTTCCGAGGTCAGAGTAACAGGAGAATAACGGATCAGAACTGAAGGGGTAAACAGGCAGATGGTCAGAACGAAGTCCAAAGTCAGGCAACAGATCAAGCATATAGAACTCAAGGCACAGGGAGCACAAAACTCACAAGATGAATGTACATCTGGCAGTGTTCTGGGAGAAGCTGCTCAGTTTAGTAGGTATGGCCATTACCTGGGATAGTGAACACCTGAGACAGCCGACGCCTGCCAGTCAAAGATTGGCTAGTCGAGCTGTCAATAAACACACCATCAGCTCAGCACACCTCTGAACCAGACTGGATGGTCATGCTGTCAGTAACTGCATCCCAAAAGCCATGAGGGGTGGAACCGTGACAATCAGGTTTTTAATCACAATTCTGATACAATAATCAAGCTGTTTAGATAGAACATAAAATATAGTTACTGGACTACAATTTTAGAACACAAACAACTTTTCGTAAATACACAATACACTATGCAGTAAGTGGGGAAAAAAACTGTTTACCACAGAAAAAGTACTGAATAACATTTGTGCAGTCTATGAATTTGTTCTGAGAAATAGTATTGTCTTCATCAGATCCTCCTCCATAGATGATCTCAAATCTGACCTAATTATTTTAAGGCTATAGAACTGTCATGATCCCAATGGCAGGGGATCACTAAAGGACAAGCACAGATACAAACAAGCTCTAGGGCGATGGAACCTGAGCTGACCGCGACCCTGAACCTAACACACAAATAAAAGTAGCCGGGGAACGTGCCTACGATGATCCTAGACGTCTCGCTCCAGCCGAAGATCTAACTTCCCCTATTAGAAGAAACACAGACCTCTCTTGCCTCCAGAGAAATACCCCACAGAAATAGCAGCCCCCCACATATAATGACGGTGAAATGAGAGGAAAGCACATACGCAGTATGAAAACAGTTTCAGCAAAATGAGGCCCGCTAAAGCTAGATAGCAGAGGATACAAAAGTGAACTGCGCGGTCAGCGAAAAACCCTTCAAAAAACCATCCTGAAATTACTTGAACTCATGTGCCAACTCATGGTACATGAGGAGCAATTTCAGCCCACTAGAGCAACCAGCAGAAAAGAATCACATATCTGCAGCTGGACTAAAAAACCAAATAAAGCAAAACACCAAAACAGGAAAATCCAAACTTAGCTTGACCAGAAGGTTCTAGGAGCAGGGAGCAGAGGTAACAAGACACACTGGATACATTGATAACCGGCGAGGAAATGCCAGCAAAGCCAGGTTAAATAGGAAACTCCCATATCCTGATGGAACAGGTGGAACCCAGAGACCCAGGAAAGACAAGTCACCCAGTACCATCAGTAACCACCAGAGGGAGCCCAAAAACAGAACTCACAACAGTACCCCCCCCTTGAGGAGGGGTCACCGAACCCTCACGAGAACCACCAGGGCGACCAGGATGAGCCCTATGAAAAGCGCGAACCAAATCATCAGCATGAACATCCGAGGCAACCACCCAAGAATTATCCTCCTGACCATAACCCTTCCAATTGACCAAATACTGGAGTTTCCGTCTGGAAATACGAGAATCCAAGATCTTCTCCACAACATACTCCAATTCTCCCTCCACCAGCACTGGAGCAGGAGGCTCAAGCGAAGGAACAACAGGTACCTCATACTTCCGCAACAACGACCGATGGAACACATTATGAATAGCAAATGATGCCGGGAGATCCAAACGAAACGACACAGGGTTAAGAATTTCCAAGATCCTATAGGGACCGATGAACCGAGGCTTGAACTTAGGAGAAGAGACCTTCATAGGAACAAAACGAGAAGACAACCACACCAAGTCCCCAACAAGAAGTTGAGGACCCACGCGGCGACGGCGATTAGCAAACTGCTGAGCCTTCTCCTGGGACAACTTCAAATTGTCCACCACATGACTCCAAATCCGATGCAACCTATCCACCACCATGTCCACTCCAGGACAATCAGAAGGTTCCACCTGACAAGAGGAAAAACGAGGATGAAACCCCGAATTACAAAAGAAAGGAGAAACCAAGGTAGCAGAACTAGCCCGATTATTAAGGGCAAACTCGGCCAGCGGCAAAAAGGTAACCCAGTCATCCTGATCAGCAGAAACAAAACACCTTAAATAAGTTTCCAAGGTCTGATTAGTTCGTTCAGTCTGGCCATTCGTCTGAGGATGTAATGCAGACGAAAAGGACAAATCAATGCCCATCTTAGCACAGAACGTCCGCCAAAATCTAGACACAAACTGGGATCCCCTGTCAGAAACGATGTTCTCAGGAATCCCATGCAAACGAACCACATTCTGAAAAAACAGAGGGACCAACTCAGAGGAGGAAGGTAACTTAGGCAAGGGTACCAGATGAACCATTTTAGAAAAGCGATCACACACAACCCAGATGACGGACATTTTTTGTGAGACAGGGAGATCCGAAATAAAGTCCATGGAAATGTGCGTCCAAGGCCTCTTCGGGATAGGCAAAGGTGACAACAATCCACTGGCCCGAGAACAGCAAGGCTTAGCCCGAGCACAAACCTCACAAGACTGCACAAAAGAACGCACATCCCTCGACAAGGAAGGCCACCAAAAAGACCTGGCCACCAAGTCTCTAGTACCAAATATTCCAGGATGACCTGCCAACGCAGAAGAATGGACCTCGGAGATGACTCTACTGGTCCAATTATCCGGAACAAACAGTCTCTCAGGCGGACAACGATCAGGTTTACCTGCCTGAAACTCCTGCAAAGCACGTCGCAAGTCTGGGGAGACAGCAGACAAAATTACCCCATCCCTAAGGATACCAGAGGGCTCAGAATTTCCAAGGGAGTCAGGCACAAAACTCCTAGAAAGAGCATCCGCCTTCACATTCTTTGAACCTGGCAGGTATGAAACCACAAAATTGAAACGAGAGAAAAACAGTGACCAACGAGCCTGTCTAGGATTCAGACGCCTGGCAGACTCAAGGTAAATCAAATTTTTGTGATCAGTCAAGACCACCACACGATGTCTAGCACCCTCTAGCCAATGACGCCACTCCTCAAATGCCCACTTCATGGCCAAAAGTTCCCGATTACTAACATCATAATTCCGCTCAGCCGGCGAAAACTTTCTAGAAAAAAACGCGCATGGCTTCATCACTGAGCCATCGGAGCTTCTCTGTGACAAAACCGCCCCCGCTCCAATCTCGGAAGCATCAACCTCAACCTGAAAAGGGAGCGAAACATCTGGCTGACGCAACACAGGAGCAGAAGAAAACCGGCGCTTAAGTTCCTGAAAGGCCTCCACAGCCGCAGGAGACCAATTAGCAACATCAGCACCCTTCTTAGTCAAATCCGTCAAAGGCTTAACAACACTAGAAAAATTAGTTATAAAACGACGATAGAAATTAGCAAAGCCCAAGAACTTCTGTAGGCTCTTAAGAGATGTAGGCTGCGTCCAGTCACAAATAGCCTGAACCTTGACGGGATCCATCTCAATAGTAGAAGGGGAAAAAATATACCCCAAGAAAGAAATCTTCTGGACTCCAAAGAGACACTTTGAGCCTTTTACAAACAAGGAATTGGCCCGCAGGACCTGAAACACCTTCCTGACCTGCTGAACATGAGACTCCCAGTCATCAGAAAAAACCAAAATATCATCCAAATACACAATCATAAATTTATCCAGATATTCACGGAAAATATCGTGCATAAAGGACTGGAAGACTGAAGGAGCATTAGAAAGTCCGAAAGGCATTACCAAATACTCAAAATGGCCCTCAGGCGTATTAAATGCGGTTTTCCACTCATCACCTTGCTTTATTCGTATAAGATTATACGCACCCCGAAGATCAATCTTAGTGAACCATTTAGCCCCCTTAATGCGAGCAAACAAATCAGTCAACAATGGCAAAGGATACTGATATTTTACGGTAATCTTATTCAAAAGACGATAATCTATACAAGGCCTCAAGGAACCATCTTTTTTGGCCACGAAAAAAAAACCTGCTCCCAAAGGGGACAAAGATGGACGGATATGTCCCTTTTCCAAGGACTCCTTAACATAATCCCGCATAGCAGTATGCTCTGGCACTGACAGATTGAACAAACGACCTTTAGGAAATTTACTGCCTGGAATTAAATTTATAGCACAATCGCAATCCCTGTGAGGAGGAAGCGAACTGAGGTTAGGCTCCTCAAAAACATCCCGATAGTCAGACAAAAACACAGGAATCTCAGAAGGAGTAGATGAAGCGATAGAAATCGGAGGTGCATCATCATGAACCCCCTGACAACCCCAGCTTAACACAGACATCGATTTCCAGTCAAGGACTGGATTATGAGTTTGTAACCATGGCAGACCAAGCACTAGGACATCATGCAAATTATACAGTACCAGGAAGCGAATCACCTACTGATGAACAGGAGTCATACGCATGGTCACTTGTGTCCAGTACTGAGGTTTATTCATAGCCAAAGGTGTAGAGTCAATTCCCTTCAAAGGAATAGGGACTTCCAGAGGCTCCAGACTAAACCCACAGCGATTGGCAAATGACCAATCCATAAGACTCAGGGCAGCGCCTGAATCCACATAGGCATCGACGGAAATGGATGATAATGAACAAATCAGAGTCACAGACAGAATGAACTTAGACTGTAAAGTACTAATGGCAACAGACTTATCAACCTTTTTTGTGCGTTTAGAGCATGCTGATATAACATGAGCTGAATCACCACAATAAAAGCACAACCTTTTTTTCCGCCTATAATTTTGCCGTTCACTTCTGGACTGAATTCTATCACATTGCATTATCTCAGGTGACGGTTCAGACGACACCGCCAAATGATGCACAGGTTTGCGCTCCCGTAAACGCCGATCAATCTGAATAGCCATAGTCATAGACTCATTCAGACCAGTAGGCGCAGGGAACCCCACCATAACATCTTTAATGGCCTCAGACAGGCCATCTCTGAACTTTGCAGCCAGGGAGCACTCATTCCACTGAGTAAGCACCGACCACTTCCGAAATTTTTGACAATAAATTTCTGCTTCATCTTGCCCCTGAGAGAGGGCCAACAAAGCTTTTTCAGCCTGAATCTCTTGATTAGGTTCCTCATAGAGCAAACCCAATGCCAGAAAAAACGCATCCGCATTAAGCAACGCAGGGTCCCCTGGTGCCAATGCAAATGCCCAATCCTGAGGGTCACCCCGCAGGAAACATATAATAATCTTGACTTGCTGAGCAGGGTCTCCAGAGGAGCGAGATTTCAAAGAAAGAAACAACTTGCAATTGTTCCTAAAATTCAGAAAACGAGATCTATCTCCAGAAAAAAACTCTGGGAAAGGAATTCTAGGTTCAGACATAGGAGCATGTACAACAAAATCCTGTATATTTTGAACCTTAGCGGCAAGATTATTCAGGCTGGAAGCCAAACTCTGGACGTCCATGATAAACAGCTGGGATCAGAGCTATTCAAAGATTAAGAGGAGGAGGAAGTAGCCAGGCTGCAATAAGGCTAGGCAGCAAACTCTGAGGGAAAGTAAAAAAAAAAAAAAAAAAAACCTTCCTCAGACTACTTATCCTCCTACTTCAGCCAATACAATTAACACTTTGTGGGCCGGTTATACTGTCATGATCCCAATGGCAGGGGATCACTAAAGGACAAGCACAGATACAAACAAGCTCTAGGGCGATGGAACCTGAGCTGACCGCGACCCTGAACCTAACACACAAATAAAAGTAGCCGGGGAACGTGCCTACGATGATCCTAGACGTCTCGCTCCAGCCGAAGATCTAACTTCCCCTATTAGAAGAAACACAGACCTCTCTTGCCTCCAGAGAAATACCCCACAGAAATAGCAGCCCCCCACATATAATGACGGTGAAATGAGAGGAAAGCACATACGCAGTATGAAAACAGTTTCAGCAAAATGAGGCCCGCTAAAGCTAGATAGCAGAGGATACAAAAGTGAACTGCGCGGTCAGCGAAAAACCCTTCAAAAAACCATCCTGAAATTACTTGAACTCATGTGCCAACTCATGGTACATGAGGAGCAATTTCAGCCCACTAGAGCAACCAGCAGAAAAGAATCACATATCTGCAGCTGGACTAAAAAACCAAATAAAGCAAAACACCAAAACAGGAAAATCCAAACTTAGCTTGACCAGAAGGTTCTAGGAGCAGGGAGCAGAGGTAACAAGACACACTGGATACATTGATAACCGGCGAGGAAATGCCAGCACAGCCAGGTTAAATAGGAAACTCCCATATCCTGATGGAACAGGTGGAACCCAGAGACCCAGGAAAGACAAGTCACCCAGTACCATCAGTAACCACCAGAGGGAGCCCAAAAACAGAACTCACAACATAGAACAACCTCTCTACACTAACTTGGTTTGGTGGCAAAGCCATAATCACTTGGGCAACATCTCTCACAGTTTCAGGGTGTAAAGGAATTACCTCGTACACATTTAGTTTTGATCAACAGTTGATCTCTTCTACATCTTTGACAGTAAGTGAAAAATGTTCCTGAAATATGGTCAATCTATTTGCTGCGGAAACGCTTTGCCTGCTCCAGGTCATCCAAATACTTTTCAAAATAAACCTCTTCATCTGATGAGGCTGAAGATATGTTAAAAGTAACACTGGCAAGACACAAGTCCTCTTGCTCTTGGTAGCCCTGTAGTCCACTCATCCTAACTGCTACTTCAGAAAGAACTTATCCTTTAGAAAGCTGTTGATCATCCAGCAATATAAGATGACTTTGGTGCACATAAACAGCTGCCAGAAGAATTTTATTTTCTAATATGAGTGTCTCCATTTCATTGAAACAGCAATGCCATCTGCGATTAAACCTCCTTTTTGAGACAAGCAAAACAGCAAGTTATTCCACTCCTTTATGAAAATGCTAAGAGTTAAATCCTCAACTTCTAATTTTTTAGTCACTGTAATTGGGTGATGAAGCAATTCCTTAACTTCAGCCACCTGTGTCCATTGACCTTCATTTAGTGTTACCTGAGGGTTGGCCATGTCTACGGGCAGTCGCACACGTCCAGATTATTCCGGTACCGGAAAAATCGGTACCGGAATTATCCATGTCCGTGTGCCCGTGCGTTTCTGTGGCACATCAGTGTGGCACACGTGCAGCACACATGTGCCGCCCGTGTGCCCACTGGGTACCACACACACCGTACAGGAGACAGCGCTAAAGTTTAGCGCTGTCCCCTGCATCTGGTGCTGAAGCCTCCATTCATATCTTCCCTGCAGCAGTGTTTGCTGTAGAGAAGATATGAATATTCCTTTTTTTTTGTTTGTTTCTCGTGTTTAAAATAAAGCACCATGTCCCCACCCCCCTTCCACCCCCTGTGCGCCCGCCCGCTGTTATTAAAATACTCACCCGGCTCCCTCGCTGGCGCTGCTTCCTGTCCTGGGCGCACCTTCTACTGTATGAGCGGCCACATGGGGCCGCTCATTTACAGTAATGAATATGCGGCTCCACCCCTATGGGTGGTGGAGCCGCATATTCATGACTGTAATCGGCGGGAGTTGGAAGTTTCGCCCCCAGCATTTCGCCCCCAGCAGTTCACCCCCAGGTACACTTCGCCCCCGAACATTTTGCCCCCAGCATTTCGCCCCCGCAGATTTCACCCCCAGCAGTTCGCCCCCGGATGTTTCGCCCCCAGCAGTTCGCCCCTGCACATTTCACCCCCGGATGTTTCGCCCCCAGCAGTTCGCCCCCAGATGTTTTGCCCCTTGATGTTTTGCCCCCGGATAGTTCGCCCCCGGATGGTTCGCCCCCGGATGGTTCGCCCCCGGATGGTTCGCCCCCGGATGGTTCGCCCCCGGATGTTTGCCCCCAGATGTTTCGCCCCCGGATGTTTCACCCCCAAATGTTTTGCCCCCAGCAGTTTGCTCCCGGCAGTTCACCCCCAGATGTTTGTACCCTTGTGGTTCACGAATTCCCGTCCGTCATCAATGTTTCGCCCCCGGGAGTTCGCCCCCGGATGTTTGTACCGTTTTTCCCCCAGAATTTTGTGTTTGGATGTTTTGCTAGTTTGTCCTTGTGGTTCATGAATTCTCATTCGTCATCAATCCACATGCCACAAAAGTACTGTACAGAGTGCTGCACTTTTGTGGCATGTTAAATCAACTGTTTCCATCTGGTAACCTCACAACTGATTGCATTATAGTGTCAGAGCATTTTGCCCGCAAATTTAACAAGACATTTTCCAAAACTTTCTAAAACGTTTTTGTGTTACAAAAATATAACACGAAAAAAATAAACGGATTAAAAAAAATGTAGTGTGAATGAGGCCTGATTTAGGTGGGGAATGTAAACCACTCTAAAATCAAAACATTTTGTGATCTTTTACCTGACCCAGCACTGACCTGCTTGTTTGCAAGTTTTGTTGCAGATGTAACTATTTTCATGTCAGGTTTCCTCCTGCAAGTTACCTTAGACTAGCTCTTATTCCATCTTTAGATCAGAATATAGCAGTGTCTAAAATCTCTACAAAGAGAGAGGTGTACTAGCACAAAAAAAGTCAGCTTCCACAGCAATTCACTTTCTACAAGTATGAATTCAGCTCTATCCAAACGTGGGAAAGAAGTTGGTTGGTTTGACCAATTGTTAATATTTTTCTGTCTGTTTGTAAAGTTACTTATCTAGAAAACTCAAAGTTTTGGAATTAAAAAAAAACTGTAACTTGATCACATTTATACATCTTAGACCCAAAATATGATTAGTGAGAAATGAACCTGCCAGATTCAGCACCCCCAAACTATCGTCTCCATTGAACTCAATGGGTATGAAGACTCAGAGGAGTGGAGGATCTGTCCACCACATCCTCATCACTAACCAGATAGTAAAAAGAAAATATATATATTGCTACTTACCCCTTTGCTGAGGTACCGGCAGACGCGGAGGTTCCTCTTCAGTTCTCTTCCATGCACTTCCACATTGTGTGAATAGGTCATCCTACCCGAGGGAACCCCTTTTAGGATTCCTAGCTAGGGATTCCCTTGGTCAAGAAGACTCTACACAGGTCGGGACCTCAGCAAAAGGGAGAGAAGTAATTTTTATTTTCTGATGAGCAAACTCCGAACATTGCCTGTTTGAGGGTGGTGTGGTTGAACCCGAGCAGGTAACATAACATAGTAACATAGTAACATAGTTAGTAAGGCCGAAAAAAGACATTTGTCCATCCAGTTCAGCCTATATTCCATCATAATAAATCCCCAGATCTACGTCCTTCTACAGAACCTAATAATTGTATGATACAATATTGTTCTGCTCCAGGAAGACATCCAGGCCTCTCTTGAACCCCTCGACTGAGTTCGCCATCACCACCTCCTCAGGCAAGCAATTCCAGATTCTCACTGCCCTAACAGTAAAGAATCCTCTTCTATGTTGGTGGAAAAACCTTCTCTCCTCCAGACGCAAAGAATGCCCCCTTGTGCCCGTCACCTTCCTTGGTATAAACAGATCCTCAGCGAGATATTTGTATTGTCCCCTTATATACTTATACATGGTTATTAGATCGCCCCTCAGTCGTCTTTTTTCTAGACTAAATAATCCTAATTTCGCTAATCTATCTGGGTATTGTAGTTCTCCCATCCCTTTTATTAATTTTGTTGCCCTCCTTTGTACTCTCTCTAGTTCCATTATATCCTTCCTGAGCACCGGTGCCCAAAACTGGACACAGTACTCCATGTGCGGTCTAACTAGGGATTTGTACAGAGGCAGTATAATGCTCTCATCATGTGTATCCAGACCTCTTTTAATGCACCCCATGATCCTGTTTGCCTTGGCAGCTGCTGCCTGGCACTGGCTGCTCCAGGTAAGTTTATCATTAACTAGGATCCCCAAGTCCTTCTCCCTGTCAGATTTACCCAGTGGTTTCCCGTTCAGTGTGTAATGGTGATATTGATTCCCTCTTCCCATGTGTATAACCTTACATTTATCATTGTTAAACCTCATCTGCCACCTTTCAGCCCAAGTTTCCAACTTATCCAGATCCATCTGTAGCAGAATACTATCTTCTCTTGTATTAATTGCTTTACATAGTTTTGTATCATCTGCAAATATCGATATTTTACTGTGTAAACCTTCTACCAGATCATTAATGAATATGTTGAAGAGAACAGGTCCCAATACTGACCCCTTCGATACAAACCCTGAACTTTCCAGATCGGGTTTGCTCATCACTAGATACAGTATGATATGTAATGGATGACAAAAAGAAGCCATTAAGTGTTACACCACTAGTACATGACAGTAAAATGATTGTCACTTGTCTTAGATCAGGGCTGTCAAACTCATATTCACCAAGGGCCACACCAATTTAATGGTTGTCCCCAAAGGGCCATTTGTTGCTGAAAGACCGAATGCACACAACCGAGTCCCGTCTAGAACATGCATTTCTCTGCACAGTGCAGTGCATGCCCCTGTATAAGGCATGGCACGGTGGATCAACTTTTTGCCAGGCACTGTCACATCTTCCCTGGATCTCACTGAAATCATGGAGAGCTATGGCTGCATCTTCCAGTCACTTTTCATTGTTGTTTTTGCTGAAAGTTGCTGATAAACAGCTGGTTCAATGCAGAATACAACTGGACCCTATTCTTGGCCTAATCTGAGGAATGGGTATCTGAAGTGAGAATACCATTTTTATCTGCTGCTCCATTCTTTTGTATACTGGCAGAGTGTTCTGTGAGGGCTAATCCCCAAACCCCCCATCTGAAGACCTGATATAGAGGTTCTGTAGAAGCTGGTTAACCACCACTTTAGTTCAGCAAAGCCAATATCTCAGTTCTGCAGAGATGGTTGGTGGGATTAACCCTGTAGTCAGTCAACAATCCCCCTGCTTCCATACATAGCCTGCATTAAAGGGGTATTCTCATGCCGAACAGCAAAATCAAAATAAGGCAGCATGCTTCAGCAATCATGTTGCAGTAAGCATGCTGCTGATCTTCCCCTTCTGGTACTTACCTAGAGGTCTTCTGCTCATCTTTGCCTAATCTCCTGGCTGTGTGGGCTAGCGATGGCCATGCTGGATCCGGAGGCCACCATGAGTCTTGGTGACAGGAGATAGAAGAAAAAGCCGGTCCTAGGAGCGCAGATAAAAGGACTCTGACAACAGGTTGAGTTGAGCCACAATGCATTTCAACCGCATACACCGTCTTCTTCAGGTAGACCACCTGAAGAAGACGGTGTATGCCGTTGAAACGCGTTGTGGCTCCTCTCAACCTGGTGTCAGAGTACTTTTTTCTGCGCTCCTAGGACCGGCTTTTTCTTCTATAACCTGTTATTATATCCTCTATTGGGGGTGCCCGGCTGGAGCTGCGGGGACTCGGCTCTCTACCTTCCCCTCCTGGGACTACTGCCAGCGCTCTACTTACAAACCGCCAACTATTGATCTATATATGCAATTCCTTGGTGACAGGAGAGGCATCCTGCCCCCTGGATTGACTGATGAATGGGGCAGGAGTGACGTCATGTTAGTGAGCGGCCTGGAGACATTCGGCCTCACTGTTGCGGCATTCATCATGCTTCATGGATCAGTGATCCAGGGAAGATGAAAAGACATCCAGAAGCAGGAGAAGACATCACGGGGAACTGCTAGACTGCACTCCGTGACCCAGGGAGCTGCAGCTGCGACAGGTAAGTTTGTCCTTTTTTTCTTCTAGCGTGATGCTACTCCTTTAAGGCCAGCAAGAAGAGACACTGGGTGAGCTGCTGAAAAGGGAACCACAGGAATCCCCAGCAATTGGGGTCCTGTATATTTTACCCCAGGTATGTTCAGCCCTAGATGTTTTGATTCCTGCATGTTGACCCCAAAAGTTTAGGGTGAAGCATCTGGGGTCAAAATGTTAGGTTGGAAACAGATGGCGACACATCCATGGTCAAAATGCTTTAGGAGAAACATTTGGGGGTGAAACATCCGGGGGCAAACTGCTGGGGGGAAACATTGATGATGGATGGGAATTCTTGAACCACAAGGGTACAAACATCCTGGGGCGAACTGCCGGGGGCGAACCGCTGGGAGTGAAACTGATGATGGACAGGAATTCATGAAGCACAAGGGTACAAACAACCGGGGGCAAACTGCCGGGGGCAAACTTCTAAGGGCGAAATATTGATGATGGAAAGGAATTCATGAACCACAAGGGTGCAAACATCTGGGGGCGAACAGCCGGGGGCGAACGGCTGGGGGCGTAATATTGATGATGGACAGGAATTCATGAACCACAAGGGTGCAAACATCCGGGGGCAAACTGCTGGGGGCAGAAAATCCAGGGGCTAAATGCTGGGGATGAAATGCACGGGGGCGAAATGTACTCAGGGGCGAACTGCTGGGGGCGAACTCCTGGGGGCGAAATGTGCAGGGGTGAAATGTACCCAGGGGCGAACTGCTGGGGGCGAAATGTGTGGAGCGAAATGTACCGAGGGGCGAACTGCTGGGGGCGCAATGTGCGGGGGCGAAATGTACCCAGGGACGAACTGCTGGGGGCTAACGGGCAAACAGCTGGGGGCGAAATGTGCGGGGGCAAAACATCCTGGGGGCCAAAGGCTGGGGACAAAATGTGTGGGGGCAAAATGTACCCAGGGGTGAACTGCTGGGGGCGAACTGCTGGGGATGAAACATCCGGGAGCGAAACATCCAGGGGCGAACTTCTGGTGCGAAACATCCAGGGGCGAACTGCTGGGGGCGAAACATCCAGGGGCGAACTGCTCGGGGCGAAACATCCGGGGGCGAAACATTCGGGGGTGAACTGCTGGGGGCAAAACATCCAGGGGCAAACTGCTGGGGGCAAAACATCCGGGGGCGAAATGTGCAGGGGCGAACTGCTGGGTGCGAAACATCCAGGGGCAAACTGCTGGGGGCAAAACATCCGGAGGCGAAATGTGCAGGGGCAAACTGCTGGGGTCGAAACATCCAGGGGCGAACTGCTGGGGGCGAAATGTTCGGGGACGAAGTGTACCTGGGGGCGAAATGCTGGGGGCAAACTGCTGGGGGCAAAACTTCCTAAAACCGTAATCGGCGGCCCCACGTGACTGCTCATACAGTAGAAGGTGCGGCCTATACAGGAAGCAGCGCCAGCGAGGGAGCGAACCGGGTGAGTATTTTAAGATCAGCGGGCGGGCGCACAGGGGGTGTGAGGCGGGTGGTGACATGGAGCTTTATTTTAAACACGAAAAAAAAAAGGAATATTCATATCTTCTCTACAGCAAACGCTGCTGCAGGGAAGATATGAATCGCGGCTTCAGCACCAGTGGGGGGGACAGCGCTTACAGTAGGGCTGTCTCCTGCACGGCACACGGACTGCACACGGACAACGTCCGTGTGCGGTACGTGTTTTACACGGACCCATTGACTTTAAGGGGTCCGTGTAATCCGTGCGCTCCCACGAACACTGACATGTCTCCGTGTTTGGCACACGGAGACACGGTCCGCAAAAAATCAATGACATCTGCACAGATGCATTGATTTTAATGTGTCTACGTGTGTCAGTGGCTCCGGTACGTGAGGAAACTGTCACCTCACGTACTGGAGCCACTGACGTGTGAAACCGGCCTACAAGAAAGAGTTTCAGCTCAAGAAATGACTCAATCATTAAATAGGTGCTGCCCCACCTAGTGGATTGATCCACAATTGCCCCTTTTTGAGCACTTCTTGTTGGGGCATGCGAAATGCATGTTTTGTCGTCTTAGGGTATGTGCACACGTCAGGATTTCTTGCAGAAATTTTCCTGACAAAAACCAGACATTTCTGTCAGAAATCCGCATGCGTTTATACCGCGTTTTTGACACATTTTTGGTGCGTTTTTATGCGTTTTTTTTTTCCCAAATGCATAGAATAGCGGGACAAACGCAGAAAATCCACAAAATGAATGAACATGCTGCTTTTTTTACCGCGATGCTTTTTTTTCGCGGAAAAAAATGCATCATGTGCACAAAACATGCAGAATGCATTCTAAATGATATGATGCATAATGTATGCGTTTTTAATGCGTTTTTATAGCGTTTTTACCGTGAAAAAACCTGAACGTGTGCACATAGCCTTAGTTGTCTGCCCCCAAATTGTATATAGGAATTTTACGGCCGGAGAAATCACAAGACATGGACAGTGAGTCAGGTCTCAAATGAGTTCTACTTTATTGGTTGGAATGTACAACATTTTATAGGAAAAAATAAAGGACTTTGTCACACATTACCTAATTCCCTGTTCCCATAATTTTCGCCAATCATTGCTGACATTTGTCACCAATTAAGTTAAGCTGACCACTGTCTTGCACATAATCTTCTAAGTCAATCAATATGATCTTTATTATCCTGTTTTTCCCTCACTGCAATAACTTTTATTATTGGAAGAATCGTTAGGGTTTTTCCATTTACACAGTTCCACGTAGCATGTAGATCTTTGATCGACATGAGGTGACTGGTACAACGTGGTATGGACATACTAGAGGCCATTCCAACATTTTTCAGTATCTGTGATTCTTATGTATATTCAGCAAAACGTCCATTTTGGATATCTTCAATCAGGATACATATCCTTAACAGTCTCAAGATGGAATCAATTGTATGGGTAATGGCAGCTAGGGCAGTCCGTTTAACGGACCCGTTTTTAAGTAGCCAAAATGCAATGTAACAGACATTGTAACGCACCCATAGACTTTCATTACTGTAGCATGTCAAAATTGGCATGCGTTTTCAACATTCTGTTTTTTTTTGTGACGCACCTTTCAACGCGGCCTGCAGCGTTTTTGGGTCCGGAACAGCGAACGCACGGGTAATGGAAGCGTTATTTCTGCCATTGAAGTCTATTGCAAATGCAGCCAGACACAAATCAAGCAAAATGTCAAAATGAAACCATGCGTTGTATAGTCCAAACATAAAAAAGAAGATGAGGGCACTCACCGGTCTTCATGAAATGCAAAACTTTTATTAACAATACATCCAGATAAAATTCATGGCCGGGAAAGACGGAGCCGAGGCTCTGGTGAGCAGGGGAGAACGAGGACGACAGGCCGTTTCGCGCTGTGCTTGCGCTTCTACGGGTCCTGTATTTTCTTAACAGCGGGGGGCGCACAGGGGGTGGGAGAGGGTGGGGGACAGGGATCTTTTTTTTTAAACACCAAAAAAAAAAAAAGATTATTCATATCTTCTCTCCAGCGAACGCTGCTGGAGAGAAGAAATGAATGGCGGCTTCAGCACCACACTGGGGGGACAGCGCTTACTGTAGCGCTGTCTCCTGCACGGCACATGGACAGCATCCGTGTGCGGTACGTGTTTTACATGGACCCATTGACTTTAATGGGTCCGTGTAATACGTACGCTCCCACGAACACTGACATGTCTCCGTGTTTTTCAAACGGACACACGGTCCATGAAAACACGCTGACATGTGCAGAGACACATTGATTTTAATGTCTCTACGTGAGGGTCTCCGGTACGTGAGGAAACTCACCTCACGTACCGGAGCCACTGACGTGTGAAACTGGCCTAACAGATCCGTTAAACGGATTCTACAAAATGCAATGTGATCCTAGCCTAAGATTCAATAGCAAGGACCTAATGTTTTTGAGTTCATAATCTTGCCAAACGTTTTTCCACAAAGGTCTGGAGAAACTGGATGTGAAGAACTTTAGTATCTTTTACTGCCAGTGTCTTGGTAACAATTTTCTTTTCACAAACAAATTGAACGTTGATAAGAAAATAGTTCATTCTGTGACATGCAACCATTTTTAAAGGGAAGGTGCCATCAAAAAAATTTTTTTTTTCAGAAATTGTAAAAATGTAAAGAATTAATGATTACATTTTCTTAAAAAAATATTATCATTTGTTTATAATTTAGTAAAATATGAAAAATAATTTGAAAAGTTTTGGAATTTCCACTTTTCAACACTAGGGGGAGCAGCTGCTGAAATTTCAGAAAAACCTAGTGTACAAATAGCTCACATTACAGCACTGCAGTAAATATGGGCGGAGTCTGCTGACCTGTGTGATGTCTCCTCCCCTTCTGGGTGTTTGCTAAGGGATTAGAGAGGATGGTATTCAGGAACCCAGTGAGCAGCCATTTTGTTGGTGACTGCAGAGTATGGCTGCCGTCACACTAGCAGTATTTGGTCAGTATTTTACTTCAGTATTTGTAGCCAAAACCAGGAGTGGAACAAATAGAGGAAAAGTATAATAGAAACATATGCACCACTTCTGTATTTATCACCCACTCCTGGTTTTGGCTTACAAATACTGAGGTAAAATACTGACCAAATACTGCTAGTGTGACGGCAGCCTTAGGCTACTTTCACACTAGCGTTGTTGGCTGTACGTTGCAATGCGTCATTCAGGAGAAAAAACGCATCCTGCAAAGTTGTCTGCAGGATGCGTTTTTCCCCATAGACTAACATTACCGACGTATTGCGACGTATTGCCACACGTCACAACTGTCGTGCGACGGTTGCGTCATGTTTTGGTGGACCGCCGCCACAAAAAAAGTTACATGTAACGTTTGTGCGTCGAGTCCACCATTTGCGACCACGCATGCACAGCCGAAACTCCGCCCCCTCATGCCCAAACCTTACAATGGGGCAGCGGAAGCGTCGTAAGACTGCTTCTGCTGCCCACATCGGACATTTCTTTCACAGCATGCGTCGGTATGACGCACTGCGAAAGGCCCGTACCGACGCTAGTGTGAAAGCAGCCTTATACTGACAAGTAGACAGTCACCGAGGATGGCAGGCAGCATGGATTCTGGGAGATATGTGGTGGAGGGAGCAGGGAGACAGCAGCACAGAGTATTTCAGGAGAGCAGTGTGCTGGTCTATGGGGGCCCCCTGTTCGGTGTGCGGAGCAGCCAGGGATTGTACATAGAGCGCTGTCTTTTATACACATGGATGGGCAGTCTGCTTGTTTGCTCCACAGAAATCCAGGAAACATTTCTGCGGATTGATGGCCTGGTCTGATCCAGACTTTGCATGCAGACCCCATTCCCCTCCTCAGATCCTGTCTTCTCCATCCTGTCCTGGCAATGTGTGAAAGCAAGGCGACAGGCGCAGTCTGGGGTGACGCTGGGAAGGAAATGTAGCCATATAGTAACAATAAAAATGAGACCCCTCTCTTCAGCTGCCTCACCAGCCTTCCCCTGACTACACCTAACTAGAGGTCATGCTGCCCCTTCTATTACCCCAGACCCGCGTGCAGGTGTTCAGCCAGAACCACCATAGAATGGGTCCGCTTTCTGAAGATAATACTGCCATAGTGTTCTCACATAATACCGCCATATAGATCACACACAATACTATCAAATAGATCACACAATACTGTCATACAGTTCTCACATAATACCACCATATAGATCACACATAATACCGCCAGTGTTCTCACATACCGCCATATAGATAACACATAATACTGCCATAGTGTTCTCACATAATACCGCCATATAGATCACACATAATACCGCCAGTGTTCTCACATACCGCCATATAGATCACACATAATGCTGCCAGTGTTCTCACATAATACCACCATATAGATCACACATAATGCTGCCAGTGTTCTCACATAATACCATCATATAGATCACACATAATGCTGCCAGTGTTCTCACATACCACCATATAGATCACACATAATACCGCTATATAGATCACACACAATTCCACCATATAATTCTCACAATACTGATCAAGCATAATACCACCATACAGATCACATAATACCGTCATATAGATCTCACATAATGCCATAATACAGCATGACGCTCGCAGCTCCTGTTACCGCACGCATTGAGTTGTGTGTGCAATGGGGAAAGATATGCAGGGGGGAGAGGAGTGCATAGAAGTGGATTAGATACACGGTTCACCAAACAGTATCACACAGGATAGGATTAGATACACGGCTCACCAGACAGTATCACACAGGAGAGGATTAGATACACGGCTCACCAGACAATATCACACAGGAGAGGATTAGATACACGGCTCAGCAGACATAATCACACAGGATGGGATTAGATACACGGCTCACCAGACAGTATCACACAGGAGAGGATTAGATACACGGCTCACCAGACAATATCACACAGGAGAGGATTAGATACACGGCTCAGCAGACATAATCACACAGGATGGGATTAGATACACGGCTCACCAGACAGTATCACACAGGATAGGATTAGATACACGGCTCAGCAGACATAATCACACAGGATGGGATTAGATACACGGCTCACCAGACAGTATCACGCAGGAGAGGATTAGATACACGGCTCACCAGACTATCACACAGGAGAGGATTAGATACACGGCTCAGCAGTCAGTATTTGGGTATGTTCACACGTTCCTGATTTCCATCCTTTTTTTTTCAGGACTGAAACCGCAGCTCTTGGCAGAAAACGCAGGTCCTTTTTTTGGTCCTTTTTTTGTGCTTTTTTGATGCGTTTTTTTTATCCTATTTTTTATGCAGTTTTCTATGCAGAGTCTGTGTGTTTTCTAGGAAGTTTTTTAGGGTTAAAATGGCTGAAAATACCCTAACCCTACCCCTAACCCTACCCCTACCCATAACCCTATTCTAACTGTGGAAAAAAAAAAAATTCTTAATTTTTTTATTGTCCCTACCTATGGGGGTGACAAAGGGGGGGGGGTGTCATTTACTATTTTTTTATTTTGATCACTGAGATAGGTTATATTTCAGTGATCAAAATGCACTTTGGAACGAATCTGCCGGCCGGCAGATTCGGCGGGCGCACTGCGCATGCGCCCGCCATTTTGCAAGATGGCGGCGCCCAGGGAGAAGACGGCCGGACGGACACCGGGAGGCCGGGTAAGTATAAGGGGGGGAGATTAGGGCACGGGGGGGGGCCTCGGAGCACGGGGGGGCATCGGAGCACGGGGGGCATCAGAGCATGGGGGGGTGGGATCGGGGCAGCCACACTCCGCCCACGCACTTCCGCCCGCTTCCCCGCACTTCCTGCTGCAGCGGTTCGGCACCACAAACCGCAATAAAACCCGCAGATATATTTTTGATCTGCGGGTTTTACTGCGGGTTTGACCTCACAATGGAGGTCTATGGGTGCAGAACCGCTGCGGCTCCGAAAAAAGAAGTGACATGCTCCTTCTTTTTTCCCGCAGCTATTCAGCGCGGCTTTTTTTTTTAAATTCAGGATCATGTGCACAGCGGTTCCTGTTTTCCATAGGGTACATTGTACTGTACCCTGCATGGAAAACAGCTGCGGAACCGCAGCGGCAAAAACGCTGCGGTTCCGCAGTAAAAAACGCACTGTGTAAACATGGCCTTTCACAGGATTAGGCTATGTGCACACGTCAGGATTTTTTCCTGACATAATCCTGAGAATTCTGCCAGAAATCCGCGTGCTTTTTTTGCGCGGATTTCTCGCGGAATTTGCGCGGTTTTTGCGTGGATTTTTTGCTTTTTTTTTATTTTCCGGAATGTCCTTTTTGATAGGAAATCCGCAAAAAGATAGAGCATGTCCGGATTTTTTGCGGTATGCGTTTTTTTTGCGGAAAAAAACGCTAACATCTGCACAAAAAATGCGGAATGCATTCTAAATGATAGGATGCATAATGTTAGCGTTTTTTTACCGGATTTATAGCGTTTTTATGGCGAAATTCCGCAAAAAAAAAAAGCTAAAAATCCAGACGTGTGCACAGATACACAGGTCAGCACAGGATAGGATTAGATACACGGTTCACCAGACAGTATCACACAGGAGAGGATTAGATACACGGCTCACCAGACAGTATCGCACAGGATAGGATTAGATACACGGCTCAGCAGTCAGTATTCCACAGGAGAGGATTAGATACACAGGTCAGCACAGGATAGGATTAGATACACGGCTCAGCAGACAGTATTACACAGGAGAGGATTAGATACACGGCTCAGCAGACAGTATCACACAGGATAGGATTAGATACACGGCTCAGCACACAGTATCACACAGGATAGGATTAGATACACGGCTCAGCAGTCAGTATTCCACAGGAGGATTAGATACACGGCTCAGCAGACAGTATCACACAGGAGATGATTAGATACACGGCTCAGCAGACAGTATTCCACAGGAGGATTAGATACACGGCTCAGCAGACAGTATCACACAGGATAGGATTAGATACACGGCTCAGCAGACAGTATCACACAGGATAGGATTAGATACACGGCTCAGCAGACAGTATCACACAGGATAGGATTAGATACACGGCTCAGCAGACAGTATCACACAGGATAGGATTAGATACACGGCTCAGCAGACAGTATCACACAGGAGAGGATTAGATACACGGCTCAGCAGACAGTATCACACAGGATAGGATTAGATACACGGCTCAGCAGACAGTATCACACAGGAGAGGATTAGATACACGGTTCACCAGACAGTATCACACAGGAGAGGATTAGATACACGGTTCACCAGACAGTATCACACAGGAGAGGATTAGATACACAGCTCAGCATAGTATCACACAGGATAGGATTAGATACACGGCGCAGCAGACAGTATCACACAGGAGAGGATTAGATACACGGCTCAGCATAGTATCACACAGGATAGGATTAGATACACGGCTCGGCATAGTATCACACAGGATAGGATTAGATACACGGCGCAGCAGACAGTATCACACAGGAGAGGATTAGATACACGGCTCAGCATAGTATCACACAGGATAGGATTAGATACACGGCTCACCAGACAGTATCACACAGGAGAGGATTAGATACATGGCTCACCAGACAATATCACACAGGAGAGGATTAGATACACGGCTCAGCAGACATAATCACACAGGATGGGATTAGATACACGGCTCACCAGACAGTATCACGCAGGAGAGGATTAGATACACGGCTCACCAGACTATCACACAGGAGAGGATTAGATACACGGCTCAGCAGTCAGTATTTGGGTATGTTCACACGTTCCTGATTTCCATCCTTTTTTTTTCAGGACTGAAACCGCAGCTCTTGGCAGAAAACGCAGGTCCTTTTTTTGGTCCTTTTTTTGTGCTTTTTTGGTGCGTTTTTTGATGCGTTTTTTTTATCCTATTTTTTATGCAGTTTTCTATGCAGAGTCTGTGTGTTTTCTAGGAAGTTTTTTAGGGTTAAAATGGCTGAAAATACCCTAACCCTACCCCTAACCCTACCCCTACCCATAACCCTATTCTAACTGTGGAAAAAAAAAAAATTCTTAATTTTTTTATTGTCCCTACCTATGGGGGTGACAAAGGGGGGGGGGTGTCATTTACTATTTTTTTATTTTGATCACTGAGATAGGTTATATTTCAGTGATCAAAATGCACTTTGGAACGAATCTGCCGGCCGGCAGATTCGGCGGGCGCACTGCGCATGCGCCCGCCATTTTGCAAGATGGCGGCGCCCAGGGAGAAGACGGCCGGACGGACACCGGGAGGCCGGGTAAGTATAAGGGGGGGAGATTAGGGCACGGGGGGGGGGGGCCTCGGAGCACGGGGGGGCATCGGAGCACGGGGGGCATCAGAGCATGGGGGGGTGGGATCGGGGCAGCCACACTCCGCCCACGCACTTCCGCCCGCTTCCCCGCACTTCCTGCTGCAGCGGTTCGGCACCACAAACCGCAATAAAACCCGCAGATATATTTTTGATCTGCGGGTTTTACTGCGGGTTTGACCTCACAATGGAGGTCAATGGGTGCAGAACCGCTGCGGCTCCGAAAAAAGAAGTGACATGCTCCTTCTTTTTTCCCGCAGCTATTCAGCGCGGCTTTTTTTTTTAAATTCAGGATCATGTGCACAGCGGTTCCTGTTTTCCATAGGGTACATTGTACTGTACCCTGCATGGAAAACAGCTGCGGAACCGCAGCGGCAAAAACGCTGCGGTTCCGCAGTAAAAAACGCACTGTGTAAACATGGCCTTTCACAGGATTAGGCTATGTGCACACGTCAGGATTTTTTCCTGACATAATCCTGAGAATTCTGCCAGAAATCCGCGTGCTTTTTTTGCGCGGATTTCTCGCGGAATTTGCGCGGTTTTTGCGTGGATTTTTTGCTTTTTTTTTATTTTCCGGAATGTCCTTTTTGATAGGAAATCCGCAAAAAGATAGAGCATGTCCGGATTTTTTGCGGTATGCGTTTTTTTTGCGGAAAAAAACGCTAACATCTGCACAAAAAATGCGGAATGCATTCTAAATGATAGGATGCATAATGTTAGCGTTTTTTTACCGGATTTATAGCGTTTTTATGGCGAAATTCCGCAAAAAAAAAAAGCTAAAAATCCAGACGTGTGCACAGATACACAGGTCAGCACAGGATAGGATTAGATACACGGTTCACCAGACAGTATCACACAGGAGAGGATTAGATACACGGCTCACCAGACAGTATCGCACAGGATAGGATTAGATACACGGCTCAGCAGTCAGTATTCCACAGGAGAGGATTAGATACACAGGTCAGCACAGGATAGGATTAGATACACGGCTCAGCAGACAGTATTACACAGGAGAGGATTAGATACACGGCTCAGCAGACAGTATCACACAGGATAGGATTAGATACACGGCTCAGCACACAGTATCACACAGGATAGGATTAGATACACGGCTCAGCAGTCAGTATTCCACAGGAGGATTAGATACACGGCTCAGCAGACAGTATCACACAGGAGATGATTAGATACACGGCTCAGCAGACAGTATTCCACAGGAGGATTAGATACACGGCTCAGCAGACAGTATCACACAGGATAGGATTAGATACACGGCTCAGCAGACAGTATCACACAGGATAGGATTAGATACACGGCTCAGCAGACAGTATCACACAGGATAGGATTAGATACACGGCTCAGCAGACAGTATCACACAGGATAGGATTAGATACACGGCTCAGCAGACAGTATCACACAGGATAGGATTAGATACACGGCTCAGCAGACAGTATCACACAGGAGAGGATTAGATACACGGCTCAGCAGACAGTATCACACAGGATAGGATTAGATACACGGCTCAGCAGACAGTATCACACAGGAGAGGATTAGATACACGGTTCACCAGACAGTATCACACAGGAGAGGATTAGATACACGGTTCACCAGACAGTATCACACAGGAGAGGATTAGATACACAGCTCAGCAGACAGTATCACACAGGAGAGGATTAGATACACGGCTCAGCAGACAGTATCACACAGGATAGGATTAGATACACGGCTCAGCAGACAGTATCACACAGGATAGGATTAGATACACGGTTCACCAGACAGTATCACACAGGATAGGATTAGATACACAGCTCAGCAGACAGTATCACACAGGAGAGGATTAGATACACGGCTCAGCAGTCAGTATCACACAGGAGAGGATTAGATACACAGCTCAGCAGTCAGTATTCCACAGGATTAGATACACAGGTCAGCACAGGATAGGATTAGATACACGGCTCAGCAGACAGTATCACACAGGAGAGGATTAGATACACGGCTCAGCACAGTATAGTGATAGATGCACGGTCTGATGTCCTGTGAGGAGCTGCAGTGAGGTCGGAGCAGCACAGAGATTCTCCCCATCCCCCTCTGTTACCTCTCTGCAGCTCCTGATAAGAGAACATCAGACCCCAGCACTTCAGACTCTCTAGCGATTCTAGAGATTCAGCCACACACCAGGCAGCAGAGGACAGGGAACGGCCGCTGAGTGTGAGGGGAGACAGATGGAGCTGCTCCTCCAACAGCACGGCTCTACAGTGGAGCTCACAGGTACACTCCACTGTAGGCTGAAGCAAGATGGTGCCGATCTCCTGCCTCTGCTGTGATGTGGAGACAGCCCAGGGGGCGTGGCCACATCAGAGCAGAGAGCAGCTTATAATGCTAGCTATGGGGTCGCCTCCCGACTACTGATCTCTATGTCCAGGGCAGCCGTATGTGAAGACTGTAAGTGTCGTGCAGCTACACTTACAGTCCTGCAAATCAAAATGGCGGCGCCCAGTGGCAGAAAAAAAAATGAATAAAAAAAAAACAATAAATACTATGCACTTGAAAATAACTTATAAATATAAGGAATTAAAGAGGTTTTTTTTTTTTTACAATATTAAAACGCGGCACCTTCCCTTTAAGAAATAAAAAGTGTCTCTTGAGAGTTTTTAATATCTTTTTAGTTAAGGGCTTCTTCAATCACTAATTTTCTTATACTATTTCCAGAGAAACACCAAGTTTGCGGGTCATTTCTCCATTGAGAGCTGTAAAAGCTGGTCATGCAAATAATGATAATGGTACACCGTCTTTCACAACAAGCTCTATGAGCAGTCTTTTAAACATATCTGCTGTCATTGTTAGGCTATGTGCACACATTCAGGTTTTTTCGCATTTTTTTGCGGTAAAAACGCTATAAAAACTCATTAAAAACGCATGCATTATGCATCCTATCATTTAGAATGCATTCTGCATGTTTTGTGCACATTATGCGTTTTTTTCTGCGAAAAAAACGCATCACAGTAAAAAAAAAGCAGCATGTTCATTATTTTGCGGATTTTCTGCGTTTTTCCCGCTATTCTATGCATTTGGGAAAAATGCACCAAATACGCATCAAAAACGCGGTAAAATCGCGGTAAAAACGCATGCAGATTTCTGGCAGAAATATCCGGTTTTTGTGGAAAATTTCTGCAAGAAATCCTGACGTGTGCACATACCCTTACAGTAACATTTCCACTTACAGAATACGTTGTAAATGATGTTTGAGATGCTCATTCCTCTTCCTTTGCATGGTGGGAAGTGCTGGGCACTGGTTTCTTGGTGTTGCTGTGAAATGTCTTCTAGATTGGAAGCCCTTGTAGGAGCATTTTTATCACTGCCTCAGTAGGCACTTTTTGAGCTCACAGCATTTTTCATCTGTCATACACAGACACACAAAAAAAATTTATTTTGAGTTAATGAGAAATGTTCAAACACAGCTGACTTCATAGGAAGCTTCTTAGGTATTTTGTAATCGTATAAATTCGCCCTCAAAACAATTTTGTTCAATAAAAACAGTTAAGGTACCGTATTTCTCGGATTATAAGACGTTCCAGATTATAAGACGCACCTCAAATTTTGAGGAGAAAAATAGTCAAAAAATGTTTTTTTTATAACATGGTGGTGCTTCTTATAATCCATGCGTCTTATTGCTTACCGAGGTGGTGGCTGCGGTGAAGCGGGGTCCCAGGGTCGCTGCTGGAGGAGGCTGAGATGAGGGGGTGTTCCAATGTGGGTTTGCCGCTGCAGGTATTTGGTGCTGCTGCGGGTATCCAGTGCTGCAGGGGGCTCTTCTGCCATTTTGTGAAAGGCTAGAGCCCCTTGTTTCCATAGCACCGGACACCCCCGCAGCACCACTGGGCACCCACAGCAGCGCTAAAACACCCCTTCATTCCAGCCTGCTGCCCTGCAGCAATGGTAGTCGACAGTAAAGTATATCCGCATTATAAGACGCACCCCCATTTGACCCCCAAATTTTGTGGAAAAAAATGCATCTTATAATCCGAAAAATATGGTAGATTGTAATTCCTTAACCCCTTCCCGACCTTTGACGCCACGTAGGCATCATGAAAGTCGGTGCCAATCCGACCTGTGACGCCTATGTGGCGTCATGGAGGGATCGCGTCCCTGCAGATCGGGTGAAAGGGTTAACTCCAATTTCACCCGATCTGCAGGGACAGGTGGAGTGGTACTTCAGCCCAGGGGGGGTGGCTTCACCCCCCATGGCTACGATCGCTCTGATTGGCTGTTGAAAGTGAAACTGCCAATCAGAGCGATTTGTAATATTTCACCTATAAAAACTGGTGAAATATTACAATCCAGCCATGGCCGATGCTGCAATATCATCGGCCATGGTTGGAAACCCTAATGTGCCCCCCCACCGCCACTGATCTCCTTCACAGTCCTCTGTCCTGTGCTCCGCTCCCCTCCGTCGTCCTGTCTGCTTTCCCGTCCTCCTGCCCGCTCCTCCCGTGCTCCAATGCCACCCCCCCATCCTCAGATCCCCCCCATGCTCCGCTCTCCCTCCCCTCATACTTACCGAGCCTCCCGGTTTCCGTCCGTCTTCTCCATGGGCGCCGCCATCTTCCAAAATGCGCCCGCCGAATCTGCCGGCCGGCAGATTTGTTCCAGGTATATTTTGATCACTGATATAATCACAGTGATCAAAATTTAAAAAATAGTAAATGACCCCCCCCTTTATCACCCCCATAGGTAGGGACAATAATAAAATAAAGAAAATATATTTTTTTTCCACTAGGGTTAGGGTTAGCACTAGGGTTAGGGCTAGGGTTAGGGCATGTGCACACGGTGCGGATTTGGCTGCAGTCCGAGAAGGATTGGCCGTGGATCCGTAGCAGTTTTCCATCAGGTTTACAGTACCATGTAAACCTATGGAAAACCAAATCCACTGTGCCCAAGGTGCGGAAAATACCGTGCGGAAATGCTGCATTGTATTTTCCACAGCATGTTAATTTTGTGCGGATTCCGCAGCATTTTACACCTGTTCCTCAATAGGAATCCGCAGGTCAAATCCGCACAAAAAAACATGAAAATCCACTGTAAATCCGCAGGTAAAATGCAGTGCCTTTTACCTGCGGATTTTTCAAAAATCGTGCGGAAAAATCTCACACAAATCCGCAACGTGGGCACATAGCCTTAGGGTTAGGGTTGGAATTAGGGCTAGGGTTGGAAATAGGGCTAAGATTAGTCTTGTGGTTAGGGTTATGGATAGGGTTTGGGGTGTGTTGGGGTTAAAGTTGTGGTTAGGGTTGGGATTAGGGTTAGGGTTGGGATTAGGGTTACGTGTGTGTTGGGGTTAGGGTTGTGGTTAGGGGTGTGTTGGGGTTAGGGTTGTGATTAGGGTTATGGCTACAGTTGGGATAAGGGTTAGGGGTGTGTTGGGGTTAGTGTTGAAGTTAGAATTGAGGGGTTTCCACTGTTTAGGCACATCAGGGGTCTCCAAAGGCAACATGGCGCCACCATTGATTCCAGCCAATCTTGCGTTCAAAAAGTCAAATGGTGCTCCCTCCCTTACGAGCCCCGACGTGCACCCAAACAGTGGTTTACCCCCACATATGGGGTACCAGCGTACTTAGGACAGACTGCGCAACAACTATTGGGGTCCAATTTCTCCTGTTACCCTTGCGAAAGTAAAAAATTGTTTGCTAAAACACAATTTTTGAGGAAAGAAAAATGATTTTTTTATTTTTATGGCTCTGCGTTATAACCTTCTATGAAGCACTTGGGGGTTTAAAGTGCTCACCACACATCTAGATAAGCTCCCTGGGGGGGTCTAGTTTCCAAAATGGGGTCACATGTAGGGAAGCTCAAATGTTTAGGCACACAGGGGCTCTCCAAACGCGACATGGTGTCCGCTAACGATTGGAGCTAATTTTTCATTCAAAAAGTCAAATCCAAGCCCTGCCACGTGCCCAAACAGTGGTTTACCCCCACATGTGAGGTATCAGTGTACTCAGGAGAAATTGCCCAATAAATTTTAGGATCCATTTTATCCTGTTGCCCATGTGGAAATGAGCAAATTAGGCTAAATGAAATTTGTTGTGAAAAAAAAATACTTTTTCATTTTTTGGATCAATTTGTGAAGCACCTGGGGGTTCAAAGTGTTCACTATGCATCTAGATAAGTTCCTTGGGGGCATCTAGTTTCGAAAATGGGGTCACATGTGGGGGAGCTCCAATGTTTAGGCACACAGGGGCTCTCCAAACGCGACATAGTGTCCGCTAAAGATTGGAGCTTATTTTTCATTCAAAAGTCAAATGGCGCTCCTTCCCTTCCAAGCCTTGCTGTGTGCACAAACAGTGGTTTATGACCACATATGAGGTATTTTTTTATCCCTCCACAGAGAGAGAGAATTTTAGTCTAAGAAGAGGTTTCACATGCACCCATTCAGATGGAGACGTTTATTCTCAGCGAGGTAGGCAAGTTTAGGACCTGGTATAAGAGAGATGCCGTAAAGGGGCTACCAGGTACACATAAAATTGGCCGTTTTTATGCGCTAAAAGCTCTCATTTTTCATATTTCTAGTGCAGTAATGCAGTTCAAATTTCGTGTTTTCAAGTTTACATGTTTTAGCGCTGCAGTGTGCTCCCTTATTTACTTGACTATATACGAGTTGGCGACTCTAGGTTCAGCACCTGTTCACACTTATTCTATGTTTGGATGTGCCGGTCAGGTTTTTGAAATGTATTCTTTAGCCTTCTGATCGTGCACTCCGCCTCCTAGCTTCAGGTGTTTTAATTACAGCAGGTCCAATATCCCTCCACAGAGAGAGAATTTTAGTCTAAGAAGAGGTTTCACATGCACCCATTCAGATGGAGACGTTTATTCTCAGCGAGGTAGGCAAGTTTAGGACCTGGTATAAGAGAGATGCCATAAAGGGGCTACCAGGTACACATAAAATTGGCCATTTTTATGCGCTAAAAGCTCTCAATTTTCATATTTCTAGTGCAGTAATGCAGTTCAAATTTCGTGTTTTCAAGTTTACATGTTTTAGCGCTGCAGTGTGCTGCCTTATTTACTTAATTAAACACATATGAGGTATTGGTGTACTCAGGAGAAATTGCCCAACACATTTTAGGATCCATTTTATCCTGTTGCCAATGTGACAATGAAAAAATTGAGGCTAAAATAAATTTTTTGTGAAAAAAAGTGCTTTTTTATTTTTACAGATCAATTTGTGAAGCACCTTGGGGGTCTAGTTTCCAAAATGGGGTCACATGTGGGGGAGCTCCAATGTTTAGGCACACAGGGGCTCTCCAAACGCAACTGCTAAAGATTGGAGCCAATTTTTCATTGAAAAAGTGAAATGGCGCTCCTTCCATTCAGAGCCCTATCGTGCACCCAGACAGTGATTCCCCCCCACATATGAGGTATCGGCATACTCAGGACAAATTGTACAATAACGTTTGGTGTCCAGTTTCTCTTTTTACCCTTGGGAAAATAAAAAAATTGTTGCTAAAACATCATTTTTGTGACAAAAAATTTAAATGTTCATTTTTTCCTTCCATGTTGCTTCTGCTGCTGTGAAATACCTGAAGGGTTAATAAACTTTTTGAATGTGGTTTTGAGTACCTTGAGGGGTGCAGTTTTTAGAATGGTGTCACTTTTGGGTATTTTCAGCCATACAGACCCCTCAAAGTGACTTCAAATGTGAGGTGGTCCCTAAAAAAAATGGTTTTGTAAATTTTGTTGTAAAAATGAGAATTCGCTGGTCAAATTTTAACACTTATAACGTCCTAGCAAAAAAAAATTTGTTTCCAAAATTGTGCTGATGTAAAGTAGACATGTGGGAAATGTTATTTATTAACTATTTTATGTCACATAACTCTCTGGTTTAACAGAATAAAAATTCAAAATTTGAAAATTGCGAAATTTTCAACATTTTAGCCAAATTTCCATTTTTTTCACAAATAAATGCAAAAATTATTGACCTAAATTTACCACTAACATGAAGCCCAATATGTCTCGAAAAAAACATTCTCAGAACCGTTACGATCCGTTGAAGCGTTCCCGAGTTATTACCTCATAAAGGGACACTGGTCATAATTGCAACAAATGGCCAGGTCATTAAGGTCAAAATAGGCTGGGTCATGAAAGGGTTAAAGAATAGGGAATCATGTATCATTTTGGATAGAAATAAAGCAAACTTAGCATAAAGCAATATGATGATGACAATTAAAAAGTTTGTAATATATGTTATTAAATAGCTTTACTCTGAAATTTTAATCTCAGGCCTTTCTCAGGGTACAGCTCAGTAAGGCTATATTCACACTTTGCGGATTTTGCTGCGGATCCGCAGCGGATTTGACCGCTGCGGATCCGCAGCAGTTTCCCATGAGTTTAAATTTCAATGTAAACCTATGGGAAACAAAAAACGCTGTGCACATGCTGCAGAAAAATCCGCGCGGAAACGCTGCGGATTACATTCCGCAGCATGTCACTTCTTTTCTGCGGATTTTCAGCTGCTCCAATAGAAAACTGCAGTTGAAAATCCGCAGAAGAAAACGCAGTAAAAACCGCGATAAATCCGCAGTAAAAACCGCGATGGGTTTTCACTGCGGATTTTGCAATTCCGCTGCGGAAAAATCCGCAGAGGAATCTGCAAAGTGTGCACATAGCCTAAATGTTTCACATCATGGGGCTTCACAGTCCATGAAGAGGGGAGGAGGGAGGAAGCGAGTTTGTGCTGAATCATACCCCAGAAAGAAACAAACTGCTAGCAGAGCTTATAACATGAAGAGCATCAGATCAACTAACCTCTCGAAACGAGCTCAGAGGAAAGCAAAATAAAACAAGAAGTATACACAGAAAACATACACTAGTCTATTGATTTATCCAGTGTTTAATGAAAGTTTAGATATGCATTAAGAAGTACTTGCTATAATCCCTTTTTCCTGTTCAAGCAGTTCTTTAGATGATTGCAGGGCTGCAGGCATTCCTAAAGGTACCTTCACACATAACGATATCGTAAACAATATCGTTGCTTTTTGTGACGTAGCAACGATATCGTTAAGGAAATCGTTCTGTGTGACAGCGACCAACGATCAGGCCCCTGCTGGGAGATCGTTGGTCGCTGAGGAAAGTCCAGAACTTTATTTAGTCGCTGGACTCCCTGCAGACATCGCTGGATCGGCGTGTGTGTCACCGATTCAGCGATGTCTTCACTGGTAACCAGGGTAAACATCGGGTTACTAAGCGCAGGGCCGCGCTTAGTAACCCGATGTTTACCCTGGTTACCAGCGTAAAAGTAAAAAAAACAAACACTACATAATTACCTACCGCTGTCTGTCCCCGGCGCTCAGCTTCTCTGCACTCCTCCTGCACTGGCTGTGAGCGTCGGTCAGCCGGAAAGCAGAGCAGTGACGTCACCGCTCTGCTTTCCGGCCGCTGTGCTCACAGTCAGTGCAGGAGGAGTGCAGAGAAGCACAGCGCCAGGGACAGACAGCGGTAGGTAAGTATGTAGTGTTTGTTTTTTTTAGTTTTACGCTGGTAACCAGGGTAAACATCGGGTTACTAAGCGCGGCCCTGCGCTTAGTAACCCGATGTTTACCCTGGTTACCCGGGGACCTCGGGATGGGTGGTCGCTGGAGAGCTGTCTGTGTGACAGCTCTCCAGCGACCAAACAGCGACGCTGCAGCGATCGACATCGTTGTCGGTATCGCTGCAGCGTCGCTGAGTGTGACGGTACCTTTAGCAGTGCCTTTTTGTTCTGATCTGCAGAGAAGGAGCATTTCCATAAAGTGCGGCACAGATTAATCTAAACTAAAAGCCAAGATCCTTAGCACAGGAACACAACAGACATAAAATATTGAACAAATACTGCATATAAATACTGTACCCAATTTATTATATATTTTAGGAGTCTGAGTCTGTCCATTATATACTAACTTCACAGCTCTGGTGGTTAAGGAATCTTGCCTTCTTAGACTAGCAACCACTTCAACTTAAAAAAAAAAAGTTCAGGAGAAGAAACCCTGACATCAATTCTTGTAGTCTAATGTATTTTATTAATAATAATAATAAATAATAAATTGCCAATTTAACCTATTTCTGTGGGCCCGTATAAACATAGCAGTGGGCTAGTCGTCCTCAATAACCTTTTATGTTCAGTGTGTGATTCAGTGACCAGTGTTATATACGAACCTGTCAAAAACTGAACTCGTGTTTTCTGCCTCTGCTAACCTACCTTTGCCTGACATTGCCATCTCTGTGTGTGGTTCCACCATTACTCCCAAGCAAAATGCCCACTTCCTTGGGGTCATACTTGATAACTAGCTTTCAATCACCCCCCACATCTGATCACTGGCGCGCTCTTGTTATCTGCACCTCAAAAACATTTCTAGAATTCGACCTTTTCTTACTTTCGAATCTGCAACAACTCTTACTGTTTCTCTTATTCATTCTCGTCTGGACTATTGTAACTCTCTACTAATCAACCTCCCTCTTACCAAACTCTCCCCACTCCAATCTGTCCTGAATGCTGTAGCCAGGATCATATTCCTCACCAACCGTTATTCCGATGCCTCCACCTTGTGCCATTCATTACACTGATTACCCATCCACTCCAGAATCCAGTATAAACTTATTACCATTATCCACAAAGTGCCCCATGGCTCAGCAACACCCTACATCCCCTCCCTGGTCTCAGCCTACCACCCTACCCATGCCCTCTATTCTGCTAATGACCTAAGGTAGCCATCATCAATAATCAGAACCTCCCACTCCCGTCTCCAAGACTTTTCATGTGCTGCGCCAATTCTTTGGAATGCACTACCCAGGTCAATACGATTAATCCCCAATCTCAGTTTTAAGCGAGCCCTAAAAACACATTTGTTCAGACTGGCCTACCGTCTCAACGCATTAACCTACGTAACTATCCCTGTGTGGCCCATTCAAAAAACTTAAATCATAATCAGGTTCCTCCATCATGTTCTGTATCTGTTCTGTTACATATTTATGCTGTTAACCAGTTCATGCAGCTTTACATGAACACCCGATTCTTACACTATGGCTGGTCCAAACATCAAAAGCAATTGTTACCATCCACCTCCCTTGTTTCCCCTTTTTTCCTCATAGTTTGTAAGCTTGCGAGCAGGGCCCTTATTCCTCTTGGTATCTGTTTTGATCTGTGTTTATTGTTATGCTGTAATGTCTATTGTCTGTACAAGTCCCCTCTATAATGTAAAGTGCTGTGGAATAGGTTGGCGCTATATAAATAAAAATTATTATTTTTATGCGAGGGTTGCTATATGTCCCCCAGGATGTGCAAAGAAGCATATGGAGGCTGTGGGAGTGCATTGCAGTCACAGGCATAGCTGTTATTGCAATGCAGAATGAAAGTGAGTGTTGGCTTTGGGCAAGCTACTTGTCCAAGGCAGATTTAGGAAAACCTGTCATGGACTTTTATTTTTGAAACTGACTACAGGAAGGTAGTGGGGTTGGTCCATTTCCTCCCCGGCTCCGGGTTTTCCACGTGGCCCATAGCCACAGATTCAAGTTGAAGGCCCTGCAGTAAAGGGTTTGGGTGTGTCAGTTTTGGTCTTGCAAGCCTGCAGCGCAGACGTCTCTGCAGAGCACTACCTGTGTGAGGCAACACAGGGCCAAACGGAGCCAAAAGGTCTGGCGCCTCAGCGTACACGGCAGTGCCATTTCCCACGGCAACTGGACACGGACTGTCTTTGTTTTCCTGGCTGCAATCCGGAGGATCTGATTTACTTTCTGTTTTTGAGTATGCTGTACATTAAGAGACTTTATTTTGAACTTTTTCGGGTCACTGCACAGCGAGGATACCGGTACACTTCAAGTGTTTAAAAGACATTTGTGGTATACACACAGGATAATAAGCTGATGTAGGAGTCTTACCTCTGGAGCTGCTCAAATCTCAAAAATGGTGTTAATGTATAACCTCTAGATGCTGCTGTCAATAGAAATTGCATCACTTAGAGGACAGTGAGAAGAAGGGGGCTTCCTCTCACCCCTTCGGTTTCCAGTTTGGTTCCAATGGCTGATATGGCAATGGAAGGTAAAATAATGTCATCCAGGTCTGCAAGGTATGTGGAGTTGTCCATAAGCATGGTAACAAAGTATTAGAACAGGTGAAAGATTTGGGGTGCTGATTTGTGCTCCATATTCACTGATACATTGTAACAAATCATCAGGACTGCAGACATTTTGGGGGCTGTAGATTTGTTCCTTCACACTAAACAACTTCACAACGATATCGCTAGCGATCCGTGACGTTGCAGCGTCCTGGCTAGCGATATCGTTGTGTTTGACACGCAGCAGCGATCAGGATCCTGCTGTGATGTCATTGGTCGCTGCAGAAAGTCCAGAACTTTATTTCGTCACTAGACTCCCTGCAGACATCGCTGAATCGGCGTGTGTGACGCCGATTCAGCGATGTCTTCACTGGTAACCAGGGTAAACATCGGGTTACTAAGCGCAGGGCCGCGCTTAGTAACACGATGTTTACCCTGGTTACCATCGTAAAAGTAAAAACAACAAACACTACATACTTACCTTCTGCTGTCTGTCCCCGGCGCTCTGCTTCTCTGCATTCCTCCTGCATCCTGTGTCAGCGTCGGCCAGCCGGAAAGCAGAGCGGTGACGTCACTGCTCTGCTTTCTAGCCGCTGTGCTCACAGTCAGTGCAGGAAAGCACAGCGCCGGGGACAGACAGCTGAAGGTAAGTATGTAGTGTTTGTTTTTTTTACTGTTACGATGGTAACCAGGGTAAACATCGGGTTACTAAGCGCGGCCCTGCCGATTCTAACGCATCGGGTATTCTAGAATATGCATGTCCACGTAGTATATTGCCCAGCCACGTAGTATATTTCCCAGCCACGTAGTATATTGCCCAGCCACGTAGTATATTGCCCAGCCACGTAGTATATTGTCCAGCCATGTAGTATATTGCCCAGACACATAGTATATTGGCCAGTGACATAGTATATTGCCCAGCCACGTAGTATATTGCCCAGCCACGTAGTATATTGCCCAGCCACGTAGTATATTGCCCAGCCACGTAGTATATTGCCCAGCCACGTAGTATATTGCCCAGCCACGTAGTATATTGCCCAGCCACGTAGTATATTGCCCAGCCACGTAGTATATTGCCCAGCCACGTAGTATATTGCCCAGCCACGTAGTATATTGCCCAGTGACGTAGTATATTGCCCAGCGACGTAGTATATTGCCCAGCCACATAGTATATTGCCCAGTTACATAGTATATTGCCTAGTGACGTAGTATATTGTGCAGCCACATAGTATATTGCCCAGTTATGTAGTATACAGCACAGAGCCACGTAGTATATTGCAGAGCGACGTAGTATACAGCACAGAGCCATGTAGTATATTGGCCTGTCACATAGTATATTGCCCAGTTACGTAGTATATTGCCCAGTGACGTAGTATACAGCACTTACCCACGTAGTATATTGCACAGCGAAGTAGTATACAGCACAGAGCCACGTAGTATATTGGCCAATCACGTAGTATATTGCCCAGCTACGTAGTATATTGCCCAGCCATGTTTGCCACAGGTTAAAAAATAAACATATACTCACCTTTCCGAGGGCCCCTTGTAGTCCACGGCAGCTTCCGGTCCCAGGGTTGGTATGAGCGCAGGACCTGTGATGACGTCGCGGTCACATGACCGTGACATCATGGCAGGTCCATCTCGCGCAGGCGCGCAGGGCCTGTGATGACGTTGCAGTCACATGACCGTGACGTCATGGCAGGTCCTTCTCATTACATTTTTTACTATTGATGCCGCATAGGCAGCGTCAATAGTAAAAAGTTGGGGACACACAGGGTTAATAGCGGCGGTAATGGAGTGCGTTACCCATGGCATAATGCGGTCCGTTACCGCCGGCATGAACCCTGTGTTTTAACTGTGACTGGAGGGGAGTATGCGGGCGCCAGGCACTGACTGCGGGGAGTAAGGAGCGGCCATTTTCTTCCGGACTGTGCCCGTCGCTGATTGGTCACGGCAGCCATGACAGGCAGCTGGCAAGACCAATCAGCGAATAGGACAGACGGAAGTGACCCTTAGACAAGATTACTGATACACTGTAACAAATATCTCAAAACAGATATTTGGGTTGTTTTATTTAGTACTTACACTGACCCATTGTAACAAACTATAAGGCCAGAAGAGTAATTCGGACTTTGTTACAATCCTGTTCTGATACTATGTAACAAACTATCATTAGAGAAACTTGGGTTGCTGTCTTGTTTCCAAACAAGTGGGAGGTGGGAGGATAGCATTGCCTTCTCAGAACAGAACACCAATTACCTGGCCCATATTGATTTATGGGTCAGGTGTATTGATGATATTTTTGTGATATGGAAAGGGACCAAAGAAGAGTTTGGCCAATTTATGACATCTTTGAATATCAATCATGTTGGCCTTAAATTCACCTCTGACATCCAAGAATTTCAGTTACCTTTTCTTGATGTGTTGATTACGAAATCTAGGGATGGGGATTGCTTGGAGAGTACTATATATAGGAAACCCACGGCAACCAACTCCTTGCTAAGATGGGATAGTAACCATCCCTAATCTCTAAAGAAAGGCATCCCAAAGGGCCAGCATCTGAGGTTGAGGCGTAATTGCTCCAACCAAAGAGACTTTAAAGTTATGGCCGATGACCTCAGACTAAGGTTCCTGGCTAGAGGTTACCCGGATAGGATTTTGCGAGAAGCATTCCGACATGCTAATAAACAAAAAAGGGAAAACCTCCTTATACCACGCAGAAAGGAGGGTGAATCCTCTACAGTCACAAGACTGATTTGCACGTATGACAATGGAGCATCGTCTGTTAAGAACATCATACGAAAACACTGGGAAGTGTTAAAAATGGACGAGGATTTGAAGGAAACTCTGGGGAGAGACCCGGTTATCACCTATCGCAGGGCTAAGACATTAGGGGATAGACTTGTACACAGTCATTTCTCAACACCCAAGGCAACAACATGGCTCCCACAAAGACCAGCAGGGTGCTTTAGATGTGGCGGGTGCATAGCATGTGAGTCAATATGCACTGGGAAAGAATTTTTTAACGATAACACACAAGAGACCTTTAAGTTAAAGAAATTCGTAAACTGTAGGAGTACAGGTGTTATCTATAGAGCCATCTGCCAATGCGGTATCACCTATGTCGGGAAGACAATTAGGGAGTTCAGAAGAAGGGTAGGGGAACACCTCGGCGATATAAGACACCAAAGAGATACCCCAATCGCCAAACATGTCAATGGTGTACATGGGGGAGACACCAAGGTCATACGATTCATGGGAATCGATAAAATGGACATGCCCAATAGAGGTGGTGACTTGGATAAACTGCTACTGCAGAGAGAGGCCAGCTGGATTTTCACGCTGGATACCTGCCACCCTCGAGGCTTGAACAATCAGATTAATTTTGGGTGCTTTCTGTGAGAGCAAAGTTCTCTCTGGAAAAAGTTGTTTGGTGTTCTCCCCCTCCCCTTTTCCTTTTCCTTTTTCGTTTCCTCTCCTTTTTTTTTTTTTTTTCCCCCGTGTGTCCCCTGTCTTTCCTCTCCCTTTTCTCTTTCCTTATTTGCACCCTCCCAGGGTTGGCTCTCGTACCACTTAGAGTCTGAGTATGGGGACATTTTTCGTCTTTTTATTATTTTCTGTAACATATTATCTAGACTCTGTCTGATGGTGCCCCTAGTTACAAGGTCGGCCAAGGAAAACAAAACAAGTCTTATTTCGTTTTCTATCAAGTAGTATAGGAGCCACTGTTCCCTACTATGTGTTCCTTCAGTGGCATATTTAATGGGGACCCGGTTATGGGATGTGAGACCCAGTACTTTGCCCTGAGGGGAATCTTCTTTCTTTTTCGGACCTAATTTTTATTTCACTTAGTTTGTCGTCCACGCTGATTCCCTCCTGACTAAGCTGGAGCTCTTTCAGGACATGCTATTTTTGGGTTGAATATGGCAATCTCCTCTGGTTACCCTCCTTTTTTAGTCATGAAATCCGAGACGTGGGGTATAACTGTACGATATATTTCTGCTGCCAGTGGTATCACTGTACCACATATCTCTGCTGCCAGTATGTATATGCCTTAGGGCATTATTTTCCAACTCTCCCTCCTATTTTCCTCTCCCTTCCCCCCCCCCCCCACGTTATGTTATTATTTTGGTACTCACAGTAATTGGTACACATGGCAGATACATCATGGCGCCGAGATTTAATATATACAATCTTTAATATGGCGCCCGCTACCCAGGATATCAATAACCTATAGAATATATCATCATTGCCCTAAATATATTGTTACTGGGGCGTAGTACTGGGTGGGTGTCATTGAAGTCTGCGGCGCTTGTACCTTTTTTATTAACGAATGGGGAGACCGGGACAATGTCTCACACTATGCTCCGGTAAAAAGCCGGGCGGAGGTGACGCGTCGGACAGGGCGGCATCACCTCCGGTAATACACACTCGTTGGTTGCTATAACACTGGGCTCCATGAGTATGGTGGGCGGAAGGGAGACCAGGGCAATTTGTGCATTGTTTATTTTTATCTTGCAATATGCTCTGGGAAAATGGTGGGCGGAAGTGACGCGTCGGACATGGTGGCGTCACTTCCGGTAGTACACTCTTGCTGGTTGCTATGATACGGGGCTCCATGAGTATGGTGGGCGGAAGGGACACATTGAAGACGCCGGCGGTACTTCCGGTCATGCGCGCTCGCTGTTTTGGAACGCTATTGCGGGCGAGGCGGCCGGTACTTCCGGTTATGCGCGCTCGCCACTCAGGAACGCTATTGCTGCCGATTAGAGGGGTATTCTCTTCAGCTGTATAGTAAGTACCTATATAAGGGGGGCGTGTGTGGTCAGCGGGTCAGGACTTACTCTAACTTCAGACACAGCTAGACACAGCTAGAATTCCTGAAGCTCCCTGGGATGTCCCAGCCACTGCGGGACCCAGGCAATACGGACTGATACGTACACGAATGTGTTTGGACCTTTCTGGATTGTCCTTCTGGGACTACGGAGGGGACCCACTGGTATCTTCTTCGGACTATTTAACTCCCCTGATGATGCTCCCTCATTGGAGTTGAAACGCGTAGGGAGAAGAAATATCTTTAGGACTACACGTTGGTTGGTGGATTCCCATAGCAGGGCTCACTTGGGGCCTGTCCTTGTTAGGACAGGAGTCCTTTTAAGGGTTTACAGGGAAGATAGCTGCGGTGTACCCTTCCCTATCCTTGGCCCCCATTTATCTGGAACCACCACCCTCATGGACTATGAGGGACTGTTTCTATATGTCCGTCTGAATTGGTAAGACCGATCCAATTTTTACTTTGAGCACTGGTTCACCTGAGCACTTTTTGTTTTTGCTGTTATATGTGTCTTATTAGGATCCGAGTTTTTAAGCAACATTTATTAAAGGTTATGTTTTAATCTAGTGGATATCCTCCATAGCTAATTCTTGCTGTCTTGTTTCCTATAACAATTTCATAGCACTTTATACAGTAACTGTAGTATTTACTTCTGATGAGTGCACTCATATGTTGACCCTACACTTAATGGCTTGTGACTAGAGATGAGCTTCTAGATAAAGATTTGGGGTCGGTACCTGACAGTCAGTGTCCAGCACTAAACTCCGAACACAGACTTCTGGAAGTCCGTTGCAATGTTCGGAGTTCTGGGGGAGAGATTTTTCCAGCTCAAAAGTTCGGGTGCCCGGTGTTTTCAATGATTTTCTGGTTCAAGTTGGGGTATAGTTCTGGTACCCGAACTTTGGAATAAAGTTGTAGTTGGATACCAGAACCTCCATGGGTTCGCTCACCCCTACATGTGAGCTTTTTTGTCCATTCTAGTGAGTCATCTTTCATTATATTTTGCCAATTTTGTACTATGTTGTGTCGTACTCATTTTGTCTATTATGACAATGTTATTTAATTACTGTGTTATACTTGTTCTTTTTTTTTCACAAAATTTCATTTCTTTTGATGTGCAGTACTTGTTTTGTATAGACTTTTGTTTTCCAAACTACAAGAAAATCATATAAACAAAAAAAAAACGAAAACAACTCAGTACGGTAATGGATAAATAATATTACTAGAAAATTAAGAAACATCAGGTGTAGAAATACACAGAATCCATACCAAACAGGGGTAAATATGAATATATATTTTATTGGAAAAAAAATAATTTCTTAAATAAATCATACAAAAGAGACAGCAGTGAAAGTGAGCAGAAACAGCTAAAAAGAGCAGCGCATCAGATGTTACAAAAAACGGGGGAGATGCGCTGAAAGACAGCACAAAAATGGCATTGCTGCACAGCCCGCAAAACTGGAGGCATGGATGCCATGAATATAGCCAGCATACTATCAGTGAAAACCTCATAGAGGGTAACTGGTGAAAGGGCAAGCTGGTAACAATCACACTGAAAATCCAAAGTACTGGATTGCTGCACTATAATATGTAACACAAGGTAGACCCAATAACAATAATTGTCAAATCTGACTAAGTACTAGTACCTTGGGACATCGCAGCAACAGGGTACAGGCGTGCAGACAGGGAGCAGAGAGCCTCGACGCTCGTTTCACCGCCTTGGCTTCGTCAGCAGGTGTGGCCGATAAAAAGAGGGCCGGGATATTTATCGAGAAGTGTGAGGGGACTCCAGCGAATCGGCGTGCTAACCCATCATGATGTGTACATGCCAGCAGCGAGGTGGGCCGCCGCGCGCTGCGGATTATAGGCAGGAGGACATACATCATCCACCCCATCCCCAAAGCAACGCTCCCAGCCAGCGACGACACCGAGGCAACACAGCACGTGCGTGGGGCGCGTCTGCACCGGAGGTAAGAAGATAAGCAGGTAACAAATGGAACGGAGTCACAGCCCGCATCAGAAGCTCCTCCCCATAATGGCCGAAGCTAGGCAAAGTCAAAAGATGATCCTAGGTGATCCCATGACCATAAAGATCAAATACATAATAGAAAGAACAGAGCCATACACATTGATATTGTAAAAAAATACAGAATAAAAAGCAAATATACATAATAACAATATATGCAAATATGAAGGAATATACTAATCATAAACAAACTAATAAAGCATACAGATAAGATGAACAGTATACATGCTGAATTATAATGGTCCCATAAAAACCAAATACATAATAGAAAGAACAGAGCCATACAAAAAATAAAAGCATTAACCCAAAATCTCCTGAAAAGTTAATATGGCACAGGACATTGCATATAAGCAGAAATACATCTAAATACAGTTGATATTGTAAAAAATACAGAATAAACAGCAAATATTCATAATAACACTACATGCAAATATAAAGGAATATACTAATCATAAACAAACTAATAAAGCATGCAGATAAGATGAACAGTATACATGCTGAATTATAATGGTCCCATGGCGTATTGGTTACGTTAACCATATAAGACTTCAGGACAATAGACTACCAAGTAGAATGGTAAAAAAAATGGCAGAGGGCTAAATAAACGCTGAGCGTGCAGGCATATCAGAGGCAGATATAAATTTCCTCCACAACAGTCCGTATATCTTCAGATATAGCAGATGGAATATCCAGTATAGGGTATTGTGTAATAAAGAAATGAATTAATCATACATGAAGCAGCATCTAATAATTAAAAAGAAAAAAAGTAAGAAAATGTACAACAGCAAAAACAACACAAAATATACCCGGACCATAGATAAAACCAATACATAAAAAAATTAAAGAAAAGACTTGAAACTGAGGGCTTCATTTAACCCTATTGGTGAAAGGGTATCTAGGGTTACTATCCAGCGTGCTTCTTTTTGAAGCAGCCTCTGTTTGACATTACAGCCCCGAATACCCATATATATGCGGTCAATCCCACAAACTGTAAACCCCTTGGGATTACTGTTGTGCCTATCAAAAAAGTGTTTCGGAATGGGTTTCAACAGATGTGGTTCGGAACAATTAGCTGAATTCTTTATGTCCCTCAAATGTTCTTGCACTCGGACTTTGAAGGACCTGGTTGTCATGCCAATATAAATACGGTCACACGGACAACGGCCATAGTACACTACTGCTTCGGTATTGCAAGTGATGTGGTGAACGATCTTATAGTTCTTATTTCCTGCTGAATTTGTAAAGTTTTTTATTCTTCTAATAGAACGGCAAGCCGAACAATTCCCACATGGGAAATAACCCCATGGGGGACCACTACTATTGGAGCCAAAAGGTTTGGGGGTACATAATGGCTGTTGCATAAAATATCACCCAGAGTACGGGATTTACGCCACGTAATAAGAGGGTATGGGGTCAAGAAAATCATGTTCTTTCTGGCTCACAAGAATCGCAATAAGATTAGGTTTATGTATAACCATTTCTCTTTACGTTAAGCTCTTACATTGGGTTTTCTGTTTAAATCTTTGAAAAACAGGATTCCAATCAAACTTCCTGCAGCAGGGGTGTCAAACTGCATTCCTCGAGGGCTGCAAACAGGTCATGTTTTCAGGATTTCCTTGTACTGCACAGGTGATAATTTATTCACCTACACAAATAATGAGTTGGTGATTAAATTATCACCCGTGTAGTACAAGGAAATCCTGAAAACCTGACCTGTTTGCAGCCCTCGAGGAATGCAGTTTGACACCCCTGTCCTACAGAACCATTAGCTTTAGTGTCAGTCTTAGCACCAGTATCAATCTTTTTAGGCAACCTGTTGTGAATTCCGCTCTTGGGCTCCCTCCAGTGGTTGTAAGTGGCACTTTTGTGAGTTCTGCTCTTGGGTTCCCTCTTGTGGTTTCTAGTGGTATGGCTGCTCCTTGGAGTTAGCTGTCATCAGCTGCCTCCACTTATCTTCTCTTCTGCTCGGCTATTTATGCCTGGCTCTTTCTTCAGCCATTGCCACTTGTAAATGGTTCCTGGTTGGATTCACATCTCTTTGGAGTTCCCTGTTATCCTGACCAGTTCAGCTAAGCTAAGTTTTTGCTTGCTCTTTTCTGTCCATAGATTGTGGACTTATCCATTCTGTGCTTTCTATGTTTGTCCAGCTTATCAGTGTGTATTAATTCTGTCTTGCTGGAAGCTCTGGGAGGCAGATTTGCCCTCCACACCTTTAGTCAGGTGTGGAGTTTTTTTTTTGTAAACTCTGCGTGGATTTTTGTAGTGTTTTATACTGACCGCACAGTATTCCATCCTGTCCTATCTATTTAGCTAGACTGGCCTCCTGTGCTCATCCTGGTTTCATTCTGTGTATGTCTTTTCCCTCTCCACTCACAGTCATTATTTGTGGGGGGCTAATCTATCCTTTGGGGATTTTCTCTGAGGCAAGGTAGTTTTCCTGCTTCTTTCTTTAGGGGTAGTTAGCTCTTAGGCTGTGACGAGATGCCTAGGGAGAGTTAGGAGCATTCCACGGCTACTTCTAGTGTTGTGTTGAGCTTAGGGACTGCGGTCAGTACTGTTACCACGTCCTTCAGAGCTCGTTCCATGTTGCTCCTAGACCACCGTATCATAACAGCAACCACACTTCTGTGCACCCCTAAGAAGATTGCCACCACCAAAACAGAGGCCAGACAGAGTCCAAAGTGACGCTATCTACCTCATTAAGATGAATAGTTCTGTCTGAATCGTATTTTGCACATCTAGACAGAAACTCCAATTTAAAGTGAACCAGCAGGATTTTGCTAGGTAAGCTACAGGCATTGTCATGTTGCCACTGTTAAACTGATTAAAATGATACATGTAGTGAAGAAATCAGTCTTGTGGTTCTTGATTAATTAGTATTAGAAGTTTACAAAAATGATGTGCCCATTCTCCGGGGCGGGACTGTAGGCAGAGTCTTATCTTCTTGCTCTAAGCCAGGGAAAATAGGAAAGAGCTACCCACAGGACGTCTCGAAGCACAAGCATGTTCCTCATCATAAAGATAAAATAATTGTGCTTCAGGGCGGCCTGTGGGCAGGTCTTTTCCTTTTTCTCTGACTTAGAGTAGAAAGATAAGACTCTGCCTACAGTCTTGCTCTGGAGCACAAATATATAATTAGCTGCAAATTTCTAACACTGATTACACAAGAACAACAAGAAGGATTTCTTCACCCCAGGTATCTTTTTTAATCAGGGTAACAACGGCAACCTGACAATGCCTGTAGTTTACTTACCAAAATCCTGCTGACAGATTCACTTTAAGTACTCAGTGTTAGGAGGTTCAAAGGCAAGATAAAATGAGTAGATGCATATACTAAACTTGAATATACATAGTGTCAATCAAATAAGTCATAATATGACATCATGTAGAACAACAAATGGCGTTTGTAGAAGGAGCGCTAGCGGCTGTCCCAATGAGGAGGAAATAAGTGTGCAGGTCCCCGCAGCTCCAGCCGGATACCCCACAACGGGGGAGAAAGACTTGCAACAGGAAAAGAATAGCCGGTCTCAGGAATGCAGAAAGAGAACACAGACACCAGTTAGGGTAAAACCACACCGCATTTCAACGGCGTGCGTCATCTTCTTCAGGTGGATATTTATAATATGACATCATAACTGCATATATTTACCAGACTAATATGCAATGAACAATCTGTAAAAATAAAATGCTAGGGAGAAAATAGAGCAAAATAGAGTTTTATCTAACATACAGTTGTAGTTCTTAAATCAGAACTGTACTAGCCTGATTTATGATTTAACCCTGCTGTTCTGTTGGGGTCCATATGTCTCGAAATGAAATTGAAGACCCTGCAGATTATTTATTATGCGGATCTGAAACTTGTGATTAATTGACTTTTCCTCATTTTAGGGCTTCTTACGATGAGTGTAGTTTTTTTGTTGTTTTCTTTTTGCTACACGTTGACTGTTACACTTGTACTGTTTGGGTCAGTATGACCCGATAACATTTTATACTGTTGAACAGGTCACTAACTATTTCTGCCTGAAAAATGTGAATCTAATGAAAATGTAGAGTCCCTGTGGGTGGAGATAAAGGGAGGGGGAAAAATAATAAATTACTGATGGGGTTTGTTATAAGTCTCCAAAAATAATGGAAGCAACAGAGAATATGCTCATAAAGCAAATAGATGAAGCTGCGACTCAAGGAGAAGTCATTATTATGGGGGACTTCAACTACCCTGAAATAGATTGGGGAACAGAAACCTGCAGTTCCAGCAAAGGTACCGTATATACTCGAGTCACGGTCGGCGGTGGGGTCGGCGGGTGAGGGGGAGAGAGGACAGTCGCATACTCACCTAGTCCCAGCGATCCTGGCGCTGTCCCTGCAGTCCCACGGTCTTCGGGTGCCGCAGCTCTTCCCCTGTTCAGCGGTCACGTGGGACCGCTCATTAGAAAAATGAATATGGACTCCACTCCCATAGGGGTGGAGCCGCATATTCATTTCTCTAATCAGCGGTAACGGTGACCGCTGATAGAGGAAGAGGCTGCGGCACCGAAGACAAGCTGTCCGGGAGGAGTGAGACGCCGGGTGCAGGTAAGTATTACATATTCACCTGTCCGCGTTCCACATGCCGGGCGCCGCTCCATCTTCCCGGCGTCTCTCTGCTCTGACTGTTCAGGTCAGAGGGCGCGATGACGCATATAGTGTGCGCGGCGCCCTCTGCCTGATCAGTCAGAGCGGAGAGACGTCGGGACGAGACGCCGGGAGCTGCAAGCAAGAGAGGTGAGTATGGCATTTTTTTTTATTGCAGCATTATATATACCGGTAGCACAGCTTTATAAGGAGCATCTATGGGGCACAAATGAACGGTGCAGAGCACTATATGGCAGAGCTTTATAAGGAGCATCTATGGGGCACAAATGAACGGTGCAAAGCCCTATATGGCAGAGCTTTATAAGGAGCATCTATGGGGCACAAATGAACGGTGCAGAGCACTATATGGCAGAGCTTTATAAGCATCTATGGGGCACAAATGAACGGTGCAGAGCACTATATGGCAGAGCTTTATAAGGAGCATCTATGGGGCACAAATGAACAGTGCAGAGCGCTATATGGCAGAGCTTTTTAAGGAGCATCTATGGGGCAATAATGAACGGTGCAGAGCACTATATGGCACAGTTTTATATGGCACATCCATGGGGCAATGATGAACGGTGCAGAGCATTCTATATGGCACAGCTTTATATGGCACATCTATGGGGCAATAATGAACGGTGCAGAGCATTCTATATGGCACAGCTTTATATGGCACAGCTTTCTATGGGCAATAATGAATGGTGCAGAGCATATATGTGGCACAGCTTTATATGGAGCTTCTATGGGGCAATAATGAACAATATGGAGCATTATATGTGGCACAGCTTTATACAGAGCATCTATGGGGCAATAATGAACGGTATGCAGCATTATATGTGGCAAAGCTTTATATGGAGCATCTTCTGGGGCAATAATGAACGGTGCAGAGCACTATATGGCAGAGCTTTATAAGGAGCATCTATGGGGCACAAATGAACGGTGCACAGCACTATATGGCAGAGCTTTATAAGGAGCATCTATGGGGCAATAATGAACGGTGCAGAGCATTATATGGCACAGTTTTATATGGCACATCTATGGGGCAATGAATGGTGCAGAGCATATATGTGGCACAGCTTTATATGGAGCTTCTATGGGGCAATAATGAACGGTGCAGAGCACTATATGGCACAGCTTTATATGGCACATCTATGGGGCAATAATGAATGATGCAGAGCATATATGTGGCACAGCTTTATATGGAGCTTCTATGGGGCAATAATGAATGGTGCAGAGCATTTATGGGGCACAGCTTTATATGGAGCTTCTATGGGGCAATAATGAACAATATGGAGCATTATATGTGGCACAGCTTTATACAGAGCATCTATGGGGCAATAATGAACGGTATGCAACATTATATGTGGCACAGCTTTATATGAAGCATCTTATGGGGCAATAATGAACGGTATGGAGCATCTATTTTTATTTTTTGAAATTCACCGTTAGCTGCTGCATTTCCTACCCTAGGCTTATACTCGAGTCAATGAGTTTTCCCAGTTTTTTGTAGCAAAAGTAGGGGGGTCGGCTTATACTCGGGTCGGCTTATACTCGGGTCGGCTTATACTCGAGTATATACGGTGATCAGTTTTGACAACTGAGAGACAATTACCTTTCACAACTGGTTCAGGACCAAACAAGAAGGGGGCACTGCTAGATCTAATATTAACCAACAGGCTAGACCGCATAGCAAATATAAGGGTTGGGGGTCACTTGGGGAATAGTGATCACAAAATAAATTTTCATGTATCCTTTAATAAGATGTGTAGTAGAGGGGTTACAAGAACACTAAACTTCAGGATGGCAAATTTCCAATGGATGAGAGATGATCTTGGTGCAATTAACTGGGACTATATCCTGAGACATAAAAATACACAAAGAAAATGGGAGACGTCCTGGATAGGACCTGTGCACAATATATACCGTATGGGAATAAACATACTAGAAATAGGAGGAAACCAATATGGCTAAATAGAGCTGTAAGGTGCGCAATAAGTGACAAAAAGAAAGCATTTAGAGAATTAAAGGAAGTAGGTAGTGATGAGGCATTAAATAAATACAGAAAATTAAATACATTCTTTAAAAAGCAAATCAAGGCAGCAAAGAATGAGACAGAGAGACTCATTGCCAGAGAGAGTAAAAATAATCCCAAAATGTTCTTTCACTGCGTAAATAGTAAGAAACTAAAACATGATAGTGTTGGCCCCCTTAAAAATAGTCTGGGTGAAATGGTGGATGAGGATGAGGAAAAAGACAATATGCTAAATGACTTTTTTTCATCAGTATTTACACAAGAAAATCCCATGGCAGACAATATGATCAGTGCAGAGAAGAGCGACCAAAGTTATTAGAGGACTGGGGGGTCTGCAATACCAAGATAGATTTTTACACTTGGGGCTATTTAGTTTGAAAAACGAAGGCTAAGGGGTGATCTTATTTTAATGTATAAATATATGAGGGGACAGTACAAAGACCTTTCTAATGATCTTTTTAATCATAGACCTGGGACAGGGACATGGGGGCTTCCTCTACATCTGGAGGAAAGAAGGTTTAAGCATAATAACAGACGCGGATTCTTTACTGTAAGAGCTGTGAGACTATGGAACTCTCTGCCGTATGATGTAATGAGTGATTCATTACTTAAATTTAAGAGGGGACTGGATGCCTTTCTTGAAAAGTATAATGTTACAGGTTATATACTAGATTCCTTGATAGGGTGTTGATCCAGGGAACTAGTCTGATTGCCATATGTGGAGTCAGGAAGTTTTTTCCCCAATGTGGAGCTTACTCTTATGGGTTTTTTTTGCCTTCCTCTGGATCAACATGTTAGGGCATGTTAGGTTAGGCTATGGGTTGAACTAGATGGACTTAAAGTCTTCCTTCAACCTTAATAACTATGTTACTATATCTCATTATTCAAAAGGGTGGAGGTTTCACTGAACTTATCAGTGAGCAAGTACTCATCCAGTCATTTCTCTTTCAATTCTGTGAGAGAGGACACAAGTAGTTTCACTTTCAATCCTGAGAGAGAAGACACTGTATTCTGTGAGAGGACACTGAGCTGTGAATACACATCTTTACAGGTATGTAGCATATAAGCTATGCTTTTCTTCTCAAATTATTAATTTCTGTTCTTTAGATTACATATTGTAAAGCCATTTTTTGATTACTGTGTCGTGATGTAAGCTAATGTCTGCCTGTCTAAGGCTATGTGCACACGTTGCGGATTTTCCAGCGGATCCGCAGCGTTTTTGACAATTTACAGTACAATGTAAACCTATGGAAAACCAATACTGCTGTGCACATGCTGCGGAAAAAAAACGCATGTCAATTCTTTGTGCCGGTCTACAGCGTTTCTGCGCCCATAGACTTGCATTGAGTCAGTCAAACCCACAGCAAAACCGCAGATGTAAAAAATATCAGAGGTTTTGCTGCGGATTAGGGTGTCAAAAACGCTGCAGAGGGAAGTGATGTCAGGCGGGAGGAAGTGTGTGGGCAGAGTGTGTAGTAGGAAGTCACCGTCATGGAGTCATATCGTCGCTTGGGGATTGATGTCGGACGTCTTATTGACCTGGTATGTATGTATGTGTGTGTCTGTCTATGTGTGTGAAGTCTGTGCGCCTCTTTCTGTCCCCATGTGACAATACTGCGACCTAATTGTACTAAGCCGCCGTATGAGACTACTACTCCCAACCGGTATTAGGATGGGAGAGTAGTCCCTGTGTATGGCGACTTAATACAATTGTCAGTAAAACCCAAAACACATACAATACACATATACAATACATATAACATACATGACAGACAGTACATACAACGTAGAGTACATACTCACCATACAGCACATACACCTCCGCAAAGCCCTCGATCCCCTAGGAAAAAATCCCCCCCAAAAAACAAATTTATACTCCTTGTCCGCAGATGTCCCATAACGAGTGTCTCATGCCGATCTGTTCTGTCCTCCGGTGATACACAACCAGGAGCGATGCTCCTGGCAGTGTATTACGGAGTTTTCCAGCTCTGGCCTGTCATTTTATGGCACTAGAGCTGCGTGAGAATTTTTCCACGCAGCAGTACCGTAAAGCGAGAGCACCAGAGTCAATGCACTAAACTATTACGGAAAAAAGGGACAAACGGGGTGGAGAAATTATGAGGATATGCCGCCCATATGACCAGTAACAACTAATTTTAATATCCCGCCAAATTAAGGTGACAGAGTCCCTTTAACTTATGACAGACAGAGAACAGATGTATCTGCCAAAATCCTCAGAATAACTGTCACAAATTACCCAGAGTCTCTGCTAATCTCTCTCTACTTGGACTCTGTATATTCGTTAAATAATCTTGTATATTTTTTATTATTGATATATTAATATTTTACAGTCCCCCTGATTATGATTTGAGAAATATCACAATCAATCCTAAACTCATTCTCTCACCATTCGTATCACATTCATTCTTTATTCTTAAAATCTTGTATCAATATCTGTCTTGAATGTCTTCTGAAATTTGAAAATGAAAATAAAAATTAAATCAGAGAGTTATATTTTTCCTTTTTAACATCTCTTAACTAGAGTTGAGCGACCTTGACCTTTTTAGAGTCGAGCCGGGTTTTGTGAAACCCGACTATGTCCAAAGTCGGGTCGAGTGAAATCGGCCGATTATGACGTAAAGTCGGGATCGACCGAAACACGAAACCCAATGCAAGTCAATGGGGCAGCATAGTCGGCAGTGAGTGGGGGCCAGGAAAACACCTAGAGTACCCATTTTAATGTCAAAACCATCCATTCTTCTTAATGAAGCTTGTCAAGCGTAATTTACCTTATAATAATTGGAAGGCATTTGAAATTGGGGGTCATTTGGCTAAAGTTGTGGGGGGTAGGGCTGGTTCAAGTAATTAGTGGGCCCAGGAAATCTGGACCACGTCACGGCAGTGGAGCAGGGAGAGGTAAGTATTTCAACTTTGCAAGTGCTGTGAACCTGAGCAAGCAGGGGGGGCCCACTCGTTGGCATTGGCACTGGCACAGGGCCCCTCAAAGTACAGCGGTGTGTTTGCACGGCGGGGGCGCCTCCCACCGGCAGCAACACTTTTGCGTACTATGAGAGGCCCTGTGCCAGTGACGTCGCCAACTAGTATTCCTCCCCCCACCTGATGAAGGAACCTGCACTTTCATCTGCACCTTCCTCTTTGTCCCCGTGTAAGGTGGTATGGTATGCGGGAAGAGCAACCTGACTTTCAGCAGGGTCACAATGTTGTTGTGTAGCGTGCACGGGGAATGTTGCGTTATGGGTCAATGTACCAGCAGACTCATCTATCACTGGCTGGGCAATGGGCACGATGAAGTGGAAACACAGATATAGGCCCAAAGAAGAAAGTGGGCTAAATGCAGTTCAAAATTGGTAACACAGGAATAACCAGGGGGCATTGCAGTGGAGGACAACTGGAATGAGAGGCTGACACAGAGAGTAGGGCCAAATCAGTAAGTAGTCGAAATGCAGTTCAAAATTGGCAACCGTAGTAAACAGGCGGCACAGCTTTGTTCAGTGGAGGAGAACAGCAAGGAGTGGCAGACACTGATAGTAGGCCCCAACCCAACTAGTAGGCCAAATGCAGTCTAACATTAACAACTACTTAACGAGAGGCTGAAAATGGAATTTCAGGACAGGAAACCAGGAGAACAGCAAGGAGTGGCAGACACCGATAGTAGGCCCCAAACCAACTAGTACGCCAAATGCAGTTGTTCCATTTAACCACAATTTAATGAGAGCCTGAAGATAGAAGCTCAGGAAAGGCAACCTGGGGAACACCTTGGAGTGTAACACACCATCTCTCTCCACCCCATACCCATTTTGTAGGCCTAATGCTGTGTACTTTTCTACAACTACTAAACGAGAGTCGGAAGACCGAAGCAATGGCAAGGAAACCTGGGGAACACCTTGGAGTGTAACACACCATCTCTCTCCACCCCATACCCCATTTTTTAGGCCTAATGCAGCCTACTTTCCGACACCTACTAAACGAGAGCATGAAGATCGAAGCTCAGGAAAGGCAACCTGGGGAACACCTTGGAGTGTAACACACCATCTCTCTCCACCCCATACCCATTTTTTAGGCCTAATGCAGTGTACTTTTCTACAACTACTAAACGAGAGTCGGAAGACCGAAGCAATGGCAAGGAAACCTGGGGAACACCTTGGAGTGTAACACACCATCTCTCTCCACCCCATTCCCCATTTTTTAGGCCTAATGCAGCCTACTTTCCGACACCTACTAAACGAGAGCATGAAGATCGAAGCTCAGGAAAGGCAACCTGGGGAACACCTTGGAGTGTAACACACCATCTCTCTCCACCCCATACCCATTTTGTAGGCCTAATGCAGCTTACTTTTCTACAACTACTAAACGAGAGCATGAAGATCGAAGCTCAGGAAAGGCAACCTGGTGAAAACCTTGGAGTGTAACACAACCTGTCTCTACACCCCATACCAAATTTGTAGGCCTAATGCAGCGTAGTTTCCACCAACTACTAAACGAGAGCCGGAAGATCGAAGCTCATGAAAGGCAACCCGGGGAACACCTTGGAGTGTAACACAACCTCTCTCTACACCACGAAAGGGCTGATTCTTAGGAAGGAAGGCTGTTGTAAATAAGCATTGCGCGTCCGAGGGTGATTATATTCTTATTCGGTATCTACTCACCCTCGGACGCGCCATGCTTCTTGATTTGTAATTAATGTTTATTTGCAATGTGCTTTTGACTTACTCAATTATTTTTTTAATTATTGATTTTATTAAATTAATAGTTTAACATCTTATTGGAAATAATTTAAAGGAGACGCGACAGGACAACACTCGGTGGATGCCATATCTGTGTTAACAACTCCAAAAAACTTTCAGTTAACTTCTTGCAGGAGAAAGAAATTGTAGCTGTTGGACCTTTGTAGTACAGTTCCAGATATTTGTTGTGTGTTTGTTTTGATTGTTAAAATGTCTGCATTTGAGATCTCAACACGATCTTATTTTTTATAATCAAATTAATTTTTTAAATATTTTTTTAGGTTGGTTCAAGGGGTACACGGGCAGCAATAGACAGGTCAGTGGAGGCCTAGTGGAAGGAGGGACCGCAGATGCGCCACTGTTTCACCCATACACAATTAGTAGGCCTAATGCAGCGTAGTTTCCAACAGCTACTAAACGAGAGCCGGAAGATCGAAGCTCAGGAAAGGCAACCTGGGGAACACCTTGGAGTGTAACACAACCTCTCTCTACACCACGGAAGGGCTGATTCTTAGGAAGGAAGGCTGTTTTAAATAAGCATTGCGCGTCCGAGGGTGATTATATTCTTATTCGGTATCTACTCACCCTCGGACGCGCCATGCTTCTTGATTTGTAATTAATGTTTATTTGCAATGTGCTTTTGACTTACTCAATTATTTTTTTAATTATTGATTTTATTAAATTAATAGTTTAACATCTTATTGGAAATAATTTAAAGGAGACCCGACAGGACAACACTCGGTGGATACCATATCTGTGTTAACAACTCCAAAAAACTTTCAGTTAACTTCTTGCAGGAGAAAGAAATTGTAGCTGTTGGACCTTTGTAGTACAGTTCCAGATATTTGTTGTGTGTTTGTTTTGATTGTTAAAATGTCTGCATTTGAGATCTCAACACGATCTTATTTTTTATAATCAAATTAATTTTTTAAATATTTTATTAGGTTGGTTCAAGGGGTACACGGGCCGCAGTAGACAGGTCAGTGGAGGCCTAGTGGAAGGAGGGACCGCAGATGCGCCACTGTTTCACCCATACACAATTAGTAGGCCTAATGCAGCGTAGTTTCCAACAGCTACTAAACGAGAGCCGGAAGATCGAAGCTCAGGAAAGGCAACCTGGGGAACACCTTGGAGTGTAACACAACCTCTCTCTACACCACGGAAGGGCTGATTCTTAGGAAGGAAGGCTGTTTTAAATAAGCATTGCGCGTCCGAGGGTGATTATATTCTTATTCGGTATCTACTCACCCTCGGACGCGCCATGCTTCTTGATTTGTAATTAATGTTTATTTGCAATGTGCTTTTGACTTACTCAATTAATTTTTTAATTATTGATTTTATTAAATTAATAGTTTAACATCTTATTGGAAATAATTTAAAGGAGACGCGACAGCACAACACTCGGTGGATGCCATATCTGTGTTAACAACTCCAAAAAACTTTCAGTTAACTTCTTGCAGGAGAAAGAAATTGTAGCTGTTGGACCTTTGTAGTACAGTTCCAGATATTTGTTGTGTGTTTGTTTTGATTGTTAAAATGTCTGCATTTGAGATCTCAACACGATCTTATTTTTTATAATCAAATTAATTTTTTTTATATTTAATGATGTTGGTTCAAGGGGTACACGGGCAGCAATAGACAGGTCAGTGGAGGCCTAGTGGAAGGAGTGACAGCAGACAGGCATCAAAGGCCTAACATTGGGCTGGCTGTAGGCAAGTTAAAATTGGTTCCAGGGGAACACGGCCATCAGTGGCCTGGTCAGTGTAGTTGTAGTTGAAAGAACGGGACGCAGACAGGCTTCGAAGGCCTAACATAATAACATAGGGCTGGCTGTAGGCAAGTTAAAATTGGTTCCAGGGGAACACGGCCATCAGTGGCCTGGTCAGTGTAGTTGTAGTTGAAAGAACGGGACGCAGACAGGCTTCGAAGGCCTAACATAACAAACTTGGGCTGGCTGTAGGCACTTTTAAATTGGTTCCAGGGGTACACGGGCAGCAGTGGTCTGGTCAGTGGAAGTCTAGTGGAAGGAGTGACCGCAGACAGGCTTCGAAGGCCTAACATAACAAACTTGGGCTGGCTGTAGGCACTTTTAAATTGGTTCCAGGGGTACACGGGCAGCAGTGGTCTGGTCAGTGGAAGTCTAGTGGAAGGAGTGACCGCAGACAGGCTTCCAAGGCCTAACATAACAAACTTGGGCTGGCTGTAGGCACTTTTAAATTGGTTCCAGGGGTACATGGGCAGCAGTGGTCTGGTCAGTGGAAGTCTAGTGGAAGGAGTGACCGCAGACAGGCTTCCAAGGCCTAACATAACAAACTTGGGCTGGCTGTAGGCACTTTTAAATTGGTTCCAGGGGTACACGGGCAGCAGTGGTCTGGTCTGTGGAAGTCTAGTGGAAGGAGTGACCGCAGACAGGCTTCGAAGGCCTAACATAACAAACTTGGGCTGGCTGTAGGCACTTTTAAATTGGTTCCAGGGGTACACGGGCAGCAGTGGTCTGGTCAGTGGAAGTCTAGTGGAAGGAGTGACCGCAGACAGGCTTCCAAGGCCTAACATAACAAACTTGGGCTGGCTGTAGGCACTTTTAAATTGGTTCCAGGGGTACATGGGCAGCAGTGGTCTGGTCAGTGGAAGTCTAGTGGAAGGAGTGACCGCAGACAGGCTTCCAAGGCCTAACATAACAAACTTGGGCTGGCTGTAGGCACTTTTAAATTGGTTCCAGGGGTACACGGGCAGCAGTGGTCTGGTCTGTGGAAGTCTAGTGGAAGGAGTGACCGCAGACAGGCTTCGAAGGCCTAACATAACAAACTTGGGCTGGCTGTAGGCACTTTTAAATTGGTTCCAGGGGTACACGGGCAGCAGTGGTCTGGTCAGTGGAAGTCTAGTGGAAGTCTAGTGGAAGGAGTGACGGCAGACAGTCTTCGAAGGCCTAACATAACAAAATTGGGCTGACTGTAGGCACTTTTAAATTGGTTCCAGGGTAACACAGCCAGCAGTGGCCTGGTCAGTGTAGTAGTTGTAGAAAGAAGGGACCGCAGACAGGCTTCGAAGGCCTAACATAACAAAAATGTCAAAACAATGGTATTGTCAGTGCCAGGCATTGAAGGATGTCAGCGCCTAGACTACACATTGGTGAAGCTGTGAGAGATAATTTTGCTAGTGGTAGAGCACTGTTTGAGCTGGGGGGGGGAACTGTCTTGTGGCCGGCGGTACAGGCACAGGGCCCCTCATATTACAACGGTGTGTCTGACGTTGGGTGCGCACCACCACCGCCAGAGACACTTTATTGTACTATGAGGGACCCAGTGGCAGTGCCGTCGACCAAAAGCGGCCACACCCACCTCTTCAGACAAACAGCACTCTCAAGGGTCCAAGCGCAAAGTGGCGATAGCACGGCCCCGTGTGGGGAGTTTGGCCATTTCGTGAGGTGGAAACATGTCGTATGCTGGACAATCAGGTGAAGAAAATTACGAGATTGGAAAAGTCATTCAGAATAGTCCACAGGCAAGACCTTTTCATAGGAAAGCTAGGTGTCAGCCGGGCAGGGTGGGGCAAAAGATTTTGAAATCCAGTTGTGGTTCATTTTAATGAAGGTTAGATCATCTACATTTTGGGTAGCCAGACGAGTCCTTTTTTCTGTTAGTATTGAACCTGCAGCACTGAATACTCTTTCTGATAGGACACTAGCTGCCGGGCAAGCAAGCTCCTGCAATGCATATTCTGCCAATTCTGGCCAGGTGTCTAATTTGGATGCCCAGTAATCAAATGGGAATGACGGTTGAGGGAGAACGTCGATAAGGGATGAAAAATAGTTTGTAACCATACTGGACAAATGTTGTCTCCTGTCACTTTGAATTGATGCTGCAGTACCTGTCCTGTCTGCGGTCATAGAAAAATCACTCCACAACCTGGTCAGAAAACCCCTCTGGCCAACGCCACTTCTGATTTCTGCCCCTCTAACACCTCTGGTCTGCTGGCCCCTGGAGCTCGTGTGAGAACGATCAGGGGCGCTGTGTGCAGGGAATGCCAGAAGCAAACGGTCAACAAGAGTTGATTGTTTTGTTGCTAATATTAGTTCCAAGTTCTCATGTGGCATAATATTTTGCAATTTGCCTTTATAGCGAGGATCAAGGAGGCAGGCCAACCAGTAATCGTCATCGTTCATCATTTTTGTAATGCGTGTGTCCCTTTTGAGGATACGCAAGGCATAATCCGCCATGTGGGCCAAAGTTCCCGTTGTCAAATCTGCGGTTGTGCTTGGTTGAGGGGCAGTTGCAGGCAAATCTACGTCACTTGTGTCCCTCAAAAAACCAGAACCCGGCCTTGCCACGCCACCAATCTCCCGTGCCCCCGGGAAAGCTTCCTCATTAAAAATATACTCATCCCCATCATCCTCCTCATCCTCCACCTCCTCTTCGCCCGGTACCTCGTCATGTACACTGCCCTGACCAGACAATCGCTGACTGTCATCAAGGCTTTCCTCTTCCTCTGGTGCAGACGCCTGATCCTTTATGTGCGTCAAACTTTGCATCAGCAGACGCATTAGGGGGATGCTCATGCTTATTATGGCGTTGTCTGCACTAACCAGCCGTGTGCATTCCTCAAAACACTGAAGGACTTGACACATGTCTTGAATCTTCGACCACTGCACACCTGACAACTCCATGTCTGCCATCCTACTGCCTGCCCGTGTATGTGTATCCTCCCACAAAAACATAACAGCCCGCCTCTGTTCGCACAGTCTCTGAAGCATGTGCAGTGTTAAGTTCCACCTTGTTGCAACGTCTATGATTAGGCGATGCTGGGGAAGGTTCAAAGAACGCTGATAGGTCTGCATACGGCTGGAGTGTACAGGCGAACGGCGGATATGTGCGCAAAGTCCACGCACTTTGAGGAGCAGGTCGGATAACCCCGGATAACTTTTCAGGAAGCACTGCACCACCAGGTTTAAGGTGTGAGCCAGGCAAGGAATGTGTTTCAGTTGGGAAAGGGAGATGGCAGCCATGAAATTCCTTCCGTTATCACTCACTACCTTGCCTGCCTCAAGATCTACAGTGCCCAGCCACGACTGCGTTTCTTGCTGCAAGAACTCGGACAGAACTTCCGCGGTGTGTCTATTGTCGCCCAAACACTTCATAGCCAATACAGCCTGCTGACGTATGCCAGTAGCTGCCCCATAATGGGAGACCTGGTGTGCAACAGTGGCAGGTGCGGATGGAGTGTTTGTGCGACTGCGGTCTGTGGACGAGCTCTTGCTTCTGCAGGAGGACGAGGAGGAGGAGGAGGAGGAGGGGGTGCGAACGGCTACAGACAACTGTTTACTAGACCGTGGGCTAGGCAGAACTGTCCCAAACTTGCTGTCCCCTGTGGACCCTGAAAACACCACATTTACCCAGTGTGCCGTGATGGACACGTAACGTCCCTGGCCATGCCTACTGGTCCATGCATCTGTTGTCAGGTGCACCTTTGTGCTCACAGATTGCCTGAGTGCATGGACGATGCGCTCTTTAACATGCTGGTGGAGGGCTGGGATGGCTTTTCTGGAAAAAAAGTGTCGACTGGGTAGCTCGTAGCGTGGTACAGCGTAGTCCATCAGGTCTTTGAAAGCTTCGCTTTCAACTAACCGGTAGGGCATCATCTCTAACGAGATTAGTCTAGCTATGTGGGCGTTCAAACCCTGTGTACGCGGATGCGAGGCTAAGTATTTCCTTTTTCTAACCATAGTCTCATGTAGGGTGAGCTGGACTGGAGAGCTGGAGATCGTGGAACTAGCGGGGGTGCCGGTGGACATGGCAGACTGAGAGACGGTGGGAGATGGTATTGTTGCCGCCGGTGCCCTAGATGCAGTGTTTCCTACTACGAAACTGGTGATTCCCTGACCCTGACTGCTTTGGCCTGGCAAAGATACCTGCACAGATACAGCAGGTGGTGCGCTAAATGGTGGTCCTACACTGCCGGAAGGGATGTTGCGTTGATGACTAGCTTCATTGGCCGAGGGTGCAACAACCTTAAGGGACGTTTGGTAGTTAGTCCAAGCTTTCAAATGCATGGTGGTTAAATGTCTATGCATGCAACTAGTATTGAGACTTTTCAGATTCTGACCTCTGCTTAAGGAAGTAGAACATTTTTGACAGATGACTTTGCGCTGATCAATTGGATGTTGTTTAAAAAAATGCCAGACTGCACTCTTTCTAGCATCGGATACCTTTTCAGGCATTGCAGACTGAGCTTTAACCGGATGGCCACGCTGTCCTCCACCAGGTTTTGGCTTTGCCACGCGTTTTGGGCAAGATACGGGCCCGGCAGATGGAACCTGTGGCGATGTTGATGCCTGCTGCGGCCCCTCCTCCTCCTCTGCTTCAGAACTGCTGCCGCCTGCACCCTGTTCCCCCAATGGCTGCCAATCGGGGTCAAGAACTGGGTCATCTAATAACTCTTCTTGTACCTCCTGCGCAACTTCGTCTGTGTCACCGTGTCGTTCGGTGGTATAGCGTTCGTGATGGGGCAACATAGTCTCATCAGGGTCTGATTCTTGATCAGCACCCTGCGAGGGCAATGTTGTGGTCTGAGTCAAAGGACCAGCATAGTAGTCTGGCTGTGGCTGTGCGTCAGTGCACTCCATGTCAGATTCAATTTGTAATGGGCATGGACTGTTAACTGCTTCACTTTCTAAGCCAGGGACGGTATGTGTAAAGAGCTCCATGGAGTAACCCGTTGTGTCGCCTGCTGCATTCTTCTCTGTTGTTGTTTTTGCTGAAGAGGACAAGGAAGTGACTTGTCCCTGACCGTGAACATCCACTAACGACGCGCTGCTTGTACTTTTACCAGTTTCACGAGAGGAGGCAAAAGAGCTAGAGGCTGAGTCAGCAAGATAAGCCAAAACTTGCTCTTGCTGCTCCGGGTTTAAAAGCGGTTTTCCTAATCCCAGAAAAGGGAGCGTTCGAGGCCTTGTGTAGCCGGACGACGAACCTGGCTCCACAGCTCCAGACTTAGGTGCAATATTTTTTTCCCCACGACCACCTGATGCTCCACCACTACCACTACCCTCATTACCAGCTGACAATGAACGCCCCCGGCCACGACCTCTTCCACTAGACTTCCTCATTGTTTTAAAAACGTAACCAAACTAACGTTATTTGTTGCAGTCACACAACTTACACGGTGAGCTATAACTTCAGTATGATTTAGCTACCCCTTTACAGGTTGGTGAGACCACAGCGAAAATCAGGCCCAATGTTACACACTCTTTTTTTGGTGGCTGCAAATTAGAGAGATGCCCCACACGCAGGACTGTCACTGAAGCACAAATGTTAATATTAATGTCACACTATTATTTTTTTTTTATTTTTATTTTTTTCAGGAACACTTTAGAAACCCCCCAAAAAAAAAAAAATAGATTTTTGCAGGGAGAATTTAGAAAACAAATGTAACAAACTATATGCTTTCTATGGGCCACTGAGTGAGAGATGACGCACACAGGAATCAGGAGTGGCACACAAGCCCAGAGGCCAATATTTTTCTACCAATGATTGATGGAGTTATTTTCTCTGGTAGATTTTGGAACCCAAATCAAGGAAAAAAAATATAGGCTTTCTATGGACCACAATTGGAGAGAGAGAGAGAGAGAGAGAGAGAGATGGCACACCCAGGAGTCAAGACTGGCACACAAGCAGAAAGGCCAATATTAATCTCCCATTTTTTGGGGGGGTTTGTTTTTTTTTTTTTTTTTTTTGTTTTTTTTCAGGGAGACTTTAGAAAAAAAAATAATAAAAAAAATATGATTTTATCAGGAAGAATTTAGAAACCAAATAAAATAAAATTATTTTTTCAGGGAGAATTTATAAAACAAATAAAAACAAAAATAGGCGTTCTATGGCCCACTGACTGAGAGATGACGCACACAGGAGTCAGGAGTGGCACACAAGCCCAGAGGCCAATATTTTTCTACCAATGATTGATGTAGTTATTTTCTCTGGTAGATTTTGGAACCCAAATCAAGGAAAAAAAATATAGGCTTTCTATGGACCACAATTGGAGAGAGAGAGAGAGAGAGAGAGAGAGATGGCACACCCAGGAGTCAAGACTGGCACACAAGCAGAAAGGCCAATATTAATCTCCCACTGTTTTTTTTGGTTGTTTTTTTTTTTTTTTTTGCAGGGAGACTTTAGAAAAAAAAATAATAAAAAAAATATGATTTTATCAGGAAGAATTTAGAAACCAAATAAAATAAAATTATTTTTTCAGGGAGAATTTATAAAACAAATAAAACCAAAAATAGGCGTTCTATGGCCCACTGACTGAGAGATGACGCACCCAGGAGTCAAGACTGGCACACAAGCAGAAAGGCCAATATTAATCTCCCACTGTTTTTTTTTTTTTTTTTTCAGGGAGACTTTAGAAAAAAAAATAATAAAAAAAATATGATTTTATCAGGAAGAATTTAGAAACCAAATAAAATAAAATGATTTTTTCAGGGAGAATTTAGAAAACAAATAAAACCAAAAATAGGCGTTCTATGGCCCACTGACTGAGAGAGAGAGAGAGATGGAACGCTTAGTACTGGCACACAAGCCCAAAGGGCAATATTAATCTCCCTTTTTTTTTCAGGGAGAATTTCTAAAACCCAAAAAAAAAAAAAAATAGGCTTTCTATGGCCCACTATTTGTGAGAGAGATGGGACGCTCAGGACTGGCACAGATGGCACGCTCAGGACTGGCACAGAAGCCCAGAGGCCAATATTAATCTCCCTTTTTTTCTGGGAGAATTTATAAAACCAAAAAAATATTTAAATAGGCTTTCTATGGCCCACTATTTGTGAGAGAGATGGCACGCTCAGGACTGGCACAGATGGCACGCTCACAACTGGCACACAAGCCCAGAGGCCAATATTAATCTCCCTTTTTTCAGGGAAAATTTATAAAACCAAAAAAAAAATTAAATAGGCTTTCTATGGCCCACTATTTGTGAGAGAGATGGCACGCTCAGGACTGGCACAGATGGCACGCTCACAACTGGCACACAAGCCCAGAGGCCAATATTAATCTCCCTTTTTTCAGGGAAAATTTATAAAACAAAAAAAAAAATTAAATAGGCTTTCTATGGCCCACTATTTGTGAGAGAGATGGCACGCTCAGGACTGGCACAGATGGCACGCTCACAACTGGCACACAAGCCCAGAGGCCAATATTAATCTCCCTTTTTTTCAGGGAGAATTTATAAAACCAAAAAAAAAATTAAATAGGCTTTCTATGGCCCACTATTTGTGAGAGAGATGGCACGCTCAGGGCTGGCACAGATGGCACGCTCAGGACTGGCACACAAGCCCAGAGGCCAATATTAATCTCCCTTTTTTTCAGGGAGAATTTATAAAACCCAAAAAAAAATAAAATAGGCTTTCTATGGCCCACTATTTGTGAGAGAGATGGCACACTCAGGACTGGCACACAAGCCCAAAGGCCAATATTAATCTCCCACTGTATTTTTATCAGGGAGAATTTATACACCCCACAAAAAAAAATACAGAAAAATGAAAAGGCTTTCTATGGCCCACTATGTGAGAGAGATGGCACACACAGGGATGGCACTCTAGCAGAAATGCCAAATTGCCAATCTTAATCTCCCACCAAAAAAAAAAAAAACAGGGAATGTCCTACAATTACTATCTCCCTGCCTGCAGTAATCTCAGCCAGGTATGGCAGGCAGCTACTATCTCCCTGCCTGCAGTAATCTCAGCCAGGTATGGCAGGCAGCAATAAGGAGTGGACTGATGCACAAATGAAATAAAAAGTGTGGACAAACAAAAAAGATAGCTGTGCAGAAAGGAAGGAACAAGAGGATTTGTGCTTTGAAAAAAGCAGTTGGTTTGCACAGCGGCGTACACACAGCAATGCAGCTATCAGGGAGCCTTCTAGGGCAGCCCAATGAGCTACAGCGCTGAGGGGAAAAAAAAAAAAAAAAAACTTCCACTGTCCCTGCACACCGAGGGTGGTGTTGGACAGTGCAAATCGCTGCAGCACAAGCGGTTTTGTGGTTAATGGACCCTGCCTAACGCTATCCCTGCTTCTGACAAAGCGGCAGCAACCTCTCCCTAAGCTCAGATCAGCAGCAGTAAGATAGCGGTCGGCGGGAACGCCTCTTTATAGTCCCTGTGACGTCGCAGACAGCAAGCCAATCACTGCAATGCCCTTCTCTAAGATGGTGGGGACCAGGACCTATGTCATCACGCTGCCCACACTCTGCGTTTACCTTCATTGGCTGAGAAATGGCGCTTTTCGCGTCATTGAAACGCGACTTTGGCGCGAAAGTCGCGTACCGCATGGCCGACCCCGCACAGGGGTCGGATCGGGTTTCATGAAACCCCGACTTAGCCAAAAGTCGGCGACTTTTGAAAATGTTCGACCCGTTTCGCTCAACCCTACTCTTAACCTTCGTCAGGCTGCATAATTTTACAACATTAACAGGCTGCAGAGGTACAATTGTATCTTCATATATATTTTATTGAAATTTGGCCAATATATTCTGGACCAAAACTGCAGAGATGTCACGAAATTTCAGCCCTCTATGGCTTTTCAAAAAAAAAAGTTATTGCAATTTTAAAACGGAATAGTTACAATTGTGCCTACTCAGCCGGACGAAGGTTAAAATGTCATTTTTTCATTTCTGTCTTTATCTTTTTATAAATGTTCTTAATTTTACACATAATAACTATTTGATACATTATACACAGCAAAACTACAATAAATATAATAACAATCGGATTAGATAATACATTTTCTCCTGCCATTTTCGCTGAAGACTGTGACCAACTAGTTACTGATTTTCTTAAATTTCTCCACCAAGATGAGCCTGACATACTTGTCCATTCATGTTCTATATCATTTAAATTCCCTTGCTCATGTCTGAATACAATTTCAGCTTCTTTTAGTTGTTTTGTTAATAAATTTAACAAACCCTTGTCTTTATCTCATTTGTCCACTTATCCCAAGAAAAATTATTTGGGACAAATTGAACTGTATTGGAAGGATTTTTAGATTTCTTGAACCTATTAACGTAACATTAATTCTTCCTTCCTTCTTTGTGACAGTTTTCACATTTCCCTCAGTACAATATAAACCTATTGTCAGATTTTCAGCACGTACACCGGATGAAAAGAATGCAGAAACAACTTCTTTTTCTGACATAACTTGGAAACAAATCTTATTAGCGCTTACTGGTGTCACCAAGTCATGTATCGTGTGTACATTCTCAACTCTGGCATGACATGAGGTTTGATTTTGGACACATGAATGATAAATGACTTTATCCTGTCCAGGTAAACACATTACCTTAGAAACAAAATTTAAGCATGGGGAAATGTCTAATTGTTCAGTGTTTGTACCGTCAAATACAAAAGCTGTGTACTGTAATTGATAATATAACAATTGTGTATGACTAACAGGAATTCCCAGAACAGTTCTAGGAACCAGGGATTCTTCTCTTCCAGACACTGGAATCAGTGATGTTCCTACACAAATGTTCTGTTCACATGCTAACCACTTATTTACCCACAAATCTGTATGATTTAGTGCAAAATTATATTCTGTAGGCAAATTTCTCATTAATCCTAAAGGTGTAATCCCACTTTGTAATGCTTGTGCAATCATTTTCAGATTGGTGGAATACTCAATCTGAATTTCTAGACATGTTTCGGCCACTTGAGATTCCTGTTCACTTTCGATTAAAGCTAAAGTAGCATCTTGTAGATGTGATACAGAAAATCCCAATACAGCAGCAGCAGTGTTCAAAACCATCTTTTCAGGGACTTGATTCAAACTTTTCTGAATCTTTACCCCTTTACCTCCAATATACCCAATATTTTCCAGATCTGCTTTAAGTGTATGTATGTCCATAGTATTAATTAGACTTCCTACTGTTCTTACTGTAATCCACCCAAAATACCTTTTAACACTCCCCTCTTATTTCTAACCTGTGCTGGGGTTCTTTTCCCAAACCATTGTTCTATTCCCATTTCCATGTTAATGAGATGTGATTTGCATTGGGAAAATCAAGAAGAGATTTTCCAATTAGACATGTTAAAAGTCCATATCGTAGTCATAAACACTCCATCTCGTAATAGAGGTTTAGATTGGAATTGATTAATTTGGAAAGGAGTAGATGGTTGAAATATTGTCTGTGTGCATACATTATCTACTGCTGACCATACATTTACATCTTTACATTGTTTGTAATTTTTTTTGTTAAAACACAACATTGGTAAAGTCCAAAATCCTTAGGAGATGGATTATCTACAGAAAAAATAAAAATTTTATCCAACAACCTCACATTACCGGATTGACCTCTGTGTATAACATTTGTTGGACCATTTGAAAAACTTCCCAAAAATAATATATCTTTGGTCCATGTTAACAGAGATTCCAAAGGTAACTCTAACCTTGTGTTGCAATTTAATAACAAAGGAGACATATTTTCTTGACTATGTACTGCTTGTGGGGTAACCCTTACTTGTGGAGCTATAGTATTTGTTACTGTAAAGATTACAGATACCTGTACTTGTACTGGTTCTCTAGTTTTCTGGAAGTTCCATGTTTTTACCCAATCTTCATCTCCTTCTGTAATAGAAAGTAATAAAGGATCCAAAGTTTTCCCAAAAAGTTGTGTCTTTAACCAAATATCTGTTTTGGATGTTCCAACTTTCCCTTTTGTGATCATATAATTTGTAATATCACCTGACCACACAGCCTTTTCTTCACTTCTTATCTCTATATTCCAGTATAACACATCTGTAGGATTACATTCTGTTAAATATTAATTATTCTTATTTTTTCTGTACTGAGCACATTGCTTATTGCTGACACTATCAAAAGCTATTTCTGTGTATGTAGCTCAGAGTATAAGTTAACACCATATACAGAGAACACGTGATCTGTGTTGGACATATATAAACGTCTCTTAGGAGGGCGTGGGGGCTTTTTGTCACGTGGGACGGTCACCTCCCTTCCTACATTTCATTCTCCATGGACGTCCAACAAGGAAGGAACAACAGCTGATAGCGGAAGCCATGATGACCTTCAAACTTCACACAGACAGACTGTTTTACCATTCAGGACCTTGGGAAAGATGAGTAACAAGACAAGCGCTGATATCTACACATGGACAATCTACTTTTATGTTTTCTGCAATTTGGTTTTTCTGTGGACAACTCAATAAACCACTATATTTCTCATCAGAATACCATGACATTTTTCTTTTAAGAATAATGCACCTGGTTAAGTCTTGATTAAATATTTTTGAGCAATAACAATTTTTAACATTGGCCAAGCCAGCCAGTTTTGATTTTTTGTGCTATTTTTGCGTGAATTTCCTTCAATCTTGCACACGGGGGAGGAGAGAAGAGCTAGATGTTATGCAAGTTTTCAGAAATTTCACTTCAAAACTTCAAGTCACAAAGATCTCACAAGAACCTATGAAACAGACTAACAGGTGCAAGATGGTTTGACAAGCAGTAGCATCGAATGTGCTGAAGACAGACGTGCTGAAAATAGCCGTGCTGAAGTCCGGAGCCCAGCGTTGTAAAAGCAAAGGGATTACAAGCTGAGATTTCAAGGTAAGACAAATGGATTTGATTAATTCATATGCTAAATCAAGTCAGATAGAATTTGTAAGTTTGTACGGATCTAGCTTAGAAATATTTTGGTTTTCTTTATTTGAAGAATGCAGAATCGCAAATATGAAGTTAGATTCTAAGCTAATGTCTAGGAAAAAAGAAAAAGAGCAACTGAAAACTATTTTACATATGGTTTATGTATTTAACGAGTTTGTTAAAGAGAAGTCCAAAAAAGACAGTGTAGAAAGAATTTCTAAGGAAATGGAAATTAATGATGTTCCCGAGATTGACTATAATGGGAAGAGTGAGGAAGATGTGACTCACGTGTGTGTGGCCGCCCAAGGTGACATTGACTTTGTGATTCATGATGAAAAACAAGATGGAGGAAGCGTAGGAGACATGACAATTGACAAAGACGATCTACGAGGGAGAGATGTACCATTGCCACTAAAAATAGAAGACGAGGTCCAACTCCAACCTAAATCTAGGAAAATCCTGTTAAAATTATGCAAAATCATTCCTGCATATGATGAGAAAATCCCGGTGTGCAGAAATTCAGAGATATTTGAGAGTTTTGCTGATAAGTTTGATTTGACTAATCAAGAAAAAAATAAATTGTTCAAAATTTGGCTGCCAGTAACTTTTATCAGAAGATATTCATTAAAAATGCAGAATGAGGAGTTCCATGAAGACATGACTGATGTAGAAAGATTAAAAATTTTGATTTTCTGTGGATTAAAAGAAAATTATCCAGATCTTGATATTCTTCTAAAATTGAAGATTGGCCGCAAAGAATGTACTTTTACATTCGTGTCCATTTTTGAAAGGATTTATAAATTGGTCTGTACGAATTTGAATCAACAATCCATGATAAATTGTTTTGTAAACAAATTTAAATTCTTAAATCCTGTATCTCGTGTAATTGCGTCACAGAAAGATTCCTTATATGAATGTGCAAAATCCCTTGATTTTTCTAGAAAACACGAGAATCTTGAAAGGAAAACAAATTTTACTAAGTTTTTGAAACCAGGCAGAATTCAATCTTATCAAAAGCCAAAATCAAAATCTCCAAAACTGACCCAAAATCAAATCTATGAAGTACGAAGAAAATTACATATTTGCTACAAACCCTATGAAACGATTCAGGAGTCTATTAAAGAAGTTCCTCTGAAAGGGTTAAAAGCTGAAGGCTCAGATCTGTCTGTAAAGATGGCGGAAATTGACAAGTGGAAGCAGGTGTGCAACAGCATAGGGAGCGAGCTGAACACTCAGTTATCACAGCAGCTCTTCAAAGGTCTAAAACTGACCTTATTACATAAAGCATTTCAACAAATTATAGACAGAGAGGTAAATTTTGGGTTAGGAATTGGCTAAAAATGTAATTATATTATATGATGAGTTATACAATGTATTGTTTATTAATGTAATTATTTTATTTCAATATAATTCTGCAGTTACATATATTAATATAATATACAGTAAATACTGTAGCATATTTGTATAAGTAGAGATTATATTAACTGCATTTTTATATATATAGTGAAATAATTAAAATTTACTCCAGTAAAAAATATTTAGAATTACATTAAACACATTTAATATATATACATATGTATAAGATATTTACATTATTTTGCTTTTAACCCCTTAAGCCCCGAGGGTGGTTTGCACGTTAATGACCGGGCCAATTTTTACAATTCTGACCACTGTCCCTTTATGAGGTTATAACTCTGGAACGCTTCAACGGATCTTGGCGATTCTGACATTGTTTTCTCGTGACATATTGTACTTCATTTTAGTAGTAACATTTATTCGATATAACTTGCGTTTATTTGTGAAAAAAACGGAAATTTGGCGAAAATTTAGAAAGTTTCGCAATTTTCCAACTTTAAATTTTTATGCCCTTAAATCACAGAGATATCTCACGCAAAATACTTAATAAGTAACATTTCCCACATGTCTACTTTACATCAGCACAATTTTGGAACCAAAATTTTTTTTTGTTAGGGAGTTATAAGGGTTAAAAGTTGACCAGCAATTTCTCATTTTTACAACACCATTTTTTTTTAGGGACCACATCTCATTTGATGTCATTTTGAGGGGTCTATATGATAGAAAATACCCAAGTGTGAGACCATTCTAAAAACTGCACCCCTCAAGGTGCTCAAAACCACATTCAAGAAGTTTATTAACCCTTCAGGGGTTTCACAGGAATTTTTGGAATGTTTAAATAAGAATGAATATTTAACTTTTTTTCACACAAAATTTATTTCAGCTCCAATTTGTTTTATTTTACCAAGGGTAACAGGATAAAATGGATGCCAAACATTGTTGTACAATCTGTACTGAGTACGCTGATAGCCCATATGTGGGAGTAAACCACTGTTTGGGCGCATGGCAGAGCTCGGAAGGGAAGGAGCGCCATTTGACTTTTAAATGCAAAATTGACAGGAATTGAGATGGGACGCCATGTTGCGTTTGGAGAGCCACTGATGTGCCTAAACATTGAAACCCCCCACAAGTGACACCATTTTGGAAAGTAGACACCCTAAGGAACTTATCTAGATGTGTGGTGACCACTTTGACCCACCAATTGCTTCACAGAAGTTTATAATGCAGAGCCGTAAAAATAAAAAATCATATTTTTTCACAAAAATGATCTTTTCGCCCCCAATTTTTTATTTTCCCAAGAGTAAGAGAAGAAATTGGACCTCAAAAATTGTTGGCCAATTTGTCCTGAGTACGCTGATACCCCATATATGGGTGTAAACCATTGTTTGGGCGTATGGCAGAGCTCGGAAGGGAAGGAGCGCCATTTGACTTTTCAATGCAAAATTGACTGGAATTGAGATGGGACGCCATGTTGCGTTTGGAGAGCCCCTGATGTGCCTAAACATTGGAACCCCTCACAAGTGACACCATTTTGAAAAGTAGACCCCTTAAGGAACTTATCTAGATGTGTGGTGAGCACTTTGACCCAACAAGTGCTTCACAGAAGTTTATAATGCAGAGCCGTAAAAATAAAAAATCTTATTTTTTCACAAAAATGATCTTTTCGCCCCCAATTTTTTATTTTCCCAAGGGTAAGAGAAGAAATTAGACCACAAAAGTTGTTGTGCAATTTGTCCTGAGTGCGACGATACCCCATATGTGGGGGTAAACCACTTTTTGGGTGCATAGCAGAGCTCGGAAGGGAAGGAGCGCCATTTGACTTTTCAATGCAAAATTGACTGGAATTAAGTTAGGACGCCATGTTGGTTTGGAGAGCCCCTGATGTGCCTAAACATTAAAACCCCCCACAAGTGACACCATTTTGGAAACTAGACCCCATAAGGAACTTATCTAGATGTGTTTTGAGAGCTTTGAACCCCCAAATGTTTCACTACAGTTTATAACGCAGAGCCGTTAAAATAATTTTTTTTTTTTTTTTCGCAAAAATTATTTTTTAGCCCCCAGTTTTGTATTTTCACAAGGGTAACATAATAAATTGGACCCCAAAAGTTGTTGTCCAATTTGTCCTGAGTACGCTGATACCCCATATGTGGGGGGGAACCACTGTTTGGGCGCATGGCAGAGCTCGGAAGGGAAGGAGCGCCATTTGGAATGCAGACTTAGATGGATTGGTCTGCAGGAGTCACGTTGCATTTGCAGAGCCCCTGATGTACCCAAACAGTACAAACCCCCCACAAGTGACCCCATATTAGAAACTAGACCTCCCAAGGAACTTATCTAGATGTGTTGTGAGAACTTTGAACCCCTAAGTGTTTCACTACAGTTTATAACGCAGAGCCGTGAAAATAAAAATTCTTTTTTTTTTTCACAAAAATGATTTTTTAGCCCCCAGCTTTGTATTTTTACAAGGGTAACAGAATAAATTGGACCCCAAAAGTTGTTGTTCAATTTGTCTTGAGTACGCTGATACCCCGTATGTGGGGGGGAACCACTGTTTGGGCGCATGGCAGAGCTCGGAAGGGAAGGAGCGCCATTTGGAATGCAGACTTAGATGGATTGGTCTGCAGGCGTCACGTTGCATTTGCAGAGCCCCTGATGTACCCAAACAGTAGAAACCACCCACAAGTGACCCCATATTGAAACTAGACCTCCCATGGAACTTATCTAGATGTGTTGTGAAAACTTTGAACCCCCAAGTGTTTCACTACAGTTTACAACGCAGAGCCGTGAAAATAAAAAATCCTTTTTTTTCCCACAAAAATGATTTTTAGCCCCCCAAATTTTTATTTTCCCAAGGATAACAAGAGAACTTGGACCCAAAAAGTTGTTGTCCAATTTGTCTCGAGTACGATGATACCCCATATGTTGGGGTAAACCCCTGTTTGGGCGCACGGGAGAGCTCGGAAGTGAAGGAGCACTGTTTTACTTTTTCAATGCAGAATTGGCTGGAATTGAGATCGGACGCCATGTCGCGTTTGGAGAGCCCCTGATGTGTCTAAACAGTGGAAACCCCCAATTATAACTGAAACCCTAATCCAAACGCACCACTAACCCTAATCCCAACTGTAACCCTAACCACACACCTAACCCTGACACACCCCTAATTCTAATCCCAACCCTAATCCCAACCGTAAATGTAATACAAACCCTAACCCTAACCCTAGCCCTAACCCTAGCCCTAACCCTAACCCTAATGGGAAAATGGAAATAAATACATTTTTTTTAATTTTATTATTTTTCCCTAAGGCTAGGTTCACATTGCATTAGGGAAATCCGTTTAGCACTAGCGGATTGCGCTAACGCAATGTCTTTTTAGGTGTCGTGTTTAGTGGTCGCGTTAACGTCCCCGCTCTGGAAGATCGGGGATCGGACCTCGGGCGCGCCGCGGACGCTGCAAGCAGCGTCTGAGGCGCGCCACAAAAGAACGGCACCTTGCTAGCGCGAGCCGAAAATGGCACGCTCTAGCGATGCGCTACACCCGAAAATCACATTGCTGTCAATGGTTGTGCTAACGGACCCGTTGCACGGCGTTAATTGTGACATTTTCGCCGTGCAACGCTGTCCGTTAGCGTTAACCCATTAACGCAATGTGAACCTAGCCTAACTAAGGGGGTGATGAAGGGGGGTTTGATTTACTTTTATAGCGAGTTTTTTATATCGGATTTTTATGATTGGCAGCCGTCACACACTAAAAGACGCTTTTTATAGCAAAAAAGTTTTTGTGTCTCCACATTTTGAGACCTATAATTTTTCCATATTTTGGTCCACAGAGTCATGTGAGGTCTTGTTTTTTGCGGGACGAGTTGACGTTTTTATCGGTTACATTTTCGGACATGTGACATTTTTTTATCGCTTTTTATTCCGATTTTTTGTGAGGCAGAATGACCAAAAACCAGCTATTCATGAATTTCTTTTGGGGGAGGCGTTTATACCGTTCCGCGTTTGGTAAAATTGATGAAGCAGTTTTATTCTTCGGGTCAGTACGATTACAGCGATACCTCATTTATATCATTTTTTTTATGTTTTGGCGCTTTTATACGATAAAAGCTATTTTATAGAAAAAATAATTATTTTGGCATCGCTTTATTCTCAGGACTATAACTTTTTTATTTTTTTGGTTATGATGCTATATGGCGGCTCGTTTTTTGCGGGACAAGATGACGTTTTCAGAGGTACCATGGTTATTTATATCCGTCTTTTTGATCGCGTGTTATTCCACTTTTTGTTCAGCGTTATGATAATAAAGCGTTGTTTTTTGGCTCGTTTTTTTTTTTTTTTTCTTACGGTGTTCACTGAAGGGGTTAACTAGTGGGCCAGTTTTATAGGTCGGGTCGTTACGGACGCGGCGATACTAAATATGTGTACTTTTATTGTTTTTTTTGTTTTTTTTTTATGTAAAGAAATGTATTTATGGGAATAATATTTTTTTTTTTCTGCTTTATTTAGGAATTTTTTTTTTTTTTTTTTTTACAAGTGTGGAAATTTTTTTTTTTACTTTTTCACTTTGTCCCAGGGGGGGACATCACAGATCACCGATCTGACAGTGTGCACAGCACTCTGTTAGATCGGTGATCTGACATACAGCCGGGCAGGATTAGAGCTGCAGCTGCAGCCTGATCCTGACCCGGAAGTGCTCCCTGCAGGACCCGGATGCAGCCCGGCGGCCATTTTGGATCCGGGGACTGCAGGGAGAAGACGCTCGGTACACGGTGAGCACATCACCGTGTACCGATCGTCTCAGGGAAGCCCGCAGGGAGCCCTCTCCCTGCGCGATGCTTCCCTGCACCGCCGGCACACCGCGATCATCTTTGATCGCGGTGTGCCGGGGGTTAATGTGCCGGGAGCGGTCCGTGACCGCTCCTGGCACATAGTGCCGGATGTCAGCTGCGATAGGCAGCTGACACCCGGCCGCGATCGGCCGCGCTCCCCCCGTGAGCGCGGCCGATCGCATATGACGTACTATCCCGTCCATGGGAATTAAGTCCCAGGTCACCTGGACGGGATAGTACGTCATATGGGATTAAGGGGTTAAATAAATATGAAATTAACCTTTATCTTTCATTTTCCCTTAGAATTTTACTTTCAAAGCAAGGATTGAACAAAAAAAATACCTGTTTTATGAATTTATGTCCTATTCACACAGGAAGCTATATTAACTGCATGATTTATATTATTTATTTTAAGTGTTAAATATATATATATCTAACAACCTAAAAATGTGTGTACTACATGTAAATTTTTCTGTAACTATGTTTTTTTCCACTGCATGGTGCATGACTTGACAGCTGTGAGTTAAGGGATATCATATAGCCTTGTTTTTAATTTTAGGAATTTTCCTCAGCCTTTACATGCAAATGGATTCCTGTACCGAAATAGCTGTGAAACATTCAACTCGGGTTTCTTGTGAATGGAGGAGTCCTTTCTATAGGTTAAAACATACTGTCAGGGGCGTGGCTTCGGTGCTGATGGAGAAGCACCTGTGAAGAGGGAGCTCCTGGGGTTTTGTCCCATTTAAGCTACTTTCATCGCATTAAGGAGACCCCCATGCCACACAGACCCCTTATAACATCAGCTGATACAACAGAGACCCCCTCCAACCAAGTTCCGGGGCAACATTTCCACATTTAGGGCTCCAAAGCCCCAAAGCTGCATCAGCACGTCTAGGCCTCAGGCCTGCCGCCCAGTGGATTCATCCGCGCTGGCCTTAGCAGGAATCTATGCCTCCTGTACTCAGGGATAAACTCCCATAACAGACTCATCCCCTCCTTTCAGGGTTCCCACGACCGACCACCGGACATAGGAGAGAACAGAAACAAGGTTCTGACCATCTGGGACCCCAGCGCCAGCCAGAGCCCGCAGCCGAAATAGTCCCCTCTCCCAGGCTTGCAGCGCCGCCGGAGATCCGCCCTCAGCAGCCGCTATCCACAGACGGTGAGAGCGGAGCTGCAGCGGCGCCTACAATCAACATACGGCCGGCCGTCTGCTCCGATAGAAGACCCCGCGACCATCCCCAGAAGACCGGCTCCGGAGCATCGGCGGCAGAATAAGATTGAAGTCTCCTTCCACGCCAGGAACAGCGCCGCCGGGACCTCACCGCCAGCGCCTGTCAGGCGCCAACAAATAGTGCAGAGCCACAGCGGCGGCGAACACTCTCCCCGCAGCCGCTGTCAGAAGATCCCCCGGCCGACACTCCCGGAGTAGAGGACCCGGACCGCATACACTAACGCGGCAAGTACCGGAGCTCCGGTCTCGGACGGAGACCCGAAGCTCCGCCCCTCCATCTTAAGCCCGCGTCTCCGCCGGCGCCGCCGAGGATATCACCGGCGACGGAGATCTGAGCTGGTGGGCACGGAGCTGCAGCGGTGCCAAGGCAGGTAACCGCCCCAGCCCCTGACCCCCCCATCGGGCTCTGACACGCTGAGCCGCCCCTCCATTCTGGTGGCTTGGCTACTAGTGGTGCTGCCGATATACCGGCACCGCTCCATACCCCTAAGCTCTCACTCACTCTCCCCAGTAATCCCGGTCCTGTCGGGCAATCCCTGGAGCACATTTCCACAGTGCAGTTCTGGTGGGGCACCGGTTCGATCCCCCTCCACCTCTCCTTTCTACACACCAAGCCCCCCTACAATCAGAGGGCATCAATATTCCTCCCTATACTCGGTCATATAATAAATATAATAAATAAATAATTAAATAAATAGTAAATTAAAGATTCAAGATCCCAAAATAGCTGTCTATGGGAAGTAGTCCCGGCAACACCATCCAGGAATTCATACGCAGGGGCCATTTTGTTGTTTGCTCCCTAGAACTGACAACAGAGAGCAATAGCTCTAAATCCTAAGCTCTGTACCAAAACTATAAAAATTAACCTGTTCAGAGACTCCTACAGTATTTTCTCCTCTGACTTCCTGTAATAAGGAGCATTATTTCCTACATTAACAGATAACTAAGGGAAAAAGGTTGAAACTCAGTGCCATTGCATTCAACTCAAACACATCAGAACAAATTCAGCCAAGGTACCAACGGCTTCTACACCTTACATCTGCCAACATGAGCGGCACTAAACCCAAAGGAAAAACCGCCCCAACCGCACCACTAAGATCCCAGTATAGCCAGAAACAGGAAAAAACCCTAAGTCGCAGAGACCAGGAAAAAAACAGACATAATTCCTTCTCCTCTCCCAGGCCCAGATCTAGGTCTCCCAGGAGAGACTTACCTAACCTTCTAGAATACGAGTCTTTTAGCAAGTCTCCAACCAATAAACCTTCCCCAATAAAAATGGACTCGTCGTCTAGCCTAAAAAGATCGAACCCAGGCGCAACAAGCGAGAAGTACATATCTACGGGAAATTACTCAGAAATAGAAGACGAGATTGACTCTAGTGACACCTCTCCTAATCCAACTCCCATGAAGAGCAAAATTAAATATGACAACCCAGGCTCCTTCGTAAGCTCTAATCCGCCAGATTACGAAGATTTACTAAACAAACTAGCATCTAAAGTGGACGAAAAATTAAATATCGTCGTCAAAACACTAAAGACTGAAATGGATAATAACTTCCAAAAATGCTGTGACAAACTAGACAACATAGACAGACAACTATCCAAACATGAAGAAAGGATCAACAGGCTTGAACACAGGTCATCAATCTCATTTGACGAACTTGACCGAGTTAACATTGAGTTGAAAAACTTACGCTCCAAGATTGCCGATTTGGAGGACAGAAGTAGAAGGAATAACTTAAAAATCAGGGGAATCCCTGAAGACGTGCCCCAAGACCAGTTATCTCATCATATAAAAGACATATTTAAATCAGCCTTGCCTGACCTATCAGACCTAGACCTAACAATTGACAGGGCCCACCGACTGCCAAAACCTCCTAAAGTCCCCGCTGATTTACCAAGAGACACTATTCTCAAAGTTCATTTCTTCAAGACTAAGGAAGCCATTCTCTCTTACTTGAGGGACAAAAAATCCTTCCCAGACCCTTACAAAAATCTGAAGGTTTTTCCCGATTTTTCCAAAGACACCCTGGAAGGTCGCAGAGAGTTTAGGCCAGTCACGTCAGCCCTCCGCGACAGAGGCATTAAATATAGATGGGGCTTCCCGCTCAAACTTCTAGTCTCCTTCCGGGAAAAAATCATCCCGATCTATTCGGTCGAAGAAGGAATGGACTTCGTCAGATCACTAGGCCGTTGATCATTTATGTTCTCAATATATGGTTAATTTCCATTGTAAGGGGTCTCCTTTTTCTTTTCTCATCATATTTTGGGATAAACCCCTTATTCCCGTCCACGTGTACTAACCCCTTTCTTTTTCTTCTAGGTAGCTCTGTCGACCTACCAGTTTTGTTCTAATTTTTCTTCTCCCTAGGTACTCACCAAGTTTTGGCTGATTTGTAGATATACTAGGGAAGAGTTTTATTTAGGTCCTTGTATACCTGTTGTGATTTTATGCTTGTTTCCTCCTAGGTTACATCAGTCCTTTTTGTTTTACTTTGTAAATATGTCATTCAAGATACTCTCCTATAATGTTAGAGGGCTGAATAGCCCACAAAAAAGGCATGCTTTGTGGAGAGAGTTGATCAGCCTTCAGACAGACATTGCATGCATACAAGAGACAAAATTCCTGGCGGGGAATCACCCCTACTTTAATCATCGTAGCTTTCCTCATATTTTTGAGGCCTGTAACTCCAGCAAAAAAACGGGGGTGACTACCCTGATCAGGAATAGTGTACCTTTCGAGTTCACGGAGGAATATGCTGATCCAAAAGGCAGATACCACATCCTGATATGCAATATTAACGGCCAAGATTGTACTCTAATCAACACATATGCTCCAAACAAAAACCAGATTAGCTTTTTGTCCAAGCTTCTGAAGAAAATCAACAAGGTTAAGGGTAACCTCATCTTCCTAGGTGACTTTAATGTCACCCCTGACAAAACGCTTGACTCTTCTTCTGGCCTGAGACCAGCCTCAGAGGACCTGAATTGGTGGCTGGACAAAAATGAGCTCTATGACACCTTCAGATGTCTTAATTCCACATCTAAAGAATATACTCATTTTTCTTCGGTCCACCATTCAGCATCCAGGATTGATCTGATATTATCAGACATCTTCTCTCTTGAAAAATTCAAAAAGGTGTACATCGGGGACAGGACACTGTCGGATCATTCCCCTGTCACTGGAGAAGTAATCCTTGGTCCCTCCCTAAAAAACTCTAGAACATGGAAATGCAGCTCATTTATCATTCACGATTCCATCCATCCGACTACGATCCGAAATAATATTTCCCATTTTTTCAACGAAAATCCTCCAGAAATCACCAACCCCGCAACCAATTGGTGCGCCCATAAAGCTGTTATTAGAGGCACCATAATAAACATATCCTCTAAAATAAAAAAGGAAAAAAGGGCAAAAATCAAAAAACTTCAAAAAGACATTCGTGACTTGGAAAAATCCTTAATTAGCCTCCCTTCCCCCTCATCCAAACTCCAAACAGACTTAAACTCCCTTAGGCAAGACTTAAGATCCCTCCTCTTCTCACCTTATGAAGCAGCCCTTAACACCTCCAAATTTATGGTATACTCCTCCCTGAACAAGCCAACCAAGTACATGGCAAATAGAATAAAAAAACTTAGAATCCACAACAAAATTAACAGAATTTCTTCCCTTTCTGACAACACCACTTTGTCCCACCCTCAAGATATAGTTAATGAATTTTCCAAATATTATTCTAAATTATACAACCTAAATCTAGACCCAACATCCCCCCCACCAAAAGATTCGGACATCAAATCCTATCTCGCCAACATCAACCTTCCTTCCCTTTCAAAAGAAGAAATTGAATCTCTATCAGCCCCTTTCTCCCCCTCAGAAGTTGAAGAGGCCATCAACCACCTTAAATCGCAAAAATCCCCAGGGCCAGATGGCTTTTGTAATTCATATTACAAAGCTTTCGGAAAAAATTTAACACCTCATCTGGTAAAATTATTTAATTATGTTTCTGATTCGGGTTCCTTCCCTCCAGAAATGTTGGAGGCTTCAATCGTCCTTATCCCAAAGCAAGCGGCCAACCCTATGGATACTAGTAGCTATAGGCCTATATCTCTTCTGAACTCAGACATCAAGTTGTTCTCAAAAATTTTGGCCAATAGACTTAGCGTCATCCTCCCTAGACTGATAGTCAATGATCAAATGGGGTTTATTAAAAATAGGCAACCAGTTGACGCCACCAGAAGGATATTGAACCAAATCAAACTCACTAATAAATCCAAAACCCCTACAGTTTTTGTTTCTTTAGACGCTGAAAAGGCCTTTGATCGTATAGATTGGAGTTTCCTCAAACAGACCCTTCAAAAATTTGGTTTTAATGACAAACTTATCTCCTCATTCATGACATTATATCAAGGTCCTACAGCTAAAGTCACCTGCAATAATCATATCTCAGACCCCTTCCATATTAACAATGGCACTAGACAAGGTTGCCCTCTATCCCCTTTACTTTTCAACTTGGCTCTTGAACCCCTGGCGGAACATATCAGACAAAATTCTTCCATTACAGGCATATCCACCAACAAACGCCACCATAAACTTAGTTTATTCGCAGACGACATAATCCTAACCCTTACCAATCCAGTTGTCTCCACTCTAGAAACTATCAAAGAACTTGAAAATTTTGCATCTCTTTCCAAATTCAAAATCAACGGTTCAAAATCTAACATCCTACCCATCAACCTATGCAAAAAGGAAATCAATTCCTTGAAAAAGATAATATCATTCAAGTGGTGCAATGAAGAATTCCCATACTTAGGGATCATAATTAACAAAAACCTCGATAAGACTGCCTCCTTAAACTTGAGAAAGATAGATGAAATACTTAAAAAAGATTGCACCACTTTTAATGATAAAAGTTTGTCCTGGTGGGGGAGAAACCTAACAGTTAAGATGTTTACCCTACCAAAAATTTTGTATATCCTTTGATGTATTCCCCTGCCCATTTCCGCATCTTTCCTGCAGAAGATCCAATCAAGGCTAAATAAATACATTTGGAATGATAAAAAGCCCAGAACAAATACCAGATCCCTTTATAAAGCAAAAATCCACGGAGGAATGGATCTCCCAAATATTACGGCCCACTATAATACGCTTCTACTAAAACAAAGCTCACCCTGGTGGTCAGACCAGAATGAACCTGCATGGCTCGACTTGGAGGCAGAGATTAACGGAAGAAAACCCCTTAAATCCATCATTCTTAAAGCTACATCTAGTTTCCCCAACAAAACCCACAGCCACCCAATTTTTCAGGCGATTTCTCTCGCATGGTCTTCAATTTGGAAAAAGGGGGATGGTGCTCAAAACAGCCCCGTTCAGCTCAAACTATCCCTGTTATTTATCTACTCAATTCTGAATCTTGTCCTACCCCCTATATGGGCTGACTTAAAAATTCAAACCCTTGGCGACATTTACACTGGGTCTAAATTCATTGACTTCAGTTCACTAAAAAATAAATTCAATGCCCCCTCGTCCCTTTTCCTTGATTACATGATTCTGAGGGAAAACCTAAGTCTATTTCTTAACCTCAAATTGAAACTCTCGGAGTCTTCTTCAAAAATCCTATCCAATCCAAACCACTCAATTTTCTGGAGTCACAAATTCATTTACAATAGTTTCAATAAAGATTCATCATTGGTTAAAAGCGCAGCTCTCATAACCTGGGAGAAATCCCTAGGTCTCTCTGCCTCTACAGACGATTGGGAGGAGGCTTTTTCGGCATCATACCAATCAACAATTTCAATGTCCCTTCTGGAGTCACACTTTAAGGTATGTTCCAGGTGGTACTACACTCCAGCGAGACTGTCTCACATCAGCCCATCCAACTCCCCCCTATGTTGGAGGAATTGTGGTCATAAAGGCGACTTATTGCATATCTTTTGGAGCTGCCCCACCGTGGCCCTCTTTTGGCTGGAAATTTCCACAATCATCTCTAAATTGTCAGGATCCCCTTTTACCCTCCCCCCACAATTAGCCCTTCTCTCCTTAGACATTAATCCTATCGACAGATCCTTATTGCGCATAATCCTACATCTCTGTTTAGTAGCTAAAAAATCCATTGCCTACCACTGGAAAAAGGCCACACTGCCCAATGCAGCCTTCGTTGTCAAACTTATGATGCAACATAGAGAACTTGAACTCAAATTTGCCCTGTTCAATAACGAATTTGGCAAATGTTACCAAAAGTGGCATGTATGGGAGCAGCATTATCCTCCTTGAACAACCAACATTATTAATTTGGTTTACGTCCCAATATAAGATGAAAATGTTCACAAGATTTTCTCTCTTTCCCCTCTCATGTTAAATGTCGGTTTCGTAGCCGTAGTTGCTTGTTATCAACAAGCTTTTCACAAGGGCCGTCCCCGTGTATCGTTTAGATAAACTGTTGAGGACTCGTATCTTGCCTATTTGCCTTTCAAGGGTTGCGTCCCTTGCTTCACTCTAAGTTGAATTATTATTACGTACCATGTGTTGTATTTACCCTCCCCTTCTTCCCTTCACTCTTATCCTCCCCTCTCCTTTCCTCCCCTCCTTTCCTCCCCTCCCCTCCAGGTTAAAATATAAAATCCCAATAAAGTTCTTTGGGGAAAAAAAAACAAAAACATACTGTTAGATAATATTTGGGGAATATTCAAAGGAATATTAGAATACTAAATTTAATAGATTACAATGTTCATTGATTGATAATCAGGATACAATATTTTGGGTTAATACATTTTTTTTATTCTTTGTATGTGAAATATGTATTGTGAACGTCTATGTGTGTGTCACATGTGACAAATGACAGAAAAGTGTATGAGCAGCTGCTGAGTGAACTTGACATATGAGAGTGAACCTAATGTAAGAGTGGGGTGTGGTATGCACAGTTTGACAGAGGCCTTATGATTCATGGTATGTTGAAAAAAAAACAACTTTGTGTTTAAGAAATAATAGGATTCAGTTAAATTATTAGAATATTAAGATATATTTAAATATTATTATTCAACATATATTTCTTTAGTGATTATTAGTGAATAAGTACAATAACACATCTTCAAACAAATATCAGTCATAAAGCTGATATGACAGTTATAAAAATAATTATTTTTCACTTGGGTTTTTACAAATTAATTTTTTCACAAAATAATATTTTTTTATATTAAGGGGGAAATGTGTTTTTGATCCTGATTACATCATCACATTTCGTCAATACCTCTTCTTCACACATTTTAATAAAGAAGAAATATTAAGGTATTATTGGGTACAATAACAATAAATATTATAAAAGTCATTTTTTTCTCTAATGAAGGATATTATATGCAAAGTTGCATAATTTCAATATTTTGGTCCTACTTTTCCCCTTCTGAGCATGCCCAGGGTAAGATCTCTCATTGGAGATCAAGGGTCACATGCTCAGGTACTGCAGCAAATCCTATTGGTCCTCTAGGTCCTGAAGGTGTTCAACATCTGTGGCAGCCTCTCATTGGTCCTTCTAGGAAGGTCCTGTACGTGCTGCAGCTATAAGAGGTGCACATGACCACACGGCCATGCGCTAGTATCAATTTATGTATGAGCTCAGTGCCAGTGTGGTCATGTTTGTATGCAGTCAGGGACCCGGCTGAAATAATCCCCTAGAATGCTGGCACCTACGGCGAGGAGTTTCATGTGTGTGTGTTGTGAATTCTGTTGTCGAGCTCCCTCCTGTGGTCATGAATGGTACTTCGGCTGGTTCTGTCCATGGACTTCCTCTGGTGGCTGTGGGTGTTTCTGAGTTTCCTTCCACAGGTGACGAGGCTAATTCGTTAGTGGACTGCTCTATTTAACTCCACTTAGATATTTGCCCCTTGCCAGCTGTCAATGTTGTACTATTGGTCTAGTTCGCTCCTGGATCGTTCTGTTACCTGTTTACTCCAGCAGAAGCTAAGTTCCTCTTTGCTATTTTCCTGATTGCTATTTTTTCTGTCCAGCTTGCTATTGTGAATATTGCCTTGCTTGCTGGAAGCTCTGGGACGCAGTGTGGCGCCTCCGCACCGTGAGTCGGTGCGGAAGTTTTTTTTTCCTGCACACTCTGTGTGGCTTTTTGTAGGTTTTTGTGCTGACCGCAAAGTGACCTTTCCTATCCTCTGTCTGTTCAGTAAGTCGGGCCTCTCTTTGCTAAATCTATTTCATCTCTGTGTTTGTGATTTCATCTTAACTCACAGTCATTATATGTTGGGGGCTGCCTTTTCCTTTGGGGAATTTCTCTGAGGCAAGGTAGGCTTTATTTTCCTTTCTTAGGGCTAGCTAGTTCTGAGGCTGTGACGAGTTGTATAGGGAGCGTTAGGAGCAATCCACGGCTATTTCTAGTGTGTGTGATAGGATTAGGGATTGCGGTCAGCAGAGTTTCCACTTCCCAGAGCTTGTCCTGTGTTTTTGTAGCTATCAGGTCTTTCCGGGTGCTCTTGATCATCATGTTCATTATTGTCCTAACCACCAGGTCATAACAGTACAGCTGGCCCAAAGTATTAATGCATCTCAATAGAGGGATAAGAGAAGTTCTGAGACCATTTTTTTTTCTTTGCAGTGTGTTTTGTCTCTCTTTTCCCCTTTACCTCTGGGTGGTTCAGGACACAGGTGTAGACATGGACATTCAAGGTCTGTCCTCTTGGATGGATAATCTCACTACAAGGGTACAAAACATTCAGAATTGTGGTTCAGAATCCGATGTCAGAGCCTAGGATTCCAATTCCTGATTTGTTTTTTGGTGATAGATCTAAGTTCTTGAATTTCAAAAATAATTGTAAATTGTTTCTTGCCTTGAAACCTCACTCCTCAGGTGATCCTGTTCAACAAGTAAGGATCATTATTTCTTTGTTACGTGGTGACCCTCAAGACTGGGCATTTTCCCTTGCGCCAGGAGATCCGGCATTGCGTGATGTTGATGCGTTTTTCCTGGCGCTTGGATTGCTTTATGACGAACCTAATTCAGTGGATCAGGCAGAGAAAATCTTGCTGGCTCTGTGTCAGGGTCAGGATGAAGCTAGGATATATTGTCAGAAGTTTAGAAAGTGGTCTGTGCTCACTCAGTGGAATGAATGTGCCCTGGCAGCAATGTTCAGAAAGGGTCTCTCTGAAGCCCTTAAGGATGTCATGGTGGGATTTCCCATGCCTGCTGGTCTGAATGAGTCTATGTCTTTGGCCATTCAGATCGATCGACGCTTGCATGAGCGTAAAGCTCTGCACCATTTGGCGGTACTATCTGAGCATGGGCCTGAGCCTATGCAATGTGATAGGACTTTGACCAGAGCTGAACGGCAAGAACACAGACGTCGGAATGGGCTGTGTTTTTACTGTGGTGATTCCACTCATGCTATCTCCGATTTTCCTAAGCGCAATAAGCGGTTCGCTAGGTCTGCCACCATTGGTACGGTACAGTCTAAATTTCTATTGTCCGTTACTCTGATTTGCTCTTTGTCATCCTATTCTGTTATGGCATTTGTGGATTCAGGTGCTGCCCTGAATTTGATGGACTTGGTATGCTAGGCGCTGTGGTTTTTTCTTGGAGCCCTTGCAGTATTCTATTCCATTGTGAGGAATTGATGCTATGCCTTTGGCCAAGAATAAGCCTCAGTACTGGACCCAATTGACCATGTGCATGGCTCCTGCACATCGGGAGGATATTCGCTTTTTGGTGTTGCATAATCTGCATGATGTGGTCGTTTTGGGGTTACCACGGCTACAGGTTCATAATCCAGTATTGGACTGGAAATCTATGTCTGTGTCCAGCTGGGGTTGCCAGGGGGTACATGGTGATGTTCCATTTGTGTCAATTTCGTCCTCCACTCCTTCTAAAGTTCCGGAGTTTTTGTCGGATTATCGGGATGTATTTGATGAGCCCAAAGCCAGTGCCCTACCTCCTCATAGGGATTGCGATTGCGCAATTAATTTGATTCCTGGTAGTAAGTTTCCTAAGGGCCGATTGTTCAATTTATCTGTGCCAGAACACGCCGCTATGCGGAGTTATATAAAGGAATCCTTGGAGAAAGGCCATATTCGCCCGTCGTCATCACCGTTAGGAGCAGGGTTCTTTTTTGTGGCCAAGAAGGATGGTTCTTTGAGACCTTGTATTGATTACCGCCTTCTTAATAAAATTACAGTCAAATTTCAGTATCCTTTGCCGTTGCTGTCTGATTTGTTTGCTCGTATTAAAGGGGCTAGTTGGTTCACCAAGATAGATCTTCGAGGGGCGTATAATCTTGTGCATATTAAACGGGGCGATGAATGGAAAACAGCATTTAATACGCCCGAGGGCCATTTTGAGTACCTGGTTATGCCATTCGGGCTTTCCAATGCGCCATCAGTATTTCAGTCCTTTATGCATGACATCTTCCGAGAGTACCTGGATAAATTCCTGATTGTGTATTTGGATGATATTTTGGTCTTTTCGGATGTTTGGGAGTCTCATGTGAAGCAGGTCAGAATGGTGTTCCAGGTCCTTCGTGCAAATTCCTTGTTTGTGAAGGGGTCAAAGTGTCTCTTTGGAGTTCAGAAGGTTTCATTTTTGGGGTTCATTTTTTCCCCTTCTAAAATAGAGATGGACCCTGTTAAAGTCCAGGCTATTTACGATTAGACTCAGCCGACATCTGTGAAGAGCCTGCAAAAGTTCCTGGGCTTTGCTAATTTTTATCGTCGCTTCATCGCTAATTTTTCTAGTGTTGCTAAACCGTTAACTGATTTGACCAAGAAGGGTGCTGATGTGGTCAATTGGTCTTCTGCGGCTGTAGAAGATTTTCAGGAACTGAAGCGTTGTTTTTCTTCGGCACCGGTGTTGTGCCAGCCAGATGTTTCGCTCCCGTTTCAGGTTGAGGTTGATGCTTCTGAGATTGAAGCAGGGGCTGTTTTGTCGCAAAGAAGTTCTGATGGCTCGGGAATGAAGCCATGTGCTTTCTTTTCTAGAAAGTTTTCACCTGCTGAGCGCAATTATGATGTTGGTAATCGAGAGTTGTTGGCCATGAAGTGGGCATTCGAGGAGTGGCATCATTGGCTTGAAGGAGCCAAGCATCGCGTGGTGGTCTTGACAGATCACAAGAATTTGACTTATCTTGAGTCTGCCAAACGGTTGAATCCGAGACAGGCTCGATGGTCGTTATTTTTCTCCCATTTTGATTTTGTGGTTTCGTACCTCCGGGCTCTAAGAATGTGAAGGCTGATGCCCTGTCAAGGAGTTTTGTGCCTGACTCTCCGGGTGTTCCTGAGCCGGCGGGTATTCTCAAAGTGGGGGTAATTTTGTCTGCCATCTCCCCTGATTTGTGGCGGGTGCTGCAAAAATTTCAGGCTGATAAACCTGACCTGACTGTTTGTCCTTGTTTGTCCCTGATAAATGGACTAGTAGAGTTATCTCTGAGGTTCATTGTTCGGTGTTGTCTGGGCATCCTGGAATCTTTGGTACCAGAGATTTGGTGGCTAGATCCTTTTGGTGGCCGTCTTTGTCACGGGATGTGCGATCTTTTGTGCAGTCCTGTGGGACTCGTGCTCGGGCTAAGCCCTGCTGTTCTCGTGCCAGTGGGTTGCTTTTGCCCTTGCCGGTCCCGAAGAGGCCCTGGACGCATATTTCTATGGATTTTATTTCGGATCTCCCCGTCTCTCAAAAGATGTCGGTCATTTGGGTGGTTTGTGATCGCTTCTCTAAGATGGTCCATTTGGTACCCTTGTCTAAATTGCCTTCCTCCTCTGATTTGGTGCCATTGTTTTTCCAGCATGTGGTTCGTTTACATGGTATCCCGGAGAACATCATTTCGGACAGAGGTTCCCAGTTTGTTTCGAGATTTTGGCGCTCCTTTTGTGCTGGGATGGGCATTGATTTGTCTTTTTCCTCGGCTTTCCATCCTCAGACAAATGGCCAAACCGAACTAACTAATCAAACTTTGGAAACATATCTGAGATGCTTTGTTTCTGCTGATCAGGATGATTGGGTGTCCTTTTTGCCGTTGGCTGAGTTCGCCATTAATAATCGGGCCAGCTCGGCTACTTTGGTTTCGCCGTTTTTCTGCAATTCTGGTTTCCATCCTCGTTTCTCTTCAGGGCAGGTTGAGTCTTCGGACTGTCCTGGTTTAGATACTGTGGTGGATAGGTTGCAGCAGATTTGGACTCATGTGGTGGACAATTTGACATTGTCACAGGAGAAGGCTCAACGTTTCGCTAACCGCCGGCGCTGTGTGGGTCCCCGACTCCGTGTTGGGGATTTGGTTTGGTTGTCGTCTCGTTATGTTCCTATGAAGGTTTCCTCTCCTAAGTTTAAGCCTCGTTTCATTGGTCCGTATAAGATTTCTGAGGTTATCAATCCTGTGTCATTTCGTTTGGCCCTTCCAGATTCTTTTGCCATCCATAATGTGTTCCATAGGTCGTTATTGCGGAGATACGTGGCGCCTGTGGTTCCATCCGTTGATCCTCCTGCCCCCGTGTTGGTTGAGGGGGAGTTAGAGTATGTGGTGGAGAAGATTTTCGATTCTCGTATTTCGAGACGGAAACTCCAGTACCTGGTCAAGTGGAAGGGTTATGGTCAGGAGGATAATTCCTGGGTTTTTGCCTCTGATGTTCATGCGGCCGATCTGGTTCGTGCCTTTCATTTGGCTCATCCTGGTCGGCCTGGGGGCTCTGGTGAGGATTCGGTGACCCCTCCTCAAGGGGGGGGTACTGTTGTGAATTCTGTTGTCGAGCTCCCTCCTGTGGTCATGAATGGTACGTCGGCTGATTCTGTCCATGGACTTCCTCTGGTGGCTGTGGGTGTTTCTGAGTTTCCTTCCACAGGTGACGAGGCTAATTCGTTAGTGGACTGCTCTATTTAACTCCACTTAGATCTTTGCCCCTTTCCAGCTGTCAATGTTGTACTATTGGTCTAGTTCGCTCCTGGATCGTTCTGTTACCTGTTTACTCCAGCAGAAGCTAAGTTCCTCTTTGCTATTTTCCAGTTTGCTATTTTTTCTGTCCAGCTTGCTATTGTGAATATTGCCTTGCTTGCTGGAAGCTCTGGGACGCAGTGTGGCGCCTCCGCACCGTGAGTCGGTACGGAAGGTTTTTTTTCCTGCACACTCTGCGTGGCTTTTTGTAGGTTTTTGTGCTGACCGCAAAGTGACCTTTCCTATCCTCTGTCTGTTCAGTAAGTCGGGCCTCTCTTTGCTAAATCTATTTCATCTCTGTGTTTGTGATATCATTTTAACTCACAGTCATTATATGTGGGGGGCTGCCTTTTCCTTTGGGGAATTTCTCTGAGGCAAGTTAGGCTTTATTTTCCTTTCTTAGGGCTAGCTAGTTCTGAGGCTGTGACGAGTTGCATAGGGAGCGTTAGGAGCAATCCACGGCTATTTCTAGTGTGTGTGATAGGATTAGGGATTGCGGTCAGCAGAGTTTCCACTTCCCAGAGCTTGTCCTGTGTTTTTGTAGCTATCAGGTCTTTCCGGGTGCTCTTGATCATCAGGTCCATTATTGTCCTAACCACCAGGTTATAACATGTGTGTATTCAGGGACCCAGCTGAAATAAGCCCCTAGAATGCTGGCACCTCCAGCGAGGAGTTTCATGTTTGCATTTGACTGCATGATCACCATCTGCTCTACTAAGTAGCTGTGTGCCTCTGTGAGCCAAACAGGGCACAGCGTTATCTTTGCTAGCAGACTCTGTGAAGTAACAGAGTCTGTTTATACTACTATATTGTACCGCCATATCTAGCTGCAGGTGCTTTTCTGCACGGTGGATCCCGGGTTGCAAACGCACCAACTTCTTCTAATAAACATATATTCGGTGCATTCCGCCAACCCTAACAGTATACTAGCGCCAGGGTCTGGCTAGTCATGGCGGACACACAGCAATCCATGCGGTACATCCAGCAGCTGGAGGGTAGGTTGGCGGCTCTCGAGCGCACAACCTCAGCTGTGGATGTAACCGCAGTTGCTGTTCAGGCTTCTAGCGTGGCTGCAGCAATCATGTCCACTGCCACCCCTGTTCTGACTCTATCTCGCCTCCCGCTGCCAGAAAAATTTTCTGGTGATAGTAAATCTTGTAGGGGTTTCGTGAGCCAGTGCTCTATACATCTCGAGCTTCTGGCCGCACGTTTCCCCACAGCGGGCTAAGGTGGGATTTATTGTGTCTCTCCTGTCGGACAGGGCGTTGGAGTGGGCTAAGCCGCTGTGGGAGCATGGCGATCATGTGGTGCAGAGTGCTCTGTTGTTCTTGAGTAATCTGAAAAAGGTCTTTTTAGGACCTCATGTCACCCATGATACTGCGCTCCAGCTGTTGGCATTGACTCAGGGCTCATCCTTGGTCAGCCATTTTGCCGTCCACTTTCGCACCCTAGCATCTGAGCTGGAGTGGGCGGATAAAGCCCTTATGCCGATATTTTGGAGGGGACTGGCTGACCATGTGAAGGATGCTCTGGCCACTAGGGAGATTCCCGCCACACTGGAGGAGTTAATAACTGTATCCACTCGTATTGATCTCCGTTTTCATGAGCGGAGGTTAGAGCGAGCCCAGTGTAGGCAGAGGTTTCGGCTGGCTCCCACCTTTGCCAAACCTTTGGAATCTCCAGTCCTGGTCCCTGAGTCACATGAGGCCATGGCAGGGTCACGAGCGGGATCTAAGTCCCAGACCGCTCGTGCACTCCAGGTTTGTCATGTTTGCCAGCAGTCAGGACATCTTGCAACCAGATGTCCTCAGCGGTCGAGGGAACGTCAGCGTCTAGTGGTAGTAGGTGGAGGTACACTAGACACGGCGACGTTTGCCTCCAAATTGTCCTTTAAGGGGACAATTACTATAGGCTCACTTACCCACTCGGTAGAGCTCTGCGTGGATTCTGGGGCGGAGGGCAATTTTATGTCTCCTGCCTTCGCCCAACATCACGCAATTCCCCTGGTAATGTTAGCTCAACCAGTAACCGTACGAGTGGTAAATGGGTCGACACTGCCCTCACAGATAACACACCAGACCATCCCTTTTTCTCTGTCCATGTCGCCATCTCATCAGGAAATTATATCTCTGCTCGTCATTCCTGAGGGAATTGATGAGGTCCTGTTAGGGATACCTTGGCTACGGTACCACTCTCCTCATATTGAGTGGTCCACAGGCAGAATTTTGGGATGGGGTGAATCTTGTGGGGGTAGATGTCAGACGGAAAGTGTTCAGGTTGCTACTACAGAGGTACCCGCAGATCTATCCTCTCTCCCCAAGCAATATTGGCCCTATGTGGACGTGTTCTCCAAAAGAGCTGTGGAGACCCTTCCACCTCACCGCCCCTATGACTCTCCTATTGACTTCTTGCCTGGTGCTGAGCCTCCCCGGGGTCGAGTTTATCAGTTATCTCTCCCGGAGACGGAGGCAATGTCACAGTACATCCAGGAAAATCTGGCAAGAGGATTCATTAGGAAGTCAGTGTTACCTGCAGGGGCTGGGTTCTTCTTCGTGCAGAAGAACGGGGAACTACGTCCATGCATAGACTACAGGGTTCTTAACGCCATCACCGTTAAGAATAAGTATCCTCTGCCCCTAATATCTGAGCTTTTTGATAGGCTTCGGGGAGCAAGGGTGTTTACTAAACTAGATCTGCGGGGTGCTTACAACCTGACTCGCATCCATGAGGGGGACGAATGGAAGATGGCTTTTAACACCAGGGATGGGCACTATGAATATCTAGTGATGCCCTTTGGGCTCTGTAATGCCCCAGACATTTTCCAAGACTTTGTAAACAATATCTTCCGGGATATGCTCTCCACCTCGGTCGTAGTGTATCTGGATGATATTCTCATCTACTCTCCAGATATTGACTCCCACCGGAGAGATGTTTGCAGAGTCTTCGACCTCTTACGAACTAACTCCCTCTATGCCAAGTTGGAGAAATGTGTTTGAGCAGGAGTCTTTACCTTTCCTAGGCTATATCATCTCTGCCCAATGATTGGCTATGGATCCTGCCAAACTACAGGCTGTGATGGACTGGCAAGAACCCCACTCCCTTAAAGCGGTGCAGCGCTTTATGGGGTTCATTAACTATTATCGCCAATTCATTCCTCATTTCTCATCTTTGGTAGCTCCCTTGGTAGCCTTCACCAAGAAGGGAGCAAGTCCCAAATTGTGGTCTGTGGAGGTCTCAAAGGCTTTCACTTCTATTAAATCTCATTTTGCCAGCGCTCCCATTCTACATCGCCCTGATATGGATAAGCCATTTATAATGGAGGTGGATGCCTCTTCCGTTGGTGCTGGAGCAGTCCTCTTCCAAAAGGATGCTCAAGGTTGGAAGCATCCTTGCTTCTTCTTTTCCAAAACCTTCACACCAGCGGAGAGGAATTATTCCATGGGGAACAGGGAGTTGCTAGCAATGAAGTTAGCCTTCTCAGAGTGGAGACATCTCTTGGAGGGGCCTCTTTTTCCCTTCCAAGTATTCACTGGCCACAAGAATTTGGTTTATTTACAGACCGCCCAATGGCTAAATTCTCGCCAGGCCAGATGGTCCTTGTTCTTCTCTCGGTTCCATTTCACCCTCCATTTTCTTTCCGGGGAGAAGAACATTCGTGCCAACGCTCTCTCTCGCTCCGTTGTATCATCTGAGGAGAAGGAAGAGGAGCCTCGGCTTATTGTCCCTTCCGAGAGCCTGAGAACTGTGGCCCCGGTTTCGCTAGAGTCTGTGCCTCTGGGCAAGACTTTTGTACCATCCAGTCTGCGTCCAGAGGTTCTCTCTTGGGCTCACTCGTCTAGGGTGGATGGAGATTTTGGAACCACAAGGACATCTGGGCTACTGGCGAGGACATATTGGTGGCCGCATATGGCCTGTGATATCGCAGACTATGTTCGGGCATGTGTCTCCTGTGCCAGGAACAAGTCTCCTCGTCAACGGCCAGCTGGGTTGCTTCATCCCCTGCCGGTGGCAGACAGACCCTGGGAGATGGTCGGGATGGATTTTGTGGTGGGCTTACCCAAGTCTCGTAGCTGCACCATTATATGGGTAATCATCGACCATTTTTCCAAAATGGTGCACTTGGTGCCTCTTACACGGTTACCTTCTGCATGGGCTCTGGCGGCGTTGTTTATCAAACACATTTCGCCTACATGGTATGCCTAGTTTGCGTCTCGATTCTGGAGAGAGCTTTGTCGTCTACTCAGCATTGAGTTGAATCTCTCCTCAGCTTATCATCCCGAGACAAATGGGTTGTTAGAGAGGGCCAACCAGACCTTGGTCACATATCTTCGACATTTTGTCTCAGTCAGGCAGGATGACTGGGCATCCTTGCTACTGTGGGTGGAGTTTGCGCTGAATAACGCCATAGCCGACTCCATCGGACAGACCCCATTCCTCCTAAAATATGGTCAGCATCCGCGGGTACCTGTGCCTATGCCCGTGTCTTCCGCCGACTCCAGGGTGGCAGACTGGGCTGTGGAGGCACAGGACATTTGGGACCGCACTCAGGATGCCATTTAGGCCTCCAAGGAGAGGATGAGGTTCTCCGCCGATGCACATCGATGCCCCGCTCCGACCTTTGCTCCTGGTGACTTAATGTGGCTCTCCGCCCGTAACATCAGGCTGCGAGTTGAGTCCACTAAGTTTGCTCCTCGCTACTTGGGCCCTTTCAAGGTCCCTGAACAGGTTAACCCAGTGGTCTACCGTCTGGCCCTTCTGCCATGTCTGGGTATCACCAACACCTTTCATGTGTCCCTCTTGAAGCTCGTATACATGTCCCGGTTTTTTGAGTCATCTGCCGGGACATCGGGTTCATCTACGGACGATTATGAGGTGAATGCTATTTTGGGGTGCAAGGTGGTACGTGGCAAAAAATTTTATTTGGTGGACTGGAAGCGTTATGGTCTTGAGGACAGGTCCTGGGAGCCTGCTGAGAATATTCGGGCTCCGCAGCTCATTGCTGCCTTCAAGCGTGGGAGGTCCAAGGAGGGGGGCCTAGGAGGGGGGTAATTAATTAAGTAAATAAGGCAGCACACTGCAGCGCTAAAACATGTAAACTTGAAAACACGAAATTTGAACTGCATTACTGCACTAGAAATATGAAAAATGAGAGCTTTTAGCGCATAAAAATGGCCAATTTTATGTGTACCTGGTAGCCCCTTTACGGCATCTCTCTTATACCAGGTCCTACACTTGCCTTACCTCGCTGAGAATAAATGTCTCCATCTGAATGGGTGCATGTGAAACCTCTTCTTAGACTAAAATTCTCTCTGTGGAGGGGTATTGGACCTGCTGTAATTAAAACACCTGAAGCTAGGAGGCGGAGTGCACGATCAGAAGGCTAAAGAATACATTTCAAAAACCTGACCGGCACATCCAAACATAGACTAAGTGTGAACAGGTGCTGAACCTAGAGTAGCCAACTCGTATATAGTTAAGTAAATAAGGCAGCACACTGCAGCGCTAAAACATGTAAACTTGAAAACACGAAATTTGAGAGAGAATTTTAGTCTAAGAAGAGGTTTCACATGCACCCATTCAGATGGAGACATTTATTCTCAGAGAGGTAAGGCAAGTGTAGGACCTGGTATAAGAGAGATGCCGTAAAGGGGCTACCAGGTACACATAAAATTGGCCATTTTTATGCGCTAAAAGCTCACATTTTTCATATTTCTAGTGCAGTAATGCAGTTCAAATTTCGTGTTTTCAAGTTTACATGTTTTAGCGCTGCAGTGTGCTGCCTTATTTACTTAACCCCTTCATGACCCAGCCTATTTTGACCTTAAAGACCTTGCCGTTTTTTGCAATTCTGACCAGTGTCCCTTTATGAGGTAATAACTCAGGAACGCTTCAACGGATCCTAGCGGTTCTGAGATTGTTTTTTCGTGACATATTGGGCTTCATGTTTGTGGTAAATTTAGGTCAATAAATTCTGCGTTTATTTGTGATAAAAACGGAAATTTGGCGAATATTTTGAAAATTTCGCAATTTTCACATTTTGAATTTTTATTCTGTTAAACCAGAGAGTTATGTGACACAAAATAGTTAATAAATAACATTTCCCACATGTATACTTTACATCAGCACAATTTTGGAAGCAAAATTTTTTTTTGCTAGGAAGTTATAAGGGTTAAAATTTGACCAGCGATTTCTCATTTTTACAACGAAATTTACAAAACCATTTTTTTTAGGGACCACCTCTCATTTGAAGTCAGTTTGAGGGGTCTATATGGCTGAAAATACCCAAAAGTGACAACATTCTAAAAACTGCACCCCTCAAGGTACTCAAAACCACATTCAAGAAGTTTATTAACCCTTCAGGTGCTTCACAGCAGCAGAAGCAACATGGAAGGAAAAAATGAACATTTAACTTTTTAGTCACAAAAATTATCTATTAGCAACAATTTTTTTTATTTTCCCAATGGTAATAGGAGAAACTGAACCATGAAAGTTGTTGTCCAATTTGTCCTGAGTATGCTGATACCTCATATGTGGGGGTAAACCACTGTTTGGGCACACGGCAGGGCTTGGAAGGGAAGGAGCGCCATTTGACTTTTTGAATGAAAAATTGGCTCCACTCTTTAGCGGACACCATGTCACGTTTGGAGAGCCCCCGTGTGCCTAAAAATTGGAGCTCCCCCACAAGTGACCCCATTTTGGAAACTAGACGCCCCAAGGAACTTATCTAGATGCATAGTGAGCACTTTGAACCCCCAGGTGCTTCACAAATTGATCCGTAAAAATGAAAAAGTACTTTTTTTTCACAAAAAAATTATTTAGCCTCAATTTTTTCATTTTCACATGGGCAACAGGATAAAATGGATCCTAAAATTTGTTGGGCAATTTCTCCTGAGTACACCAATACCCCATATGTGGGGGTAAACCACTGTTTGGGCACATGGTAAGGCTCGGAAGGGAAGGAGCGCCATTTGACTTTTTGAATGAAAAAGTATCTCCATCGTTAGCGGACACCATGTCGCGTTTGGAGAGCCTCTGTGTGCCTAAACATTGGCGCTCCCCCACAAGTGACCCCATTTTGGAAACTAGACCCCCCAAGGAACTTACCTAGATGCCTAGTGAGCACTTTAAACCCTCAGGTGTTTCACAAATTGATCTGTAAAAATGAAAAAGTACTTTTTTTTCACAAAAAAATTCTTTTCGCCTCATTTTTTTTCATTTTCACATGGGCAATAGGATAAAATGGATCCTAAAATTTATTGGGCAATTTCTCCCGAGTACGCCGATACCTCATATGTGGGGGTAAACCACTGTTTGGGCACTCGGCAGGGCTCGGAAGGGAAGGCGCGCCATTTGACTTTTTGAATGGAAAATTAGCTCCAATTGTTAGCGGACACCATGTCGCGTTTGGAGAGCCCCTGTGTGCCTAAACATTGGAGCTCCCCCACAAGTGACCACATTTTGGAAACTAGACCCCCCACGGAACTTATCTAGATGCATATTGAGCACTTTAAACCCCCAGGTGCTTCACAGAAGTTTATAACGCAGAGCCATGAAAATAAAAAATAATTTTTCTTTCCTCAAAAATGATTTTTTTAGCCTGGAATTTCCTATTTTTCCAAGGGTAATAGGAGAAATTAGACCCCAAATGTTGTTGTCCAGTTTGTCCTGAGTACGCTGATACCCCATATCTGGGGGTAAACCACTGTTTGGGCGCACGGCAGGGCTCGGAAGGGAAGGCACGCCATTTGGCTTTTTAAATGGAAAATTAGCTCCAATCATTAGCGGACACCATGTCACGTTTGGAGAGCCCATGTGTGCCTAAACATTGGAGATCCCCCAGAAATGACCCGATTTTGGAAACTAGACCCCCAAAGGAACTAATCTAGATGTGTGGTGAGGACTTTGAACCCCCAAGTGCGTCACAGAAGTTTATAACGCAGAGCCATGAAAAAAAAAAGAAATTATTTTCTCAAAAATGATCTTTTAGCCTGCAATTTTTTATTTTCCCAAGGGTAACAAGAGAAATTTGACCCCAAAAGTTGTTGTCCAGTTTCTCCTGAGTACGCTGATACCCCATATGTGGGGGTAAACTACTGTTTGGGCACATGCCGGGGCTCGGAAGTGAAGTAGTGACATTTTGAAATGCAGACTTTGATGGAATGCTCTGCGGGCGTCACGTTGCGTTTGCAGAGCCCCTGATGTGGCTAAACAGTAGAAACCCCCCACAAGTGACCCCATTTTAGAAACTAGACCCCGAAAGGAACTTATCTAGATGTGTGGTGAGCACTTTGAACCCCCAAATGCTTCATAGAAGTTTATAATGCAGAGCCGTGAAAATAATAAATACGTTTTCTTTCCTCAAAAATAATTATTTAGCCCAGAATTTTTTATTTTCCCAAGGGTTACAGGAGAAATTGGACCCCAAAAGTTGTTGTCCAGTTTCTCCTGAGTACGCTGATACCCCATGTGTGGAGGTAAACCACTGTTTGGGCACACGTCGGGGCTCAGAAGGGAAGTAGTGACTTTTGAAATGCAGACTTTGATGGAATGGTCTGCGGGCGTCACGTTGCGTTTGCAGAGCCCCTGGTGTGCCTAAACAGTAGAAACCCCCCACAAGTGACCCCATTTTAGAAACTAGACCCCCAAGGAACTTATCTAGATATGTGGTGAGCACTTTAACCCCCAAGTGCTTCACAGACGTTTACAACGCAGAGCCGTGAAAATAAAAAATCATTTTTCTTTCCTCAAAAATGATGTTTTAGCAAGCATTTTTTTATTTTCACAAGGGTAACAGGAGAAATTGGACCCCAGTAATTGTTGCGCAGTTTATCCTGAGTATGCTGGTACCCCATATGTGGGGGTAAACCACTGTTTGGGCACACGTCGGGGCTTGGAAGTGAGGGAGCACCATTTGACTTTTTGAATACAAGATTGGCTGGAATCAATGGTGGCGCCATGTTGCGTTTGGAGACCCCTGATGTGCCTAAACAGTGGTAACCCCTCAATTCTACCTCCAACACTAACCCCAACACACCCCTAACCCTAATCCCAACTGTAGCCATAACCCTAATCACAACCCTAACCACTACCCTAATTCCAACCCTAACCCTAAGGCTATGTGCCCATGTTGCGGATTTGTGTGAGATTTTTCAGCATCATTTTTGAAAAATCCGCGGATAAAATTCACTGCGTTTTACCTGCGGATTTTCCGCGGATTTCCAGTGTTTTTTGTGCGGATTTCACCTGCGGATTCCTATTGAGGAACAGGTGTAAAACACTGCGGAATCCGCACAAAGAATTGACATGCCGCGGAAAATACAACGCAGCGTTTCCGCGCGGTATTTTCCGCACCATGGGCACAGCGGATTTGGTTTTCCATAGGTTTACATGGTACTGTAAACCTGATGGAACACTGATCCACACCGTGTGCACAAAGCCTAATTCTAAAGGTACGTGCACACGCTGCGGAAAACGCTGCGGATCCGCAGCAGTTTCCCATGAGTTTACAGTTCAATGTAAACCTATGGGAAACAAAAATCGCTGTACACATGCTGCAGAAAAACTGCACGGAAACGCAGCAGTTTACATTCCGCAGCATGTCACTTCTTTGTGCGGATTCCGCAGCGGTTTTACAACTGCTCAAATAGAAAATTGCAGTTGTAAAACCGCAGTGAAATGCGCAGAAAAAATGCAGTAAATCCGCCGTAAATCCGCAGCGGTTTAGCACTGCGGATTTATCAAATCCGCAGCGGAAAAAAACGCAGAGGACCAGAATACGTGTGCACATTCCTAACCCTAACCCTAGCCCTAACCCTACCCCTAACCCTAACCCTAGCCCTAGCCCTAACCCTAGCCCTACCCCTAACCCTAGCCCTAACCCTACCCCTAACCCTACCCCTAACCCTAACCCTAACCCTACCCCTAACCCTAACCCTATTCTAACATTAGTGGAAAAAAATCTTTATTTTTTTATTGTCCCTACCTATGGGGGTGACAAAGGGGGGGGGGGGGTCATTTATTATTTTTTTATTTTGATCACTGAGATAGATTAGATTTGGAACGAATCTGCCGGCCGCATTTTGGAAGATGGCGGCGCCCAGGGAGAAGACGGACGGACCCCGGCAGGATCGGTAAGTATGATGGGGTGGGGGGGCGCACGGGGGGGGATCGGAGTATGGGGGGGTGGATCGGAGCGTTGGAGGGGTGGAACGGAGCACGGTAGGGGGGGTGGAACGGAGCACGGGGGGGTGGAACGGAGCATGGGGGGTGGAACGGAGCACGGGAGGGGGTGGATCGGAGTGCAGGGGGGGTGATTGGAGCACGGGGAGGGTGATTGGACCACGGGGGGAGCGGAGCACAGGACGGAGGGGAGCCGGAGCAGTGTACCGGACAGATCGGAGGGCTGGGGGGGCGATCGGTGGGGTGGGGTGGGGGCACATTAGTGTTTCCAGCCATGGCCGATGATATTGCAGCATCGGCCATGGCTGGATTGCAATGTTTCACCAGTTATAATAGGTGAAATATTACAAATCGCTCTGATTGGCAGTTTCACTTTCAACAGCCAATCAGAGCGATCGTAGCCACGGGGGGGTGAAGCCACCCCCCCTGGGCTAAACTACCACTCCCCCTGTCCCTGCAGATCAGGTGAAATGGGAGTTAACCCTTTCACCCGATCTGCAGGGACGCGATCTTTCCATGACGCCACATAGGCGTCATGGGTCGGATTGGCACCGACTTTCATGACGCCTACGTGGCGTCAAAGGTCGGGAAGGGGTTAACTATATACGAGTTGGCGACTCTAGGTTCAGCACCTGTTCACACTTAGTCTATGTTTGGATGTGCCGGCCAGGTTTTTGAAATGTATTCTTTAGCCTTCTGATCGTGCACTCCGCCTCCTAGCTTCAGGTGTTTTAATGACAGCAGGTCCAATACCCCTCCACAGAGAGAGAGAATTTTAGTCTAAGAAGAGGTTTCACATGCACCCATTCAGATGGAGACGTTTATTCTCAGCGAGGTAAGGCAAGTGTAGGACCTGGTATAAGAGAGATGCCGTAAAGGGGCTACCAGGTACACATAAAATTGGCCATTTTTATGCGCTAAAAGCTCTCATTTTTCATATTTCTAGTGCAGTAATGCAGTTCAAATTTTGTGTTTTCAAGTTTACATGTTTTAGCGCTGCAGTGTGCTGCCTTATTTACTTAACTATATACGAGTTGGCGACTCTAGGTTCAGCACCTGTTCACACTTAGTCTATGTTTGGATGTGCGGTCAGGTTTTTGAAATGTATTCTTTAGCCTTCTGATCGTGCACTCCGCCTCCTAGCTTCAGGTGTTTTAACTATAGCAGGTCCAATACCCCTCCACAGAGAGAGAGAATTTTAGTCTAAGAAGAGGTTTCACATGCACCCATTCAGATGGATACGTTTATTCTCAGCGAGGTAAGGCAAGTGTAGGACCTGGTATAAGAGAGATGCCGTAACGGGGCTACCAGGTACACATAAAATTGGCCATTTTTATGCGCTAAAAGCTCTCATTTTTCATATTTCTAGTGCAGTAATGCAGTTCAAATTTCGTGTTTTCAAGTTTACATGTTTTAGCGCTGCAGTGTGCGGCCTTATTTACTTAACTATATACGAGTTGGCGACTCTAGGTTCAGCACCTGTTCACTCTTAGTCTATGTTTGGATGTGCCGGTCAGGTTTTTGAAATGTATTCTTTAGCCTTCTGATCGTGCACTCCGCCTCCTAGCTTCAGGTGTTTTAATTACAGCAGGTCCAATACCCCTCCACAGAGAGAGAGAATTTTAGTCTAAGAAGAGGTTTCACATGCATCCATTCAGATGGAGACGTTTATTCTCAGCGAGGTAAGGCAAGTGTAGGACCTGGTATAAGAGAGATGCCGTAAAGGGGCTACCAGGTACACATAAAATTGGCCATTTTTATGCGCTAAAAGCTCTCATTTTTCATATTTCTAGTGCAGTAATGCAGTTCAAATTTTGTGTTTTCAAGTTTACATGTTTTAGCGTTGCAGTGTGCTGCCTTATTTACTTAACTATATACGAGTTGGCGACTCTAGGTTCAGCACCTGTTCACACTTAGTCTATGTTTGGATGTGCCAGTCAGGTTTTTGAAATGTATTCTTTAGCCTTCTGATCGTGCACTCCGCCTCCTAGCTTCAGGTGTTTTAATTACAGCAGGTCCAATACCCCTCCACAGAGAGAGAGAATTTTAGACTAAGAAGAGGTTTCACATGCACCCATTCAGATGGATACGTTTATTCTCAGCGAGGTAAGGCAAGTGTAGGACCTGGTATAAGAGAGATGCCGTAAAGGGGCTACCAGGTACACATAAAATTGGCCATTTTTATGCACTAAAAGCTCTCATTTTTCTAGTGCAGTAATGCAGTTCAAATTTCGTGTTTTCAAGTTTACATGTTTTAGCGTTGCAGTGCCTTATTTACTTAATTATATACGAGTTGGCGACTCTAGGTTCAGCACCTGTTCACACTAAGTCTATGTTTGGATGTGCCGGTCAGGTTTTTGAAATGTAGGAGGGGGGTAATGTTAGGGGTCGAGTTCCTGCATCTGCACAGGGGAATCTCAAGCCATCTCCGCTGCGGTCTCCCATTCTTCTCCTGCCGTAGTGGAGCCTGCTCAGCGGAGGCATCGGTCCCAGCGTCATGCTCAGTCTGACACTGTGCGAAGGGTTACTGCTGTCCTTCCAGCTTCTGCCATTGTAGCCAGTACTAATCAGCAGCGAGCAGACGTATTTGGGACTAAGTCTTACTTTTTCCCTTCTGAGCATGCCCAGGGTAAGATCTCTCATTGGAGATCAAGGGTCACATGCTCAGGTATTGCAGCAAATCCTATTGGTCCTCTACGAAGGTCCTGAAGGTGTTCAACATCTGTGGCAGCCTCTCATTGGTCCTTCTAGGAAGGTCCTGTACGTGCTGCAGCTATAAGAGGTGCACATGACCGCACGGCCATGCGCTAGTATCAATTTATGAATGAGCTCAGCGCCAGTGTGGTCATGTTTGTATGCAGTCAGGGACCCGACTGAAATAAGCCCCTAGAATGCTGGCAGCTCCGGCGAGGAGTTTCATGTTTGCATTTGACTGCATGACCACCATCTGCTCTACTAAGTAGCTGTGTGCCTCTGTGAGCCAAACAGGGCACAGTGGTATCTTTGCTAACAGACTCTGAAGTAACAGAGTCTGTTTATACTACTATATTGTACCACCATATCTAGCTGCAGGTGCTTTCCTGCACGGTGGATCCCGGGTTGCGAATGCACCGACTTCTTCTAATAAACATATATTCGGTGCGTTCCACCAACCCTAACAGCAACTCCCCATTTAAGTCATAACACAAAACCCCGTTTTCACAAACAAAAGGAGGTTTTGGATCAACCCGGGAAGCAACAAGGGATGTGTCTTTTTCTTGTTCTTCCGCAAAGAAGGGATATGCGTGTCTGTTCTTTGAACTGCTAAAATCTCAAAAGTTTCTGGTTGAAACACTTCTCCTGTCAGGGCTGCCTCTTTGGCTATCCTATCTGCGGTGGCATTTCCAACAGATAATTGATCATCAGATTTTTATGGGCAGGGACTTTGACAATAAGCAAAACCATTAGGGGTTTATGATGCTATTTCAAAAATTGTTTTCAGTGTGTCACTATGTACAAGAGTCTTACTGAAGAATCTACATAACCTCTTTTTTCCCAAACTGGCAAATAATCTGTCGGTGATCTAACAACATAGGAGTTATCACTGTAGATTACAATGGGATACTGATCATCAGCTTCGTTCAGCTATAGTACCATTTTCATCGCATCTAGCTCTGCCCTTTGAGCTGAAAAATGACTTGGTAATTTGTGTTTACAACCTGTCCTCTTTTGGGACAAAAATGGTATATCCTGAATAGTAGTGCTCATCTGAATAGAATCTGGGACCATATACAAAAATTGGTTCATCTGTTGCCTCTCTTTCTGAAAAGCGATGTACTAGGATCATAAAAAGACTGTAAACAATCATGAGTTTGTCCTTCATATTGCATCAATTGAGGAAGAACATATTTGGCCTTATAATCTTCCTCAATTTGTTTGGGAGACAATGACAACAACCAATGAGCAAATCTCTGATGTGACACACCTGGGATATTACTCTCAAAGAGAAGTTTTAGTGTAGAATGAGGAGTTTGCAAATTGATTTTGTTGAACCCAACAATGTGTTCAATTGCTTTGACTGCAAAGTAAACACCTACCAGGTGTCTTGCACATGTCTCAACCCCTCTTTCAACAGGTGAGAGAAGCTTAGAAAAATAGCCCAAAATTCTCCACTCTTCTCCTTGCAACTATAGCAGCACAGCAGACACAGATGTCTCTGATGTGTGTACTTGCAAAGCAAATGGAGCCGAAGATCTACTGTGGACAAACCAGGTGCAATTTGTAAATTAATTTTCAATTGTTCAAATGAGGTTTGTTGTTCATCACCCCAAGGACCAAAGTAATCACTATTACCACCTTTTAACCCCTTCCCGACCTTTGACACCACGTAGGCGTCATGAAAGTCGGTGCCAATCCGACCTATGATGCCTATGTGGCGTCATGGAAAGATCACGTCCCTGCAGATCGGGTGAAAGGGTTAACTCCAATTTCACCTGATCTGCAGGGACAGGGGGAGTGGCTTCACCCCGCTGTGGCTACGATCGCTCTGATTGGCTGTTGAAAGTGAAACTGCCAATCAAAGCGATTTGTAATATTTCACCTATTAAACTGGTGAAATATTACATTCCAGCCATGGCCGATGCTGCAATATCATCGGCCATGGCTGGAAACACTGGTCTGCCCCCCCCACCGCCACCGATTTCCCCCCCCAGTCCTCCGATCAGTCCTGTACACTGGTCCGCTCCCCTCCGTCCTCCTGTCCGCTCCCCGCGTGCTCCAATCCCACCCCCCGTGCTCCAATCCAACCCCCCTGCACTCCGATCCACTCCCGTGCTCCGATCCACCCCCTGTGCTCCGATCCCCCCCCCATGCTCCGATCCACCCCCCCCCCCGTGGTCCCCCCCACCCCATCATACTTACCAAGCCTCCCGGGGTCCATCCGTCTTCTCCATGGGCGCCGCCATCTTCCAAAATGGCGAGCGCATGCGCAGTGCGCCCGCTGAATCTGCCGGCAGGCAGATTCGTTCCAATGTGCATTTTGATCACTGTGATAGGTTTTATCACAGTGATCAAAATAAAAAAAATAGTAAATGACCCCCCCTCCTTTGTCACCCCCATAGGTTGAAGTTAGAACTAGGGTTAGGGTTAGGGTTTCGGTATGTGCACACGTATTCTGGTCCTCTGCGGATTTTTCCGCAGCGGATTTGATAAATCCGCAGTGCTAAACCGCTGCGGATTTATGGCAGATTTACCGCGGTTTTTCTGCGCATTTCACTGCGGTTTTACAACTGCGATTTTTCTATTGGAGCAGTTGTAAAACCGCTGCGGAATCCGCAGAAAGAAGTGACATGCTGCGGAATGTAAACCGCTGCGTTTCCGTGCAGTTTTTCTGCAGCATGTGTACAGCGATTTTTGTTTCCCATAGGTTTACATTGAACTGTAAACTCATGGGAAACTGCTGCGGATCCGCAGCGTTTTCCGCAGCGTGTGCACATTCCTTTAGAATTAGGCTATGTGCACACGGTGCGGATTTGGCCGCTGCGGATTCGCAGCAGTGTTCCATCAGGTTTACAGTTCCATGTAAACCTATGGAAAACCAAATCCGCTGTGCCCATGGTGCGGAAAATACCGCGCGGAAACGCTGCGTTGTATTTTCCGCAGCATGTCAATTCTTTGTGCGGATTCCGCAGCGTTTTACACCTGTTCCTCAATAGGAATTCGCAGGTGAAATCCGCACAAAAAACACTGGAAATCCACGGTAAATCCGCAGGTAAAACGCAGTGCCTTTTACCCGTGGATTTTTCAAAAATGGTGCTGAAAAATCTCACACGAATCCGCAATGTGGGCACATAGCCTTAGGGTTAGGGTTGGAATTAGGGTTGTGGTTAGGGTTGTGATTAGGGTTATGGCTACAGTTGGGATTACATTGATTCCAGCCAATCTTGTATTCAAAAAGTCAAATGGTGCTCCCTAACTTCCGAGCCCCGACGTGTGCCCAAACAGTGGTTTACCCCCACATATGGGTACCAGCATACTCAGGACAAACTGCGCAACAATTACTGGGGTCCAATTTCTCCTGTTACCCTTGTGAAAATAAAAAATTGCTTGCTAAAACATCATTTTTGAGGAAAGAAAAATGATTTTTTATTTTCACGGCTCTGCGTTGTAAACGTCTGTGAAGCACTTGGGGGTTCAAAG